>NC_053161.1:106288770-106597742 GCF_016835505.1 Polypterus senegalus
TAGAAAATATTCAACAGGATTGATAATGTCAAAGTAAGGCAAAGTTTGCCTTGGGATACTGAATGTATTAAGTTAATGTTCATGTAGCTTTTTGGACAAGAGTAAAAGCGCAGCTCGAAATCCTTCTTAGCTTGCAGTTAAAGAAAAAGTGACAATGTTTTATATCTGAAAATCCCAATCCTCATTTCTTTGTCAGTTTTTGACTCCTTCCTCCTGTGTGAGCTGTCTGCAGTGTGGTGATTAAGGGCCATTTAATTGACGTCAGCATTTTCAGGAGTCACAGTCGTAAGTTCTCTGAGCGCAGTAGCAACACAGAATATGTAGCTGGTAACCCAGCTAAAGGTCCCTCTGGTGGATTACTTAGCTTTGGGTGTTTATAAAGTCTCTGGACACTTCTTGAGAGAATGCGACAATACATGAAAGCATTTCCAGGGCTGCCATCGGGCAGCACCATGAAACCTGTAATTGTCCTACTATATCGTAATTTTAAAAAGGAGCACCATTCTATAACACCGATACACATTTGTAGCTGAATTTTTTACAGTCCAGTTTTACATTCACATTCAGTAGTTGTGATTATTGGAAAACCTAATATACTAGAAACTGCACACTTAAATCACTTAGGAATCCTAGGAGGTGTACTGCAAGTTTATTTACCCTTTTTGGAATGACTAGCAAAACAGTAAACATTGTACTTCATTGCAGGTAGAAAGTGTACGATAACTGTGATCCTCAAAGACTAGAGTGGTCAGAGAAATTTAAAAGGCACTTTCTGGATTTTATAAAATGAACTTCATTGGGCAAAGCAGAATTACAAGGGTTAAACTAACAACATATGTTGTTTCAAGGGAAACTGAAATAAATGTGATTGTGACGTGCCTAATGGTGACTCTGGGGAGCAGCTGCGATCAAAATATGTCTATCCTCTCACAATTACTGACTGGACTGGCACTCAAACTTATAGTCATGGATGTGTGCCTTATCTGAACCGAACGTGTAACCTACAAAAAGGGAGATGATCATTCTGTATGTTTTTAATATTTGCCAATTATTCGTATGTACTGTAAATTGTGTATTTTACAAGATGTGATAAATTTTAAGGCTTATTGCATTTGAAAACTGGGTAGTTAGAAATCCTCACAGTAGGAATAATATATGAAAAAAAAGGCCTATTGCTTTCACACAAATGTTTGTGTTCTTTTATTAAGAATTAACAATTCTTAGACCTATACACACTAGTAAACTAGTTAAAATTCAAATAACTATTATTTTGCAAAGAAAATTCTAGAGTATTTAATTTTACAGTCACCTATTCTTTTTAATTGTGTGGCTGATTCCATTGTTTTGCTTTTAGCAGTGCAGACTTCAGGTGGCTAAACTGAACATTTTCCCTTAGTTGCGGGAGTCCTTAAAAGGAGGCCACTTTATTAGACGTGTAAATGACAGACCTATATAACGTATGTACATCATTGGTGTGTGAGAGAGGAAGGGGGAGGTTCTTAATATGATCAGTGTGAGTGTGCTGTTAAGGTTTCTTAGTCAGTAGTTGCTGTGGACATTGTTTTAAAGATGCACGTAATTTAAGCTGTATGTTGACTTTGGACACACTAAAGTTCTCATGCTATTTTGTTGTAATTTTATGCAGTTTTTTTTTTTTTTTTCTTTTCTTGTATAAGCTGGTGTTCCAGTATGGTTGAATGGTTATCACTTTATTTTTCTTTTGTTTTCTGTTTTATTGTGTAATTTGCCAATCTATAAAGCAATGCCCTGGGTCGTCTAACTGGAAATAAAGTGTTAAAAGTTAAAGGCTCGCAAGTTGTGCTTGTGAATGCTGAGATTTCAGATGAAACTGCTAGATGATGCAGAGTAAATCCTTTCATTCCATCACATTTTGTCAGCATTCATCCTGGGAGTATCCATAATGCAGGCCTCAGAAAAAAGGAATTATTTCATCCCCAGGAATTAAATTGTTTATGATGATGCAAAATCCTCTTTGTGACTCCTTTGATATAATCGAAGATATCAAGGATAAATGTAAAGTTACATAAGATGAAGGTAGAATGCTATTCCTGTATCAGAAGCATTTCATTCCACACTCTTAAGAAGCTTGACACATGACACAGGCCGATGGGTTAGTGGAAAAGTTACCATTCTAGAGCAGTGCCACAGAAAACAGAGGCAAGACCAGTTATGGCCATGATTAGAAAGATTAGATTCCCCAGAAATTCTGAAGTTGAATCTATGGCTTATGGCCACTTGCTTTCCATAGCCAAAGACAAAAACCTGAGACTACTGATAATGAAATGAAGAGTCACCCAATCAACAGTAAAAGTTCTCAACTTTTCCAAGCAGACAAGCTGAATTATGTTCTGTGGGGCTTAAATAAAAGGGAAAGCATGCTGTGACAGTATCAAGTGCTTGAAGTGGAACCAAATTTCTGTAAGTACCACGTTTGTGCCGATAGAGTTTGATTGAAGACCATGTTTTTGTGTGTGCAGCAATCTCATTGTGCCCCTCTACACTGGTGCTGGCATACTCAATGCTGGGTCTAGGTTGGGTATATATCATCCTATGCTTGCCTTGTCAAAACCCAGCTCATTCTTGCATAGTGCATCTTCAGTTGCTTTGACTTCTTGTACTGGCAGACAATGCTTTCATCCATATTTGTCCATTTATCCCCAGCATGTTTGATGTTCCAGTCATGAGTATAAAATCAAGGCAACCAATTTTGAGAAAAATCCCTTGTATAATGACTTCAGTCCAGGCTCTAGATAGAACTAAAGAATGGGTAATCTATATTAACAAACACCTTTTTTTTACGTCCCACTAAATGATTTGAGTCCAGCAGACCCCTGTGACCCTGTAGTTAGGATATAGCGGGTTGAATAATGGATGGATGGATGGATGACCAGCTGCCATGGCTAGTAAAGTTGATCCACTCTTTGCAACAGAGGGTGGAGCACATCAAGGAAAGCTGATATTTCTTTAGACTGTGAGTAAAAATGATCCCTTCAATCCGCAATGATGAACCTGCTTATTGGCAAGGGAGCTTAAGTTTGGTTTAATTAACAAGTAAATAATGGGACAAAAAATGTTTTGGAATTGTCCTGGGAAAATTCTGAAACAAGTTAATCCTGTGCCCAGAGCCATTTTCTTTTTAAAGGGCCTCAAGGAGGTAGAACAAGACTGGAACCCCCAATTAGTGGGAGTGCAGTCTTATACTGGCAAGCTCAGACTCACACCCAGACTCACTTGTACTAATCTTTATGTTTATGGGACAAGTAAGGAAGTCCAATTACCCCACATGCATACTGATCTGGCCCAGATTTAATCTCTGGCCTCACCATTAACTAACACACTGCTGTCACCCAAGTATAGAAGACGATTGGTAGTGGAAAAATAAGACCATCAAAGTAGTTGCAGTTGTACAGTAATCAATATCTTTAACCAATGGGTTTTTTTTTCATTTACTAAACAAAAGAGGAAAAAACGACAAAAAGACAACAAATTCTTTCCTCAACCTGAAATATGATGTTCTTGGCTCCCTGTCTTTAAAGAACATGTTAAGGGATGGATTTATATCAAGTACATACTGTGAACCAATACATTTACATTTACATTATATTGGTGGTGTTTGGGTCTGCTAGACCCAGGAGTAACATTGGTGTAGAAACTGTAAAACAGTTAGTAGGGGCATTGTTTCCAGATAAAAATCTAATCAGACCAATCACTTATATCACCATGAACCATAAATGCCTCCATCATCTCCTCCATACCCATCCAAACTCCAACAATAGCATTACAAAAAATACATAGTGCTGTGTATGTGGCTCCTTTCCAAAAATTTACCAGTATCTCAAACATCATCTCTGGTCAGAGGGCCTTTGAAATCATCTTGGAAGAGAGAGAAGCCAACTTGGAAGCAGCAGCCCATTTTGGAAGAAGAAAAGTTTTCATAAAACGAGGATTAGGTTTCTGTCTTTTCGGAGTTGTCCGACAGTGAGTTTGAAGAAGAGGGTATGATCAACTTTGAGACAAAATGAGAAATATGGATGTCATAAAAGGAAGAAACAGAATGGTATTCTTGACCAAGGAAGGAGCCACGCTGTCATGCTGACAGAGTGATAAAGATGCAGCCAGGGCCCAGTTACTCATGTTCAAAACATTAGGTGATCTTTTGAACATTTTTTTCCAGATACCATCCAGAAAGTCATTTTGCACAACATTGTTTTAGAGAGGAGGAGTGCTTTTGAAGAGAGATGAAAGGAAATTGACAAAGCCAATTTACTTGGATTCTTTGGGCTTCTTATACTTGCTGGTATTTTCAGATCCAATGGGGAATCCACTGAATCACTGTGGAATTCAGAAAGTAGCCAAGAACTTTTTGTGTGTAAAAATGTCTCTGTAAAAATTTGAGTATTTCCAGGGGTATGCAGTTTTATAACTGAAACACCAGACCATCTCAATGACAGAGGGACAAGCTAGCACCAATGTGGAGTAAGTGGGTGGAATGTCTTCCCGTGTGCTACAACTCTGAGCTTTACATTACTGTTGATAAGTAGCAAAAGCTACTGAAGGCCCACTGCCCCTTTTAGGTCAAAAATGCAATCTAAACCAGTAAAACTTGGAATCAAGATCTGTGAAGCTGTATGTGATGCTCCATCATATACATGGAACATGCTGGTATATGCTGAGGAGCCCCTGAGAAAAAACAAGGGATGTGGGTTGTCCTGAACATGATATGGGAACTCCATGATCACAACAACATCACTTAAGACTTTTTTTTTTTTATTTACTTTTTTTTTTTTTTTAACTTCACGCAATTTGTGACAATGAACTCCTATAGAGAAAGCTGAAACTGGTGGGAACAAAAAGAGCAAAACAAGCTGATGAGTACAAAGAACAGGCCTGTCAGTTCAAGTAAGTTTCAATTCACAGCTAACACATCCCTGGTGATGAATCATTCTGAATGCTGGTGACTTCAAACAAGGAAACTTCTAACAGCATGTTCCATCCGTGGGAAAGTACAGGCTGGCCCTGCTCTATTCGAATATCAATGCCTGTAAATACAAGTATATGGTACAATCTCAGCAGGTCTGACCACATCGAACTCCCACCTACCACCGTTATTGATAGTAGCAGTCCTTTGTTAAAGTTTTTTTTTTATTGGTGAGGGGGTTGTGGTGGTGTTCTATTATAATACTTATATTTTTGAACTTCTTGGGGACAAATACAATAACCAACCATAAACTGGAAACAGTCATGGATTACAATGATAGAAAAGGAGGAGTAGTAGTAGTAGAAATGAAGTAGTAGTAGTAACTTGGATAAGATGGTGTGTGGTTATGGCTACAAAAGAAAAATCCTATGTTGGCCACTTGTAATGTTTATCAATATCTTGGACACCTCAGCTTATGATGCATTTGTCATTTGGATGGCACTGAATCCAAATTGGAACACAGGAAACCTCCACAGAAGACAACTTTTTCTCTTTTTAAATGTGACTGATGTACACTGAGTGTGTGTGTGTGTCTATATAGTGTATATAGACACACACACACACTCGGGGTACATCAGTCAAATTTATATGTGGTTCTGGAATTGGTTATCCTGTGGCTCCAGCATTCTTCCTCACAAAGGATGCAGAGTCAGGGGTCCTTGGGATGTGTTCTCCCCTCTGGATTTAATATCTTACCAGTTCCTTTCCCAGTTATTGAAGTACTAGGGTGTTGTACCTCGTTAGCCACTACAAGTGTAGAGAAAAGCCAAGCAAAATGACACCTTTTATTGACTAACTAAACAAATTACAATATGCAAGCTTTCGAGGCAACTCAGGCCCCTTCTTCAGGCAAGATGTAATACATCTTGTTTATGTCTTCCCTGAAGAAGGGGTCTGATTTCCGCAAAAGCTTGTATATTGTAATCTTTTTAGTTAGCCAAAAAAGATGTCCAGTTCTTGAAGAAAGAGTTGTCTTCTGTGGAAGTTTCCTGTTTTCCAATTTGGATTCAGTACCATCCAGATGTATGTATGTACCTATTATGTATATGTATGTGTGTGTGAAGGCCACTATCAGAGCAACATGAGCTCTCATAACACCTGAGCAGTGCCACAGACTGGTCGACTCCATGCCACACAGCATTGCTGCAGTAATCCAGGCCACAGGAGCCCCAACTAAATATTGAGTGCTGTAAATGCTCATACTTTTCATGTTCATACCTTTCAGTTGGCCAACATTTCTAAAATTCCTTTTTTTTGCATTGGTCTTAATTGATATTCTGATTTTCCGAGATACTGAATTTGGGACTTTAATTAGTTGTCAGTTATAATCATCAAAATTAAAAGAAATAAACATTTGAAATACATCAGTCTGTGTGTAATGAATGAATCTAATATACAAGCTTCACTTTTTGAATGGAATTACTGAAATAAATCAACTTTCATGATATTCTAATTTTATGACCAGCACCTGTATACTGTATATATATATATATATATATATATATATATATATATATATATATATATATATATTGTCACACACATGCGTATGGGAGGCAGCTAAAGGGCTTGAGTGACGGCAGTTCTGAGGGATGCCGGGAACTGGCAGAGTGCACTGACTCTTTTTCGCTCTTTCCTGTACACCATTCCCGGGAGATTGCATCTGGCTCTCTTGACGTCACTGCCGGGACCGAGCCAATGAAAGGAGACCTTACCGGCTCCGGCCCCTGTGATGTCACGTCCGGGCTCGAACCAATGGCTAAAGAACATGAGCCTGATCCTTAAGACCTCACTTCCTGTCTCCCCATTTAAAAGCCTGTCGCTTTTCCCTAAATCCTCAGTCTTGTTTTGGACTCATTTGTGTGCACATCAGTGTTGTTTATTTTGATAAAAAACGACTTTGCAGCCAGGGTACCAGAATATACAGGCGGCTGCCCCAAACCTTTATCAGAGTGTGTCTCATTATTGTGACTATAAATATATATATGTTTCAAAACAGTGCAACACCTCAGGAGCTGGCGTACTTCACCAAGCCTTTTACAAAGTTCAGGTCACAAACAGATGTCAAGAATACCACTGCATGGTCAAATGTCCTCAGTGGTGTGCAAAGCTGAGTGCAGCAGCCACCGTCTAGCTGCTGCTGGTGGTCCTGGGTTTTCCCCAGTCTAATTGGACAGTAGAGCTATTTAGGTATTGTTTTTCAGGTTGCTAAGTTTACAATGTATAGTGTAGGCTACTTACTTGGGATTCCCCATCCCAGGCTGCCTGGTCTCCACCTCTGAGTCACTTTTTGACCATAAACTCACTAATCATCCTGCTGCAGATACAATACTAGAGCCAGAAATGAGCACAGTGCTTTTCTTTCCTAAATACACAGCGCTGCCCATTTTCAGCCTGTCCAAATTTCACACACAGCCATGACTCAAGAGACAGATCTACTCAGGGGACTTTCCTCTGAAGCAAACTCACCCTTCAAATAAATACAAGTTCCGAAACACCCCTTAACCAGAAGATACTCTAAATAACAAAAGACATTAAACATTGCAATGAAATGAGCATCCAGATAAAAAGAAATAGGAGTTGGACATGGTCTCCTTGAATTAAAGCCACTTTGCATCCTACAGGAGGTCTTTCTGTGCCATGCTTTCTCTGAAGGGTCTGCAGCTGTCAGTTCCAATGTGGAGTCCCTATCAGTCATTACTAGATGTAACACCACACTCCGAGGAGGCCATCTCTCGCAGTCAGACTGGTGCTGATCTACCTGAGAGGGCCAAATGGTTCAGAGCACTCCTGGGCCATAAAGCAGCAGTCCTAACCCCTGTGTCATGGGTGCCTTGCTTGCTTAATCTAATGTTCTGTGAGTGGGACAGGGTCAAGGCCAATTTGATTACCTCTGTTAAAGTAATTCTGTTGCCATCCTTAATCTATGCCTGCTTTGTCCACAGTTGTTGACAGGCTGTGGTGACCCCTGGTTTCAGAACATCTGCATCCTCTGCAGTTTGCCTGTCAGGCACACACAGATGGAGAGGATGCTATGATCTGTAGGCTCCACAGAGCCTACTCATTGCTGAAACAAAGCCAGCCCCACTGTCAGAATCATATTGTTGGATTTCTCCAGGGCCTTTAGCACCATCCCGTCTTACAGACTAGGAAATAGGCTAAAGTGCTATGCATCATGATGCCTCCACCATGGACTCCCTGACCAAAAGAGACAGTAGTTTGTGAGGCTTAATGACTTTGTTTCAGAGATAATGCTGTATAATACTGGAGCACCTTAGAAACCTCTCCTGTCTCCCTTTCTGATTACCATCTACACAAAGATCTCCCAATGTAATACAAGTGCATTCCTTCTACTGAAATTCTCAGATGACTCCTCCATCAAAGGTTTCATTGATAATGGAGATGAGTTGGGAGCATGTGGAGAACTTTGTCTTGTTGTGCAGGGAGAACCACCTGCAGAAAAAAACAAGACCAAAGAGTTTGATGGTGAATTTCTGGCATGTTAAAAAGCCCCTAAGACCAGTCATCTTCCAGGAGGAGGAATTACTGGTGGCACAGAGTTGCATGTACCTGGGGGTCCATATGAACAGCACACTGGTCTGGTCTGACGGCACTGTGGGTGCTGTACAAGAAGGGCCAGAGTAGAATGTACTTTCTGAGGAGACACAAGTTCTTTGATGATTACAGCAAGCTACTAGCAATGTTTTTACCAGTCTGTCATAGCCAGCGTGACATTTTATTCTGTGGTCTCCTGTGAAAGAAAACTGATGTAAAACAGCTAAACAAATGTATCAGTAAAGCAAGCTCTGTCATAGGACTGACTCTAGAAGATGGTGGCAAAATTGGATACCATCCTGAACAGTTCTAGCCATCCCCTCCAGGAGATGCTATCTAGGAGTACTTTTAGCCACAGGCTCATTCTTCCACAATATGCTGAGAAGTGGCTGTAGGGGTCTTTCTGCCTAAAGTCATTAGGTGATTCAGTGCTTCCTCCTGGTGTCCCTACTTTTCACTCTAACCAGAAACTATAGGAAGATAATACAAACTTCTATTTAATAAAGGTATTCTTCAGCAGGATATTTATTGCATTATTTGTTTTCATTCTATTTTCTTATATTGTGCTTTAAGTCAATATCTGTGTATTTTGTTTTTGTTTTTCTGTCATATGCTTTTGAATTTCCTCTTGGGGAGTAATAAAGTATATGTAATCTAATCGAATTTTTGGTAAGTGCTGGGTTTCATCACCACCCAAACAACTAATGCAGAATTTATAGAATGAAGGTGGGCAGAGTCTCTAAGTGCACAGCTAACCCTTTTGCTCCACCTCAGTCATCACTCTATTGGATTTTTCAAACATACTTCATAATTTGGCTTTTCCTTGAGTATGACTGTTTCAGGCCGAAGTGCAGCACTGTACAGAGAACCGCTTCACAGAATTTAACTGCAGCAGGTAACACCAAAGCAGCAAAGAAAGATTAGGGGGATGGGTGTGGGGTGCTGGAACATGGTTGTACTTCATGTCACTTGAAGCTGTGGAAATTCCGGTGAGCCACTAACAAGTCATTGGGATGTAACTACCATGTGTGCAGGGTGTGACATCACACGGGCCCCAGCATCACATGGAACTTGGGAAAAAAAAAATCTCCAAATAAATCTATAATAAATACAAAGGAAAAAAAGAGGTCCAAATATTACTCGAGAAATTCAGGCATTGATTTGGACTTGTTCTGCATGTTTTAAAATAAAACATAATTAGTGTTAAACTGAACACTAATATCGCGAATTTGCTAGTAATGTTTCCAAATGCATCATTACGCAATTTTCACAATCCGTCATTTCAGTCAACAATTGTGTGAATGGGCCTGATGGTAGTAACGTTTCAAATCTAAAGTGGTCAGGTAATCTGTGATAGTCTGTTACAATGTAAGGTTGATTTGAATGAATTACTCTTCTAGTCAAAAGCAGTAAGTATAACGTTTATAACGTATTTGAAACCATAGATACAAATATGCATGTAAGTTATGTACGAGTATGGAATTCCGCAACTGTACAAATATAGGTACCTGAAAAGCAAGGTCTGATTCATAAAAAATAACTCAAGCATGTCCATAAAAAAATCACATTTGTTTATCTGAAATTATTGTGTGATCCAAACAATTTCAGATTTGGGGTAGCTGTGAAAAAAGAACTCATGTCTTACTTAGATCAAAAATGATTCTTAGGTCATCAAAACTCTGAAATGTTTTGAATCATACGTTAGAAATATCATCAGGTGATAATTGGTTAAGACAGATTTGGTTGTTGTCCAAATTAATTCCAGACATGCAATATTTTCTATCTTTCTCTTCCATGGCCATACTTGAGGTGTTTTTTTTAATCACTTGTTATGCATGTACACTTGTAATCAAATTAAATGATCAAAAATAAAATAAAAAGAAGTAATTCAAGATTTTGCCAAATTTTAATCCAGAAAGGGGAATATATGTTAAAATTTTTTCTATAGTGAAATCCACCTTTCCTCAATAAATAAATGACCAAGTATAATATTTTTGTCTCATTTGTTTAACTGGTTTCTCTTTATCTACTTTTAGGACTTGAGTGAAAATCTGATGAGGTTTTAGCTCATATTTATGGAGAAATATAGAAAATTCTAAAGGGTTCACAAACTTTCAAGCACAATTGTAGCTCTGGGTGAGTCTTTGTGAGTTCAGCTCTCATTTTGCCTTAATCATATACTGCAATTTGAGTTGCCCCTTAAGAAGCCCTCATTGAATGAGATTATCTGAACTCTTCTTTGTTTACCACATCAAAAGAATGAGCCATTTCACATTCAGGTTTTCTTATCTGAAAAATAGGATTTGTTTTCCAGTCTGAATGTAGTAGTTAAGGTAAAAAATGATATCTTATATCCTAGCAACTGTTCCTCTGTTCAGTGACAGCCTTGACAGTGCTCTGAATCTCGGCTGTCATGTGTCCGCTATGAAGACTGCTTGCTTGTCTTCCAAGTTATGTAACATTTTAAGAGTTTGTTCACATTGCAGAGGCAGAAGTGAAAACAGACGGCCTTTGTATAGTTCTGTGTCGTCTAGTCTGTTTACCTAGCCGTCTGATGCATACTGTGTGCTCCCTGACTATCTTTGTTTATGAGCCTTCAAGCTTTAAAAACCAAATCCGTCTTTGCTGTCTTGGAAAACTAAGCTTTTTAATCCCAAAGACTGATTCTTGATTGTGTTTTGCTCTGCCTTTTATATCATAACATGTCTTGGCACTTTTCAGTATCCTGGCTATTTAAATTTAGGTGTTTTATATACAGATTGTCAATTTCACAGTGGCCGAATGCGAGTGTAAATGTTAATGTAGGTTCTACTGTTGATTGGCAATCTATGCTTCTTGCACTATGTTCCTGGGGTAGGCTCCAGCACACCATGGCACTGAGGATGAAATGTTATATGTAGTGCAAATATAACAATCTTTTTCAATTTCAGTTTTGCCTCATAGGTTTTGGAACAAGCCATTTAGATATAATATACTATACATTCTCTTTGAAAATGTTATGTTGAATGGTTTATAGGAAGCACGCCTCAAAAGACCTGTCTCTGCCACTGTCAGTGTAAAGCTTGCACATCCTTGCCAGTCTCCAGGTACTGTCATTTTCCTTCCAATTCCCAAGCACATGCATGGTAGGTTGGCCCAGTATGAGCGTGTGCATGTGCAGGAAGTTGCTCTTCCACCCAGTGAAGTGTTGTCTCCTGCCTGTGACCAAAACAGTGAGGTAATGATAGTTGGGGACTCGATCATTAGGGAGATTAAAGTGCAGGTGTGCTCCAGAGAGAGAGAGTCTCGCACTGTGTGTTGCCTTCCGGATGCACCGGTGGGGGACCTCCCTGGAAGAGTTGATAGGCTCTTGGCCAGAGCAGGGTTGGATCCAGTTGTCATTGTCCATGTTGGAACAAATTACATACATAAGGGTAGTCTGTCAATTCTGCGATCCAAATTCAAAGAGTTAGGTGCCAAGCTGAGGAGCAGAACTGACAAGGTAGTCTTCTCCAAAGTTCTGCTTGTGCCACGCACCAGTCCAGGTAAGATTGAGGAGATTAGAAGGCTTAATGCGTGGCTCAAATCTTGGTGCAGGGTAGAAGGGTATAGGTTTATGGGGCATTGGGACTCCTTTTGTAACAGATGGGACCTGTTCCACTGTGACTGGTTACATCTGAACTGGAGGGGCACCAATGTATTGGGGAGGCGTATGTGTAGGCTAGTCGAGGATTGTTTAAACTAGGTAATGGGGGGCAGGGAGTTTAGGACAGGCCAGATTTAGATCTGTACATGGAAGAACAAACAATGGTGTAGAAATAAAAATGCATAGTAATGTAAATTCTAAGCAAACATTTAAATGTAGAAGGAGTAACACATTAAAAATAGCTTGCCTTAATACATGCTAGAAGTATCAAAAATAAGATAAATGAGTTGGAGTTGTATGTAGCAGAGCATAATTATGATATTATAGCAATAACGGAAACCTGGCTAAATAACAAAGATGAGGAGGAGTATAATGTACAGGAGGGATACACATTTTTTAAGAAGGGTAGACAAAAGAGGAAAGGAGTTGGGGTTACTGTTTATGTCAAAGAGAATTTAAATGCAACCTTGCAAATAGCGGAGCCCAAGAGCGGGAGTTTTTAGAAGTAATCAGTGACTGTTTTTTAACACAGCATGTTAAAGCACCAACACGGGGTGAAGCCTGTCTGGATTTAGTGTTTTGTAATAATCAGGATAGAACTGAGGGTGTAGAGTTGATTGAACCACTAGGGTCAAGTGACCATAATGTAATACAATTCTCAGTATTTTGTAAGAGTACAGATGCAAAGACTAAAATTGTTAAGATGAACTTTGGTAGGGCTAATTTTGAGCAGATGCGACAAAGTCTAAGTAGGATACACTGGGATAAGCTTTTAAATGTGGAGACAGTCGAGGAGCAGTGGAACAGGTTTAAAAATGTTTTACATGTAATGCAGGACAGATACCTAAATTTGGAATTAATAGGAAACTAAAAAAAACTCCACGATGGATTAATAAAGATTTAAAAAAGAAGTTGCAAAGGAAAAAACTGCTGTATAAGGCATATAAGACTAATGACTTCAAAGTGAATCGTAGCGAGTATGAGAACATGAAGGCAACCATTAAGAAGAATATCAGGGAGGCTAAAAGACAGTTGGAGAGGAATATAGCAGATAAGGCGAAAGAAGACCCCAAGAGATTCGTTCAGTAATTTAGTAGTAAAAGAAAAGTTAAGGAGGAGGTCAAGTTCATCAGGAATAGTAAAAGGGAATTAAGATACAGTGTGTGAAACAGCAAATGCCTTAAACTCACATTTTTCTAAAGCCTTCACTTATGAGGAAGTAGATAACTTCCTGGTGGTAACAGGGACTAATAAGGAGGTACTCATTGATTTGGAAATTGTAGAGAGAGAAGTGCTGCTTAGATTAAATAAGATGAAATCAAAGAAATGATCAGGACCAGATCATATTTATTCTTGAGTTCTAACGGAAACTAGAGAGTTCATATATAAACCCTTGACACATATTTTTAGGGAGTCACTAAGCACTGGGGAAAATCTGAAGGGCTGGAAAATGGCAAATATTATCCCGTTATATAAAAAGAGTGGGGTGACCAGGCAGATCCAAGCAACTATAGGCCAGTAAGCTTAACATGCATCACAGGAAAATACTCTAAATAAAAGGAATTCAGGCTAAGATTGAGCAACACATGGCAAGAACAGGAGTTTTTCTGAACAGTCAGCATGGGTTCAGAAGAGGGAGGTCAGGTTTTCCCAACATGCTGGAATTCTCTGAGGAAACAACCAATTCCCTAACTCAACAAGAACAAGCAGCAAGTGCTTCTACCCGAACTACGTGGATACTGGCTAAGCACAATAAAGTCTTCACAGATGTGGAGATATTTATAGTCATTTTACTCAAGCTTGATAGTGAATGTTCTTCATTGTTCTGACTTTAGCCAGGTGTCAGAAAATTTTTATGAGAAAAGGCAGAAAGCGAAGCAAATGGTCTAAACCAGAGTTCAAAAAGAGAAATGACAACACCAGAAGCGCTAACCCAAAAATCAAAGTCTATGCTCGGAGCAAGAGTCAACCCCAAAGAAATTCTCAAAATAAAGCATGTATGGTAGTTTGAAAATAAAGAATTTAATCTCTGATAACATGAGGCTAAGAAAGGTGATCTTTATGTAGTCTTGTCGATTATGCTACAGTCACACAACACATTTTGTGACACGGACTCCCCTGATATCAGGCATCACGCAAACCTCAACATAACAACAACAAAAAACTGACATCAGAAATTGAATCTCTGGGTCAGAAATCCCTAGAAAACATGTATGGATTATTTTAGATCTGAGGGAAATAACAGTAATGAAGTGATTGAATCTGTGAAACAGGTACCTCTGTCAGCTGCAAGTGCTGCACACCATGTTCATGTCTTAACAGAAAAGGAGACTGGCCTGGTCTTTGTTTTAATTTAAAGTATTTGTTATTCTTTTCTTCATCATTTTGGTACCATTCTGGGAAGCTGATGTTTTACGAAGATGTTGTTTATTGGTTGCTAGGCAACTGACTCTGAAGTTGCATGTTTGCACTTCTGAGGTCAAACGTATAAAGTTCTCCTCACTTTTTCCATTTGCTAGCTGATATTAAAGAGAATTCACCAAAGCCTTTTGTTATTTTGTTTCCATGTTGTTTCTGACCTCTATACCCATTTCCTAGACTTTGGTCCTTGATTAGTGTTTTTGTACTTTTGACAGATAGGGATGGACTTTTGAGTTTGATCTTTGCATGTCTCCTAGTTTTTCTCTTCTGGTCATCTCCATTGCTTTTTGTAGTTTATCCCTTGTGTGTGCTGCTGTAGCCCAAGCAAGTCAAGCTTGGATGTGTTGAATATTCAGAGAAGACTTTCTGCACACCCCTGCTGTGAAGAGCTGGTATCTAAGCATTTGGCAACTTTTTGCTTATGTTCTCCAGATCCCTTGCCAAAGTGTTTCTGTCCACAGATCGCGTGAGCCACTGTGCCTTGACATAGACATTTAGGAGTTGGTGTGGCCCACTGTGAGTAAGTGTGGGTGTCTGCACGAGTGTGCTATGTGATGACCTCACTCCTTATTCTACTGTAGTCACTGCCTTTGGTCCCAAGGCTGCTGTGACAGCAACACTTCTCCACAGCTCTGATTCATTTTGTAACTTGTTCAACCACTTCAATGTAGCTACGTAAAGGTGGAAGTAGCCTTTCAAGAACTCTTATTCTTGAACCATGTACTTTGTAATAAGGGTTACAAAACAGAGAAAAAGGTTTGGGGGTACCTTGGTAACCCTGTATACTAAAACTTTTGGTAAGGTAAACTGAAACACATCTTTAAAGACACAAGTTCAGAATGGGACTGAGGAACAGAAGTTGAGTGATGGCTTATATGGTGGGTCGACTGGAAGGGTGGGTCTAGGAGACCGGAAATGACTTCAGTGCTAGTAGAGCCGTCGGTCAGCTGGTCTGCAAAGGGAGAAAAAGAGAAAGGATTAGAGCACAGCACAGTGGGTAATCGCACTTACTCAAGTCCTATGGCATCTCCCATGGGCATGCTTGTGACAACTTATAAAGAGTTCGTAAAAAGCAAAGGTTCATTTTGAAGGCATAAAGTTAGGAAGTAAATCGTGCCAAAGCTGATTTATGCAAAAAACAGGAAGGACTTGTGATGCTTTAATGGTGGTTATGTCATGACACTCGTTGGAGTCTGAAAAGAATCTTAAGTTAGGTGCGTTGTCATTTTACACTTTTGTTTCCTTTATTTTGAACTCCTTCTCTGACATATGGCACGTGATTGTAAAAATTGAAAGAGGTAGATTCAAACTCACAGTCTTCGACAGCAGGGCTCATTAAGCCTTCATTCCATTTCAATTGGAAATTTCAGGTACTGTTGACACAAATGCCTCTGGGTGAAAATGAACCCAACTTTATGGCAGCATCTTCTCTCCGTGTAAATCCATCTTCTGAATGAAGAATAATGAGATATCACATACCTGCAATGAGTAAATGACTATTCATTCATCTAATATTAACAACATTCAGGAATCAAATAAAAAAAATGACATCTTCATTAGAGCCTTAATGGAACTGACGGCCTGTATTTGTTATCTTTTCTAGAGACGCTTCTTGTATTTAAATCTCTTAAGTGATAAAAAGTATTACATGGCTTCTTTTGCTCAAAGAATAGTAAATTAACAAAATGGTTTCATAGGCCCGTACTTTTTTTTTTTTAGCCTAATAAACTCCAATAATAGGGACGCCTGTACTGAGATATCCTGTTATTCTCTAACAACCAGGACTGAATGCAGCGAGCAGAGGCGATCCCACCCTTAGGATTCTATGACAATAATATAATAATATATGACACTTCATAGGACTTTGGCAGATCACCTATTAGTAAACTAAAACTGTCACATTTAACAAATCAGCAGTTCTGTATTTAGTAATTAAAATCATCTATACTTGTATTTTAAACGAGAATTGTTCACAGCACTCTGCACCTCACAAAAAATAAGTTGTATTTATTTTTTTAGTCAGGTGAATTTCGAGCAGATGTGGCAGAGTTTTCAAGTGATAAGCGGAGGTAAAATGTCAAGAAGCGGTGGGGTGGGTATAAAATCATTTTGGGTACAATGCAGGTCAAGTTTATCCCAAAATTTAAAAGCATTAAGAGATTTAAGAGATGAATCCCCATTGGATAAATGCCTGTAATATTTAACATGTTTTATACATGTGTTCTGGCATATTTTTTGTGTTTAGTTTTTCATCTTGATTTGTTTTGTCAAAGTTTAATTTCATTCCCATCTCAATTTTCTTTGTTTATTCCATGTGTTTTGCGCGGGTCACATGACTGTGGTTGTTGCGCTGATGACATCATGGACATGACAGTATAAATATACTGGTTATTCTGTCCCTGTACGCCATGTAAGCGATGCTCCTCTCCTAAAGACCCAGTCCTTACGGCGTGTGTGTTGCCCTGCTGGTGGTACTGAACGTGGACAGATAGCCTTACTTGCCAAGAAAGTCAAGACTGAGAATCCATAAACCTTAATGTAGGTTTCTGGGAGGTAAAGCTAAAACTAAGGCAACACCAGCAGCAAACATTGAGCTAAGGACATACCAATATATATGAAATTAAAAAGGTGGGGGTGGTAGGAATATACCAAAACTGGCAAATACCGTATTTACTCCTGTACCATGCGCCCTCATGTAAGACGCGCACCCTAATTTTTACAAAGAAAATCGGGGAAAAAATACAATCACGCATTGTAATTATATAGGAAGCGAGTGAAGTGACGTGAATAACTGTAATGGAGAATAATTATGTCTCGTTTAATTCTTTCTGCACATGATACAGTATATTGTACTGTAAGCAGTACCCCTACTGCAGAACGTTCAGTGTTTGTCACACCATGCTGCGAAAGGTGGGAATGACAAATAGCCCTGTGAAATGAGAAAAGAAAGAACCGTATACAGACAATCGGTAAAGGACTGTAACGGCAAGTGGAAAATTATTGTGCTCCCCAGAATATTCCAGGTTAATCATCATCTTCCAATTCGCTGCTGGATTCGCCACCACTACTGACGTCCCATACGGTACACGGTACACCGCTGCTTCTCTCTGCCTCCCATGCGTACCGGGACACACTCGTCTCTGACTGCATTAGCAGTAGTGTTTGAGGGGTTCTCAAAATAAACTGCTGTTTGATCAGCATTACCGATTTGCCCCATTAAATACATTTTCTGCTGCCTCAACTGAATAACGTATTTTTGAAAAGCTAGTAGCTTTTCTTCATATGCATCTGGTAGACACTGTGAAATGGTCGTGCGGCGTGTTATTGATAAACCATTCCTTCTCATGAAGTGCATAACCCATCCACGGCTTGCTTTGAACTGAATGTTGGGTATTTCACGTTGTGGTCCCCGGCCCAGGAGGACGTGAGGAGGGCTTGTGCATCCTCCAGACCGCGAGGGGGCATCCGTCCTGGTTCTGTTAGGGGCCTCGGGTACAGGCCTTAGAAGCCCAACCCTGTAGGGACCCGAGGTCACCGCCAGGCAGCGCCCCGATGCCGGTTTATACCGTGTGGTCCTCGGCCGGGGCGGGAACCCGGCCGGGACACCTTGGAGGACCAGAGGAGGGCGTGTGCCTCCTCCAGACTGAGTGGGGGCGTCCGTCCTGGTTATGCAGGGGGCCTCGGGTAGGGGGCTTTGAAGCCCAACCCTGTAGGGACCCGTGGCCACCGCCAGGCGGCGCCCCAGTGCCTAATTGTCCCTGGAGCCCAGCACTTTCGCCACACCAGGAAGTGCTGGGGGGAAGACTTTATATGGCGCCCGGAGAGCTGCCAGGAGGACATCCAACACTAAGGAGGGAATGCCGGAAACACCTGGGGCTCATCCAGGAGCATTATATAAGGGGCCGCCTCCCTCCAGTCATGAGTGGATGTCGGGAGGAAGCAGACAGAGCTGGAGGGAGAGGACGGGAGGCGGCCAGGAAGGCACAGAGACTGTGGGCCTGGACATTGGGGAAACTGGTGCAAGAAAGCACTGGGGTTTGTGAGTGCGCACTGGATAATTATAGTTGTAAATAGTGTAAATAAACAGTGTGTGGGTTGAAAATATGTTGTCCATCTGTGTGTGTCCGGGCCAGCGTTCACAGCGTTCTTTCACTATATCACAAGCTTCCACCTGAATCATTTCCGTGGACACTGCATATCCAAGCTGACGCCTGCCTTGAATGTAATCAGTGAGTGCAACTTCAACTTGTGGGCATTGTCCTTTATGCCTTCTTCTTTATCTAGTGGCTACCTAATGCATCTACCTTGACCTTACTCTCTTTTTCTCCCTCTTTTGGAAAGAAATTGTGTGGTATCTCCTCCTGATGCTAGGCTGCCATGCACTCAATGGAGGCTCCTGAAGGCTGCTGCTTTCACATGTGTGGTTCCCTCCTGGTGCACTCATCATACACAGTTCTGTCTTCTCCCCCACAGCAAATGCTTTCTCACACTGGCACGCATAGGACAAGATGCCAGTCTCTCTGTGTCTCTCCAACTCTGTCTGTGGGAGTTAACTCTGCTTTGTGCCCAGCTGGTGGTATCCCTCTTGCCAGCCAGGCATACAAACCTCCCATATGAAATCCATATTTAGATGTGTGTCTACACTCCTACTGTTGAGAGAACAGCATTGTAGTTTACAGTCCTTGGAGCACTATGGGTGCTAATGTCTGTGGTAGCTGTGTGTACTTCCCGTATTCATGTAGGCTTCATTCTGAGTCTTCTGTTTCCTCCCACACTCTAACAATTAATTGTCAGATTGTCCCACAAGGTGTGAAACGGTGTCTAACCTATGATGGATGACGTTCCATCCCGCCTGGCAGAATAAGCTTCAGTAACCATGTATCAAACACATATGTTTCAGGAAAAGGACCCCTCGAATTTTAAATTGGGCCCAGTGGCTAACAGGGTGCTCTCTCTTGGCTCCAGAAAGTCTGTGTGGAGGGTCTATGAGCCTCTGCTTGTTGCTCTGGTTTCCTCCCACATACCAAAGATGGGACTAATATGGACTAAATAATGTTCTGTTTTCTAATGTTCTTGCCCTGGTGAGGTTTACGATGATACATGTTGTAACTCTTTTTTTTAATGACTTGTTCTGCTGGCAAACATGAAATAAAAACTGACAAATCACACACAAGTGAATAGCGCCCACAATGAATAGTGGAGAACCTATCTAGAGAGAAATGAGGTAATACCTTCACAATATGGTTGATAGATCAAAGTTACAATAGAATATCAAGCTGAGGAAATAATTACTTAATGGAACCTAGGAATCTCAGCTGGAAAAGTGTGGAACTCAGCTTTATGTGATGGAAAGGGAAGGTCTACAGGATGGTAGTGAGACCAGCTATGTTATATGGGTTGGAGATGGTGGCACTGACCAGAAAGCAGGAGACAGAGCTTGAGGTGGCAGAGTTAAAGATGCTAAGATCTGCATTGGGTGTGATGAGGATGGATACGATTAGAAATGAGTACATTAGAGGGTCAGCTCAAGTTGAACTGTTGGGAGACAAAGTCAGAGAGGCGAGATTGCGCTGGTTTGGACATGTGCAGAGGAGAGATGCTGGGTATATTGGGAGAAGGATATTAAGGATAGAGCTGCCAGGCAAGAGGAAAAGAGGAAGGCCTAAGAGAAGGTTTATGGATGTGGTTAGAGAGGACATGCAGGTGATGGGTGTAACAGAACAAGATGCAGAGGACAGAAAGATATGGAAGAAGATGATACACTATGGCAACCCCTAACAGGAGCAGCCAAAAAAAGAAGAAGAAGCAGGCAGCATGAGATCAGTTATGTGTTCTTGACAGCCCTTTATGGAATTTGGGATTGCGGGGTGTTGGCTCTAATCCCAGCAGAATTGGGTGGAAGCCAAAAAGCAACCTTAGGCCGGGGTATCAATTCATCACAGAGACGAACAACACGCATAGTCACTAGCATGAGGGGGGTTTAGAGCTGTCAAACAGCCTGACCTGAACATCTTCAGGATGAAAAAGGAAACACCAGAGAAGCCCATGCAGAAAGTGAGAAGTGCAAATGCCACACAGGCCGGGACTGCTCTGGGATTCTGGAGCTGTGAGGTAGCAGTGCTAAACACGCTTTCACAGTGCCAGCTGACTTCTAAACTGCAGCCATGTGATTACTGAATGCAAAAGAAGAGCAACAACGTGTTTAAGTATGGTGTAAACTTATAGTATTGGTTATACTCAGGGAAATACACATTTTCTGAAAACAATAAAATGTATGAAAAATTAAGATTCTAACCCTAACCCTGTTTTAAACATTTATTAAAAAAAAAAAAAGCCAGCTGAGAATTACTTTTCATTTGGGGGGGACAAACACTGACACTAAATAACTTGTTGACAGTCACAAATGGAGCCAGTGGTTTACCGCCAGGGCACACTACCTGTTCCTGCCCACTCAGAGTGACAAGGGACAGTTAGTCTAGCCATAGCACACACAAACACGGCTATAGACTTGCGCAGATCAGCTGGCAGCATGTCTCAGGATGTCGAGGGTCTCCAGAGGAAAACGAACACAAAACTCTACCTGAATCCTCTCAGGCCTGAGAGCCGGGAGACTCTTACTGATTTCAAGCCTCTTGCGTTCGCCTGATCACTGAGAATTCTGCAAGTAAACTCTTTTCATCGGCCATGTCTGTTGTTGCTAATACCATTACGTTATCCATATTGTATTTGGCATACCATATGCGCATATTGCATGTCCCAGACGGCAGTGGGCCACAAAGCAGAAATTTGTGTCTTTTACTGGCAGTGCCGACTTCCTCGATAGCTGTGTTTACAGTGTGATGCCTGGCAGGGAAAGATTTCTCCCAGTCTCTTTATTTTTCTCACAGGCTGTTAAATTGGCCTTCTATGCCAAACCATGTCAGAAATAGAAGAAAATAAATCTCCTGTTCAAGGGGAGCTCAATTATGTGGTTCAGGATAATGCAATAAGCTTCTAGCTTGATTTAAACACTTAATCAACCATGAAATTTGCATTGGAGGTCTGGCAACATAACTGTCTTTAAGTTGTTGTTGTGGCAAACATACATTACAGACTTCTACGTCTGGTGTTGAACACAGAGTCTTGGGGTGTCTTTTGCAATGAGCAATGCAGGACTGAACAGAGGAGGAAATTACTTCTGCAGTTTTGGGTTTTTCTCTTTAGAATGGGAGTGGGAATGTAAATGGCGTCACTTGCCCTCCACGTATGCCTCCACCCCATCCAGTCAGGAAGAGTAAGAACCCCATGATGCCCGACAGCAAACGGTGGGCCAAATGTGAAGGCTTCAGCTTCAGGTTGACAACCAGTAAATCATTCTTACAGAAGTGAGATGACTTGTACATCAGAATATTAGAACACTCTAGACGAGAACAGGCCATTCAGCCCAACAAAGCTCGCCAGTCCTATCCACTTGTTTCTTCCAAGAAAACATCAAGTCGAGTTTTGAAAGTCCCTAACGTCTTACTGTCTACCACACTACTTGGTAGCTTTATTAGGTGTCTATCGTTCTTTGTGTAAAGAAAAACTTCCTAATGTTTGTGCGAAATTTACCCTTAACAAGTTTCCAACTGTGTCCCCGTGTTCTTGAGGAATTCATTTTAAAGTAACAGTCTCGATCCACTGTACTAATTCTCTTCATAATTTTAAACACTTCAATCATGTCACATCTTAATCTTCTTTTGCGTAAACTAAAAAGGCTCAGCTCTTTCTTCAAAATTCATCCCCTTTAGCCCTGGAATCAGCCTAGTCACTCTTCTCTGGACCTTTTCTAGTGCTGCTATGTCCTTTTTGTAGCCTGGAGACCAAAACTGCACACACTACTCAAGATGAGGCCTCAGCAGTGCATTATAAAGGTTGAGCATAACCTCCTTGGACTTGTACTCCACACATCAAGGTGCTTTATAATCTAACATTCTGTTAGGAGTAACCCAAGTGGAGAGGGCACCCGGGACATGATATTAAGAAGCCAAGAAGATTTAGAGACATATCTTCTGGTGTTTGAACAATTTAATGAGCATTGACACTGCTGGCAACAAAGTAAATGGGTCCACCTTTTACCTCCTTTTCTTAATGGTGCACCACTCCAGGCATATCATGATCTACATGAACAGCATGCCAATGATTATGAACGTTTAAAAAAAAAAAAAAAATGTAAAATAAATATTGTTTCAGTTAAGGGACAACGAACAAGCCTGTAAGTGTTAAGAGTGGAAATACAACCAGTTAGAGCTCCAATGTTTTGATGTTTGAGCCATGTATCTTAAACAGATTTGCCCAAGAGAAAGCTTGAGTGTAATGTAAAGATTAATAATGGCTTCCTTACCCTATCCCAGACTCTCTTGGTATGTCCGTGCTATGGCATTCCAGTAAAACCATGGAGGAGCTGGTGGAATTAATCAAAGTCTTGAGCCTCACCACACAACGGCAGAACATCTGGAACAAACAAATATGCCGCCACCTTGGACTTTACCAAAAAAAAAAAACAGGACACCAAGCATCAGAAGAAGAAAGCCTCTCTTCTCAATGTAAACCGTGACACACAGCACCACATTTTCAGCACCTTGAAGAACTGATGGTCTGATGCAGGCTTGCATAGCGGAGGGAATCATGGAATGGAATGCTTTTTCACGGAGATCCCATTTCCCTTTCAAGTGTGGAGGAGCAGCATCTGCTGGATGGTGGACTGGCATCACTTCAGCTCCGCTGCCACCTCCACACCTTCTGGTCAGGAAGAATGAAGAAGAAAACCGTGTAATGCACTGTAAGGCACTGCAGAGAACAATCGACCTCCCAGTGACTGTTTTATGCCGTAAGCTGGCACAAGCACCTGCTGCCTTAATACCACCGGAAGGCACAAGCACTTTAATTGTTTCCTAATTAAAAGGAGTGTACTGGCTGGGGTCTCAACTCTTTAACTTTTCTTTTTGCCTTCCATGATAGATAGATAGTTAGATCTACAGTATGTATAATTTCATTGACCTATTTCACTTTAATTTAAAAATAAATATGTAGCCACCTGGAAGGACAAAAAGTACAGATGACAAAAATACATACAGCAAAAAGTGGACAACTTCTCCGGTTGTCTTTTAATGCTTATCTATTTAAGATGAAAGAGCAATTCTTTTATTAAAACCTTGAGTGTTTTCACGTAAATTGTGCTTGTTGTTATATTATAACGAGCAGAAACATCCACCATTGTCCTTGTTTATAACTGCTGCTTCTTTTGATTTTATTCACGTTTTACTCGTTGCGCATAGTGTAAAAGAGGAGTAGTAAAATAGGGGCGCCAGCTCCCTGACCATGTTTTTGTAAAGCAACAATAAGTGGTGTAGCTGATATTGACAGAAAAGTATGTTTTGTTTCAGATTCTGCATGGTTTCCTCAAACTTGAACATGTTTCTTTGGGGTCATGCACAGCGCCCAGAGCTAGATGTCTAGAAGAGCAGTGCCAGGCTGCCAGGTCTCGAAAGCATGCTTGTTTGCTGTGGATGGCTCTAGCCAGGCCCTGAATGAATGAATGAATGAGCACACGTCAGGGTGCCCACCAATGAACCGCCATCCCTTTCGCGGTGGGTTCCTGCCTTTACATTTTTTTATTGCTAGTTTTACGGTTTGCTCCATGTTAACCAGAACCCAAATGAGAAGTTTAAGAAAATGAATGGATAAATGAGGCCTACAGTGTTGTATCCTGCACCCAAATATCATTTTAGCCATGGCATCAATTTGTCATTGTAAGGAAACTATTATTGATATTACTCAGGCGTTGACTTGCTCTTCTTGTGTTTTGTTTTTGCAAACCCCTGAACCACATTTTTGAGTGAAGGTTGTTGCTGGGTTTCGTGTTTCTGATCTTGCATCTGCACTGGACTCTATATTTTTCTCTTCTTACTTCCTCTTTATATTTTACATTTCCCTTATCAGTATACCAATGTTGCTACTTAACCACATCTTCTTCATGCAACAATATCTCAAAATAAAGATCTAACTGTAACTAATTCTACTAACGACTTTGGCCTCCTTGCACTGGCCTTCATTCAAGCCTAGCTGATTATGTAGTGTAGGATGTATGCATGTGTGTCTGTCATTCTTATTCTTGTCAATTCTCATTTTTATTCTGGTTTTAGTTGGTTATTCTTGAACATAATTGGGTCGAGTGATGCAGTTTGGTTCTGTTATGTGTGGTTTTCTATGACAAATACAGTGAACCCTCAACCTGAACCTTAACCCTACCACCCATTAGAAGTGACAGCATCTTGCTTACGTGATGCATTCACACCATTCACCCTTCCATCACAGATCTGCCATATCGGTGCTGCAGTGACCACCACCTTTGTTCCTCTTGGTCCTCCTTTCTCTGCTCTTCTGCAATGAATTCACCCACCATCTTCTTCAAAGTTGCTGCCTCATCAGCAATAATGGCTGCTTCACATGGTGCTAGGTCTTCCTGTTTAAAATTTGCACTTGCAGTTGCTTCCTCTTAGGTGACTTTTTAATTTTTTTAAACCTCAATGATCTCTCACCTGCTTAACCAGCCTCTGCCACCAAATCTTACAAGTGATAACTGAGATAAATCTGAGACCCCACCTCAAGATGAGGCAAGAAGACAGAGGCATAAAGCAGAACTTACTAAAACAATTAGGAAGAGTTTATATATGATAAACATCATGTAGCAGGGAAATAAGTGAAATGATCAGTGGCACTCATTCATGTAAATAAAAATGATATACACCAAAATAAAGAGTGAAGACACTAACAATGAAGCAATAATCATTTTGAGAAAAGAAAGCTAAATCCAGTCTAGGCATCCAGCTTACCTAACGCCAAACATGCACACCAGCGTCTTCACTTCAAGAGCCAAACTTGTCTTTAAAGATGGAGCAGACCGGTTCAGACCTGATTGTTGTCCTTTTGCTCAGCCAGTTCCTTAACTTGTACTCACCGTCAACGAAACTCTCCTCTCACGTTTTGTGCTGACCTTTAAAGCTGGTAGTGCACAGATGAGCCAATGGGGTGGGCCTGGGTGACACTATTTACTAACGGGTTCAAGGGGCATCAGTAGGATTTCTTCAAGTCAACTTTGTCTGTCTTTTACTGGTCTTTCTGTCTTAAAACCAAAACGTCAATCTGAAAATCCAGCTGTTAGTGCTTCAGACTCACTCAGCCCACTGCGGTCTCCAGACCTTACACCCTTAAGTCTGCCAAACCTGTTACTCTGCTTTGAATTCTAAGCTGTGTTTAGCATCTCTGAAGGGTACTTTCTTCATTTGTGTTCAGGATGTGAATCTACAAGAAAGTTATTCTGAAAAAAAAAGTATGGATTTATGTTGATAGAACATTCCCATCCTTCAGTTTTGGCACATATGTGGTTTGAAACGCTAACAAACGCTTAGGCTCCACTGTAAAAACGACAGGCAGAGGAGCAGTGCAATGGTGGGTAGCAGTGCTACTTCACAACCTCAGGGGGTAACTACTGAATGATCCTGTTGGGTACTGACTGTTAGATGTTCAGGGAATCGAAGAAACACAACAGATGTAAGAGCTGCCCATCAAGAATAAACCGAAAACTGCTCTCCCAAACAGATTGATGTTATTTTCAATGAGGCCTCTTTTTACAAGTGCAGGTAGATTATATCTTAAAGGGTGTTGCTGTAACCCCTTCTGCTTTAAAGTTTGTTGGTTGTTGAGTACGTAGAACACGAGACCAATAGGGACAGGTCATGTCTGATTCTACGGGAGGAACTTAGCATCAAACCGATTCAATTGGAAACCGTTCTGGTTTAGGATGAAGAACTTCAGTGAGCCACCATGTTCTAAGCTAACATCTGCCAAAATAATTTCGGTCTACAGGAAAGGATTGTCAGGTATGTGTGTGTGTTTGTTTGAGAGTGTTTTTTTGTGTCTTCATAGAGAGTTAAGGCTGGGAAGTTATCAAAAAAACAGGACTTGTTAAAGCCCATTGCTTGTGTGATTTTGGGCAATACAAGAAAAAAATTGTTGCTGTTGTGTTTTGGTCATCTCTGCCCCTCCGTGATAAGAATTGTAACCCTTCCCCTGTATGAGATGGCGTACCTTTACTCTGCTAGGCTGGTACAAGCAGCGCGGCCTTGTGCCTAGAGAGCAGGAGTGTGAAGCACAAGGCTGCCACTTCAAGGTCCACAGCTAATTTTATGTGTATGTACGTGTGTGTGTGTGTGTAAATGTGTATAGCCATTTGTCCTTCATGTCTTCAAACTGAACTATAAAATACTGGGATAAAGTTGATTGTAAGAGGCACTTTATAAAGTATTTTATTCATTAACAGAAATAAAAAAACAGGTCTACATTGACATCAATGGTTTACATTTTTATTCCAAAACTCTTATTAGGTTTGGCTGATACATACAAAACCTTTCCATGGTAAGCAAAAGCAAAATGAAACAAGCAGAACAACAAAATAAAAGAGCATAAGAGATGAAAGGTAAATGCAATTATCTCTAAGCTTGTACAAAGCACTGTAAGGCTATATGCTAAAAACATACCAAATTCAATTACATAAGAAATATTGAACTGTTAAAATATCATTTACTGCTTCGTACCTGCACTCTGTGCTCTGAGCTCATGGCTGGGCGGTGGGCAGCATAGTTTATACTTTAAGGCAACAAACATTGCAAGTTGTCACTTGGGTTTCACCTTAGAGTAGTGTGTACATAATGTATGTATGTATGTATGTATGTATATATATATATATATATATATATATATATATATAGTGTGCATGTATGTATCTATATATATATATATATATATATATATATATATATATAATATGTGTATATATACACACACACACACACACAGGGGTGGGCAAAAGTAGGTTTACAATTGTGAGCACGCAAAATACACAGTTTATTCTTGTAATAGTATTTATTTATTTGTTGTCGTTGTCTTATTATTATTATTGGTTATTAATAAGTAGACTGCAAGAATGTGTAAATAATGAAGGCCAGCAACTGGAGCATTTACAAGATTGTACCCACGTTCACTGTGCCATTCCTTTGAGTTAATAAACTTAATAAAGCTATTGTAATACTCATAACCTGCATGTCTTTGTCCATATGAACTACTGTAAACCTACTTTTGCCCACTGCTGTGCAGTATATATTTTCATATATGATAGATGGTTAAGTAGAAATAATGCAGAGGTCTCTCTCACATACACACGTCTCGTATGAAAGTATATAAGTAATATTTTAAGATCCACTGTTTAACGGAAGCGTTTACAAGCTGCCACAACTCAAGACGTTCTTTATTTTGGGCCCGAGCACGCGGCAGTGAACGGTGCTCAAGTGAGGTGTAAATGTCGCGCTTCTGAAAGGCACAGGGTGCAGCTGCTCCTGCGAGTTACAAACACTCTCTACTGCCTTATGTGTTTCCTCACCAACCAATTTTCACATCACGTGATGAAGAAGAAATAAACATGAAACGGCTCTTAAAGGCAGCCCAGTGTTTTGTTACGCCTTTCTATGGTTCCCAGACTAGCGGTGCTGGCCAGGCTCACTGTTCTGGGCACGGCCCCCCAGTACGCTAGTTAGCGCTCCACCATTTGAAGCCTTTGAGGCTGCTGGTTGCTTTTAGTGCCCCTGAGCATTTGGCAGTGCCACAGTGCAGATTTCAAAATGCAAGTCACCTTAGCTCAGACTGAGGCGTCTGCGAGGGGCTTACAACACGGGTGTCGGCAGTGACTCCTGGTGCGCGTGAGTGTGCCAGGCCACTAAAGTGAAGTCTGATTCTAAGCATTTTGTCAAATCTTAGCAAAATGAAGCCATTCATCCTAGATTTTGAACAGTGGTCCACTACACTTCTGACATTTGTTCAAAAGAAATATTAAATGGCCTTTGCAAAACTTTATTGACATAAAAAATATGTACTTCTCAATAACCAGCAAGAAATACCTGCCTACAGTATCTGTCTTCACTAACACTTTTATGACAAAAGCCCAAGATGACAACACATTTACATTCTGAACATCGCAGGATCTCTTGTGCTTCTTTACTGACAGACAAAGTTTTACTATGTTGCCTTTTTTGCATTACGTAAAAATTTTGAAGTAACAGTTAGAAAACTCTACAAAAATATTCTTCACTGATTTATTATTTCATGCCAACAATTCTCTCAATTATCTTAGATACTAAAAAAAAGTTGCATTATTTGTTTAATAAAAATATTTTCTTAATGATGAGAGTGTGCAAAGCTTACTGAGCTAAAGGATCCCACTTTCAGTGTAAGTCAAATTTAAGAAGACACTTTTTGATTTTTGTTTCTTTTGGCTGCACTGGTTAGAGGCGCTCAGACCCCAAGCCTGGCGCTATGCATCTCGCTGTTTTCTTGTCCTCTCCGGCTCCTCCAGTTGCTCACCACACTCCGTGGACTTACATTTTAGGCTGAGCAGCGTCTGAGGCTGAGTGCTCATGTGCGGGGCGTCCAGGGTTGGACCCTGCCTGGTGCCTTGTGTGTATCCCACAATGCTGCGCTTCAGATGATAACGTACAACACAGGACGATTCAAGTTGTTTCCTGTACGTCTCTCTTCTATAGCATGACATTTCTGTTATGTTCAGTCTGAATCAGTCACTTTAAATCACTTGGCGTCCAGAGAGTGTACGGTTATAGTCGAGACCACCTGCTCATTCTGTTATCGCCGAAGGCCCGCTAAAGCACTTTGACTCGAGGCCTGGCACTCGGTGAGATGGCCTCAAGGTCGCCTCTGACTTTGTCCATTTAGCTTAAGGGGCACACAGTTCAGCGATGCACGTGCCTGCCACTGACTGCAGCCTCCTGTAATCACTGAGGTCATTAAACATTTATATTCTCTATCTGTGCTGTCACAGGAAGCAGTGCAGATGGACTGTCAGCACCCTGCAGCTTTAATGCACATCAGGCCATTTCTGAGGAGCTCTGTAGATTGCTGTGTGTTAAAAGGAAAATAGCAACAATGAGAGAAGAGGCTCTTGTTGATATGCAGGCCTTTTAATGTACTTTCCTGATAGGTCGATTGCCTAGAGGTGCTGATTTGATGGGCGCTGCCCACTACAACACTGTGATTGGGTGTTCTGTAAATGAATGAATGCTGGGTCAGCACAGACGTGAGCCCCGGGCGGTTAGTCTCTGCCAGAGCTTACAGGGGCTGGAGCAACAAGCAGAGGTGAGACACGGTGACAATGATGTGTGGCTAGCAGGCAGGACTGACAGTACCGGTGCCAAGGATCCCTGCGGCCTACTGGCTGATGGTATTGCATTATTTGGTGTTTAATAAACACTCAGATCTTTTTTTTTTTTGCTTTTAATATTGAACAGTTCTGTATTAGAGGTGCAGCTAACATACAGTCACCCAAGATGGACTGGCACCCTGTCCAGGGTTTGTTCCTGCCTTGCACCCTGTGCTAGTGAGGATTGCCACCCATAACTCTGTTCAGGAGTAAGTCGCTTAGTCAATGTCTGACTAATTTACGGTATCTGAATTTGATCTACAGTTTGTCATCACAGCAAAAGGAGGAGGACCAGCCTTGGACAAGGCACATGAACAGGACAGTTTAATGCAGTGTACCCAGCATGCTCTTCTATCTGATAATGGAGGAAAGCTGAAGCTTCCTGAGAGAAATGGCAAACTCAAAACAGTTTCAATGTCAAACGCTCACACAAAGGATGTTGATGAAATAATGGAACCATTCCAAAACTTTAAACATGACATCCTTAAGCCCTTTTAATTCAATTTATAGTCACTAAGGAGCCAAAGCCTGCCCTGGCAGAACAGGGCAAAAGACAGAAAGTAGCTCCGGTTGGCATATAAATCTGTCAAAGGGCCCATTCTTGTAGCCGGCCACACATTCGCACTCAGACTGGGCCAACTCAGAGTCGCTGATATGAGTGATTTTCGGATGGTACAAAGATGTTTCACTCAATGCTGCGCATGCATGATGGTAAAACAGAACAACAGTAATGATTGGTTGGTAATTGCACAGAAATACAAATTTCAAACTGCCCGATTTTTTCATGTGCAGTTACGTTAAAAATTTTAGACAAAGTCCAAAACATGAACTATTTCAACAGTCACCAGAATAGCAACTGTGTAGAAAAATGCAGCTCGCCTCTGAAGTCTGCCAAGCACAGATGGCGCTTATGCTAAGACTTATTAATGCATGGAAAAAATGGGAATCCTTCCTCTTCAGTTGAATGCAGACATTTGGTTGTTATATTTAGTATTTTACGCGGTTATACAATTTTATGAATGTTCTATATATAAAACACACCCACACATACATTCTGTATATAAAAATCATTTTGTATATTCATCAATTGAGGCATATTTGCCAGTAGGCAGATTCAGAACTGTTTATAAAAAGTGTTAGTTTATATGCATAAGCCTTTATATAAAAAGTAGAATATTAGTAGTAATATTAGAAAAATGCCTTTAAAATACCAAACCTGTTCTTTAGCTATAATGTAGCCAATAGACATGTCTGAATTGTACACAAATCGAGAAATCAGATAATGCTAATCTATCAAGTAATCAAAAGCATATCTACAAGTAACACATTTACTAAGAAGAGATTGTTGCTTTGTTACCTTGTAGCTCGAGAACTTCATCGGATCATCTCAAATTTCAAATGCCCATCGCTGACGTGAAGACCCGAGGCCAGGCTAACCTTTTGTTGTAAGTGACTCCTGATGTAAGTGAGAGGGTCCTTAACGCAGGGTGTGGTAGAGTCAGATGTGTGCTGGGTTCGAAGTCTGAGTGTTAATGTTAAGTGCTCACATTCATCCTTAACCTTAACTGTTCACTCGAAACCCTAACCATGCTAACCCCTAACCTAAACTTCCACCATAGAACTACTGTGATTAAACTGGGCTGATTCTCTGCAAATATATACAGTATATAAGAAATTCTAGGAGTTGTCTGTCTGTCATGCAAAGACTGTCGAACCACTGGGCCTTTAATCTTTAGCTTGGTCTTAATCAAATGCTTATGATGTGATGCACATAATATGACCCAAGAGTTGGAGGTCTGTGTCACCTCATCAACTAAATTGGGCTTCAGGTCCTTCTCACGGTAGGCGGTGCTGCAGCTACGTGTCCTGACTGTGTTGACATCTGCTGACATCCAAGCATATTGCACAGACTGAATTGAACATTTTTAGTGCAGACACAATTCATAAACTCTCAGCACATCACTGACTAAAGAACTGGAGGTGTGGGCTTCCTCCACCATGTTGTTGGACTTGGGGTCCTTTTTACAGTTAGTTGTAGCGCAGAGGGCATCTGATGAGAGTGAAGCACATTCTAAATTCTAACTGATCACACACACTGCTAGGGCACGAGAAAGGTGCCAGCACCCTCGTCAGAGTGACCTGAGGTGCTGTGTTTCGTGAGAGGCGCATGAACCACCTTTCTTCGAGGGCTGGAGGTCCAAGTGTTTCCTAGTACTTGATACTGTATGGCAGTGGAGATGGTACTTCACTTGTATTGCGACGAATAAATAAACAAGAATATGATTAAATAAATTAACACGTAGTGTCATGGCTTTCATATGCTATAACTCGGCCATCTTGCAGCGAGGCGAGGATTACTGGATATGGGCGGGGTGAGACATCTGGACCCGCCCACATCCATCTCCACTCCATAACGCCCACTGTTGTAGTTGGATCGTCTGCACACCAAGACAGGCTGTACTGTACATTTGTGTTCAACGTGAACCTTGGCAGAAGGGCTGCATTTGGTATTGAAGAACTCCTTCTTATTCTCGACTATACATACAGTTATTGTTCCAAAAGATTCTGGGATGGGTTTAATCAGTAAATAATGAAATAATGCCACAGTTTATTTCTGAGTCAGGGGAAAATCTATAAATATTAGCACCGAGAATGATTTCAACTTTGGAACTTTTGAGAGTTACGGCATGAAATTTTCAGTTGTTCACACCATCGTCTTGTCACCAGTAATATGGCACCTTCATACATTGATCACTTTTGTACTAGAGAGTCTCCTGCTACTCTCTTTTAAATTATTTATTGTGGTTCAGGAGTTGTCTTTTATTTGCTGTACAGACACCAGAACAGTCGAGCGATTCTTTCATCCTACTAGCAATGGCAGAAGCAAAAACAAAAAAAGTATATTCTTGTCATTAAAAAAAGTCTGCTTTTTCTTTGCATTAGTTGAGCCAAGTGTCAAAAAGAAAGCTACATTATGCAGAGGCAAACCCAGAAATATGTGATGTGAGTCTTAGATGTGTTTAGTAGAAAACTACAAAGTGCAAGACGAGTTAGAACAAAAACAAAAAGGTCCCCACTTGTCATCTGTGGTTTGGTTTTCGGCTGTTGGCGATCAATCAGTTACATTTGTAATTAGTAGTAGTAAAAAGATAAAAAATATAGATGGTTGCAGTCTTCATACACTCTTAATCTCATTCAATTTCAAATTAATAACATTGTCCATAGGAGCTGGTGATTTTTTTTTTTCCCATTCCTGAAAAGAAGGAAATTATTTGGATCCATTTTGACCTTAAAATGTTTTATTGGAGGAGAAGAAAGTTCCACTTTACTGAATCCTGCTTGAGAATTCACAAAGTGCGGAAGCGGTCTGGGTCACTGAATATTGCATTATGCAAAGGGCACCTAGGCTTTTCCTGCATTACACGTGCAGCACATTTAGATCTTGGATTGTTCTGCCGTCACACCACGCTAAGTGAGGAAGGTGAAACCACAAACCGTGAAGCCTACACTTTTAGCTGTTGCTCAGCAGGAAGGCCCAGCTGAAAGCCTACATAGAAAACCTGGTACCGGTCCTTCCACATCACGAAACAGGAAATTAGACAGACGAGAGCAAGGGTCAGGTTCAAGATGATTTGGAGAAGGAAGTAAAGTTTGAGAGAACTTGTGATATCGCTGCAGTCCTGCACGCCCATGTAGACAAAGCTCCTGGCAATGGGGTCCTCGGGATTCAGTTTACAGACGCATGTGTCCTCCATGGTGCACGTGTAGTTGTTGATTTGCATGTAGTGATGACAGGTAAAGGCTACGGCCAGGACACAAACGACCAGTCCGAGGGCACACAGCAAGAAGTATGCCAGCTGGAAAAAAAAAAAGAGAAGAGAGATGCATTTTACCATTTCACTTCCTTCACCTAGAGTCACTGTGTTTCATTTTTATGCAACTGTGCTCAAGTGCACTGTACAGTTATTAACAATAAAAGTAATTCACACAACAGCCTTGATGTGTTAGTTTAGTTCATCCTAAATCAGCACCGAATGCTGAGGCACGAGGGGAGTGGGATTAGAGCACCAGCCTGATGATGCAGCTTGATATTTTAACTCAAGCTCCACTTCAGATCTGCAGATGTGAGCGGTTTATGGTGCAGTGGCTCTGGACTTCACACCATGAGGTAGTCAGTTCAGCCCTCGCCTCTAAAACACCGTGTGACTCGGAGCAAATCACTTAAACGACTGTAAGAAACATACATAAGCAATTGCACTGTAGCTCGGCAGTTATCTTGGGATGATGGTCAGAAGCTATGAACATCCATCCATTATCCAACCCGCTATATCGTAACTACAGAGTCACGGGGGTCTGCTGGAGCCAATCCCAGCCAACACAGGGTGCAAGGCAGGAAACAAACCCCAGGCAGGGCGCCAGCCCACCACATGGCACACACACACACACACACCAAGCACACACTAGCGACAATTTAGGATCGCCAATGCACATAACCTGCATGTCGACCACCCAGAAGAAACCCACGCAGACACGGGGAGAACATGCAAACTCCACGCAGGGAGGACCCGGGAAGCGAACCCAGGTCTCCTTACTGCGAGGCTGCCCAGCTATGAAAATAAATGAAAGCAAATAAATTGAGTGTGAATGTGCAATGTCGGTGATCTGAAACCAAGGCATAGTTTGAGACGTGACCATTAGTGCTTAGCTCTAATGGGCAGCGGTGTGTGATGTGTAACCTCTTGAAGCTTCTCTTTGAAAGGAGCATTATTAAGTGTGCAAGAGAAAAATGTACTTGAAACTTCCTGTCTGTTTATCTAGGACATCTTGACATTTATACTGGTATATTTAAGTTAGAAAAGATAATCGTATAACATTTCAGTTTATGTGCCATTCTCTGATAACAGTTTAACTCAGGAGTCTTATTTCTCTTAACCAGGTATTCACCCATGACTCTTAATGATTAACTATGGTGGGACTTTACAGTGCGGCAACACGCTGTACCAGTGCATGCTCCCAACCAACAGAGCATAGTACTAAATGTTGAGGTGTGTTTCTGGACCATACCATTTATTTGATTGGTGTGTTGAAAATGCTTCATATTCATTATGTGCGAATGAACCTGGCTGATTAAAGAAGGTTCTCTGTTGGATTTCTTCAGTCTGTCATGCTGCGTCAACAAGAGCATGTGGGGCTCCACCTGTAGGAGTCTATTCTTGGAGTTTACCTATAACAATGACTCAATAATCTTCCTTATTGAATATTTTAAAGGAATACTCCACCTCAGAATGTTTTTTTTTTAAACGTTACTTACTCCATGTGTTTTGTAGTGATAGTATAAGAAAAATTTGGAATCTCATGTTTTCATGCAGAATTGAGCTAGAAAAGTTTATGCTTTAATGGAAGTGGGCAGTGGCTGACGCTGGACAACAGCAAATAATATCAAAACATCCATGAAACAATTTCACATTACTCATGTCCCGTGATCCATGCCAAGTCACCAATTTGCAAAATGCATTCATTTTTTGTTAACATTTTGTCAAATTGATTCTTCTGGTAAAACGAAAGTAGCCCAAATCCAGGAAGTCCTTTCACTTGAGGTTGCCCTTTTAAACTGACTGAAGACCCGCTTCTACCCCTGATACCACTAGCCAAGAGTCCAGTCTTCAAAAAAAGCATTTTGTATGTTTTGAATATACGACTGGACAATTTGACATGGACCATGCGACTTCAGGAGCATGAGATGTTTTCATGGACGTTTTGATTTTGTTTACTGTTGTCCAGTGCTGGTCACTGACAGCTTCCATCAAAGTATAAATTTTGGTAGATTTGTTCTGCATGAAAACATGAGATTCAAATTTTTTTCTCGAGCATCACTACTTATCTTGGGTATGATGTTAAACTGCATCTGGCCCTGCAAGCGCTCCTCCAGCTTGCTGGGAAATCATGGATTGACACTCCAGCCACCGCAGCTCTGAGATGACAGACAGGACTCCTTTCTGCTCTCCATGGGAGTAGCTCTGCTGCATAGAAAGGCTGCTCACATTATGAAGGGGAGAGGAATTGAGAGCCTCATCCTCGCAAGAGTCAAAACTGTCAGAGAGCCAATTGGGGATCAGAAATGTTGTGGTGCTGAGGCATCACCTGTTGCATGGCAGCACTCGGGTCCCAATTTGAGGTGGCACATCCGGGTAGGCACGTAGAACCGCTTGTCTATCCGGCTACCGGAGGGTGGGACTGAACAGCATGTCTGCCTGGGGGTCACCAACCAGGATCCCGAGCTGTTTTGTCATGTGGTGTTCTGTACCAGTGCGTTCTCCCCAACCTCACCTCACCTGACCTGAACTGCATCACTCCAAACCATATGGGGTAAATAACATTTACAAAAGTATAATTTTGGGTGGAGTATTCCTTTAAAGGTTGGAAGAATATACAAGGTCGGACCCAGTCCTGGATAGGACACCAGTCCACCCTACGTGATGAGCACATTACAGTGCACACTGTTTATCTTGTCTTTACCGACATATCTGTAGACAAAATAGATAACTGAGATTATATGAATTTCTGAGTCCAAGCAGTTTGATGTATAAATCTGATTCTCTCCGTGCTAATGTGTTGCAGATCTCATTTGTTTTCTGCTAAATTACAAACTATTGGCACCATCAGCACCAACAACCTGACAGACGTCTGCTAAGCAGCTTTCCTGTTTCATTTCTATGTTCTTGAAAGTCTGCAGTAGGCGCAGTTGCAGCTCCCAACATGGAACCTGTGCTGATGGAAATGTCTTTGATGAGGCCTTAGCGGTGTCTTTAAACATCATCTTTGGTTGCTCATGCTGTTTTGTTTTGTGCAAGATGAATAGTGCAAGCACTTGTTGCAGTCTGTGCTGGTAAGAGTTTTCAGGGTGACTTTGAAACATCGATCCATAGCTAAGTGCTGGTGTAGGCGAATAGCAGGTGGACTGCAAGAAGTGAACGTCATGTTATGTAATAAACAATTCAGGGAAAAAATCAAATAAAAGGAGCAAATAAAAATGTGGTAATAACAGAACTCCTGGCACATTAATTCCTTTTTTAGTATATCTTTCATCTGCTTAGCATACCCTTCACTTTGTGCTTGACGTGATCCTTGTACTGTACATGTGGCTGGTAGTGAATCTGCACCTGAGACTTGTTTTTGCCCCAAGTGCTTTGTAATGTAAGTAGAGAAGACCCTTAAGAAAGGAAGTTGAATATGGTGAATTTGCCTTACAGCGAGGCCATTCCACCCTCTTTGTTTATGACAGCATTGGCTAAAGTTTAAATACCGTCCACATTCTCATTATGTATAACTCCTTTAATGTTGTCTGCAGTAACTGAATGTAGTTTTACTTCAACTGTTTTTAGACCTGAGAGCAAACTGACTCTCTGGCTGTTTACAGGACCTCTTCTTATCCATTAGGAGTTGCCACTAACTTGCTGGTGAATGGCAGACATGGAGGTACATCTGTGAGCTTCAGGCAAGAAAGGCCAATTCAATAACAATAAATATTCAATAACAACAAGCTCTTGTGACAGAAGTGATAAGATATACAGACATATCATGTGTACCGAAAAGCAAAATATCTCAACTAACCCAACAATGTAACACCATTGTGAGCAGCACAATCATTTAATCTGCATGTCTGGAACCGAAAAGGCTCTCTCAAGCATCCCACACAGTAAGAAATTTCACATTTTCTAGCTTACGTTTAGGGAAAAAAAAATCATACTGTTCTTGCCAAAACTTTTTGAAAACTAAATAAAATAAAGTTGTTGCTGGAATGTCTGTGATGCTAAAAAATATAACTTTCAGAAACCGAAACAATTGGTAAAAACTGTAAAACGCCTGATCTAGCACCATTTGGAACACGTGGCATTTCACGCGGTGTTACTCCTCAACCCTCAAATTCACAAACGTAGATCACATTTGCCATGAAATTGTTTGGCTCTGAGCCTTGACGCTAGTCAGTTAGTTCAATTTCAGGAATGCTGCAGAATAACATTTAGATAGATAGATAGATAGATAGATAGATAGATAGATAGATACTTTATTAATCCCAAGGGGAAATTCACATAATCCAGCAGCAGTATACTGATACAAAGAAACAATATTAAATTAAAGAGTAATAAAAATGCAAAAAGCAGACAATAATGTTGTATAATGTTAACGTTTACCCCTCCGGGTGGAATTGAACAGTCGCATAGTGTGGAGGAGGAACGATCTCCTCAGTCTGTCAGTGGAGCAGGACGGTGACAGCAGTCTGTCTCTGAAGCTGCTCCTCTGCCTGGAGATGACACTGTTCAGTGGATTCTCCATAATTCATTTTTCAACAGCGGTGATTTTTAGGCTATAGTAGGTCTCATTAACAAAGTTGTAAATAAAAATTAAAAAAGAAAATGAATCAAGCACCAAATAATGAGTAAGCTATACTTCATTATAGAAGCTAAATATTTTGTTGTTGGCTTAAGACTCAGTTTTAGTCATAATAAAGACAGTGTTGCATTGTATGTGTGATTTTATGTACTGTAAATTAAAACTTGGGTTAACTCAGCAAAATAGAATCCAAGAGGAAAACAAAACCTAATACAAGAATTTTTGACCAAATGTAGCACAGTTTTGGGTAGATAAATAATCAAAATACTGTACAATCAGAATCAACAGAATTCTGTGGGTGGAAAATTAAAAACCATACCAAGCCCAGCAAGCCAATGCTGTTAAAATAAAAAAAAAATGGTAATATTCTCCTAATTTAGGTTTAAATCCCACTTGCATACCCATTATAAGCACACATGTACTGTACTATCCATCCATCCATCAGTTTTGTAATTCCAGAGCCAGGGTCATGGAGAAGCTGGGGCTCATACCAGCAAACCCCTGGACAGGGTGTCAGTCCATGGCTGGGTTGTGATGCCCCAGTTGCCCGCAGCCCTGGCATTACCCCTTTCCCAAGACACCAGTAGTCCCGACAGAGAATGGATGAGTGCAGTGAGGACTCAAACAACAAACTGGTGTAGAAAGTGCTCAGTGCATTTCACTCCAACAAAGCAGTGTCCGAAAAATAATTCAATAATCCATAAAACGTAGCGCTCATTGTGGGAGTAAAGATCAATCAACCATTCAATCAATCAATAAATATATCTAACAGAAAGTAAAAACTGGAATAAAATCACAGACTTAAAAGTGGAATACTTCCTTTCTTCTACATATATATTCCTCAGACTCAGTGTGTCTTTCTTTCCTGTCTCTACCCTATTCATCCATCGGGTTGTCTCAGTGGCGTCAGGACACCTGCAAGCCCAGTGATCCATTAAAAGGCTTTTGTCCCAGCCACATCAGCTTGTCACCACTGGGACAAACCAAACCCAACATCACAGGCATCCATAGGATGATCCACAATGCCACCAGCTGCTCCTGCTCCCTAAATGCTCAACAGGACTGACCCAGCATGGAGTGCCATTCCCCTCAGTCACAGTGGGCCTCCTGTCCACAGCACCACCTCAAACTCTCACTTACACTTCTGGTTTCTTCTCAACTGTCTCCCTTGATTTGCTCCCCCAAATCAATCAATCAATCAATCAATCAATCAATCAATCTATCTATCTATCTACTGTATCTATCTATCTATCTATCTATCTATCTATCTATCTATCTCCCCTACTCAGACTCTTCATACCTTTGTGGGTCAAGGTGCTTTTGCTAAGACCCATCGAGTATCAATGGGGAATGCCGGGGTTGACTGCACGTTGACCCCCATTAAGCACTCCGGGGCCACACAGCTTCTCGCTGGCAAGCACCCACATCCACCAAGTCTGAGCCACATTGCGTTTATTAAAAAATCTTACACCACCATGCACCCCAACTCACTTCACAACAAAGGCTTTATGTTATGTTGTGTTGTCTTATGCTATATGTTGTTATTATGGTATGTATAATATTGAACTATCCACTTCAGGCCTACCTGATTTCAGTACCTTGAACACACACCATCAGACGCAAGCACGAGGCAGAAACAGTTTTTGTGAAACTTTATGGGACACTAGAGTAACAGAGAGAAACCTTGGAGGATTGGCTGGATATCTCAAGACCTCCAGGTGAGTATGTTATAAGATAAGCACTCTCAACAAGTAATTTGAGAGCAAATTGCTTCTCTTGGGGAAAAAGAAAAGAGGATGAAAGATAATGGAGTTCTGTCTGGGTTTCATCAAATCTCCAGCCCTCTAGGTGGCCACATATAGTGCTGGACAGGCAGTTTTTCCCATTTCCGAGATCAGGTGGCAGGAGGACAGCGTTGGAGACAGAGTCCTGGTAAAGCTCTTTAAGGTGTCAAAGGCACAGGGACACCAGAGCCACTAAAGGGACTGGGAGAGACAGATGGAATGTGAAGTAGGAGACTGCTGTACTGCGGCAGATGGGAAGTGAACCGCTCCATCTGATAGGCTGGTTTTTTTTAGCTGTGTTTGACCCTTTGCATATTCTCTTAATTTTTATCCATCCACTGCATAGGAGAGTGTCCTTTGTGTATGGAGCTGTACTCATATAATGCTGTGTGTTTGTGCGCATATCGATAGTCAGGACAGAAGGTGGTCAACATTCAACAATTTCAATTCTGCCATAAATGTTGGAATAAGCCATTTAAATATAACATGTCCTGTCATATATATATATATATGATTATCAATTTTCTTCTATAATACACTACCATGGCTGTTCATTTGTCTGTCCAGGATTTTAAATCACCTGTAGCTCGCAAACAGTTTGACCTATTGACTTGAAATTTGGTACACGTATACTATTTTATTTTATTGTAGAATCAACTCTTGGCAGCAGCCAAGTGGCACATGTGTATGGGTGCCGTTCTCATCCCTACCACCTTCACTGTCACTTCCCCTACCTCTTCGTATCTTAAATCAATCAAGTGTCCGCTTAAGTGGAAAATTAAAGAAAACGTGTAAAGTAATTGCAACTCAATTACTAACTTAATAAGTTTTAATGTGACTAGATGCTAACGAAAGAAGAGAAGAAGCGGGCCACTAGGGTGGAAAAAAGAAGAGCTGCCCAGGAAGCAGCAAGCACATCAACCTCTGAGCAAACGAATGCTAAATGCACAGAGAAAGAGGATGAAAACTAGGAATGCTCAAGTCAAGTGTATTCACTGCATGTTATCGTGCAGTGCGCCATTACTGGTCTAATATAACTGAGACACAAAAGAAATGTATTCTTCAAACCTGTTGAGGCCAGAGCCATTCCCAGCAGACACCATCATGTTCCCACACCTACAGCGTTAACGGTCAACATAATGAACGTGCCTATGGAGGTAGACGGAAAGCAGTAGATGGAGGAAACCTAAGTGAACTCAAAGCAAATATCAAAAGTCCGACAGAATGCACGCTGATTGTGTGTTACACTGCAGTCCAGCACTACTACATGTGACAGTCAGTGCTTTTGTAGCAATAAGATAATGGATTTAAATACAAAGAAAGGAATAAATATGGAGCGTAATGTAATCAGGATAATACTGAACAAGTGTGTAAAGGTCGCCCTCTTCTAGACTTCTGCACATTAGATAAAAACAGACCTACACTAAGGCTAATCCAGACACTGGGAGACGCTCTCTATGTAAGAGCTCAGCAGGCGCTCTTCTGTACTCCAGCGCCGTCAAAGGCCGGCATCATCATACTATAAAAGGCCCCACACCAGATTTATGTGGGAAGAATGCTAGACTGGGCAAGATCATTAAATGCCACGGCTAATACATCTGACGCACAAGTGAGCCATGGCAGTGAGCAGCAATTCCAAAAAACTGTATGCACTTGCAGAAGTGACAGAGGATGAGAACTGGAGAGGGTCAGAGGAATTGAAATTGAATTAAGGCCAGCAGTTAATTCATTAGCTAGTTCATTAGCTTTTTAGGAAAATAACACGGTGACATTTCTTTCAAACGAATTACAGAGATGAAGATCACTTTTCAACTGCAAAGGCAATGCTACTTAGGCAGCTGAGAAATCTGACCAGAGACAGAACGCCCTGTGTCAGCAAAGAAATGAGATTCAAAATTACTACAGCGTGTCTCCTTAAGGTCTTCTTTGGCTGCTTTGTTCATTTGTAGCCCATTGCGGCACTCCTTGTGTGATTTTGGGCTCTACAAAGATAAATTGTATTGTATTGTATTTGGGACCCCAGAAGATGGTAGCTTCCATTCACTCCAAATTCTAAATCAGTGTGTGAATCCTGGGATTAAAACGCTAAATTGTTTTTCCTGTCAAAATGTTGATTGAATGAATGAATGCATGAATGAATGATGTCCTGCTTTGCTCTTTCTACTTTTTGTCTTTCTCATTTTAATTCATGTCACCAGTTCCCAAGGCCCTTTGAGTTTTAACATGGACACTGTGCCGTGTTTCCTTATATTGCTGTGTTGATTTTATTACAGTAATCCCTCCTCGATCGCGGGGGTTGCGTTCCAGACCCCCCCGCGATAGATGAAAATCCGCGAAGTAGAAACCATATGTTTGTGTGTTTATTTTTATATATTTTAAGCCCTTATAAACTCTCCCACCCTGTTAACATTATTAGAGCCCTCTAGACATGAAATAACACCCTTTAGTCAAAAGTTTAAACTGTGCTCCATGACAAGACAGAGATGACAGTTCTTTCTCACAATTAAAAGAAAGCAAACATATCTTATCTTCAAAGGAGCGCCGTCATAAAGGAGCACGTCAGGAGCAGAGAATGTCAGAGAGAGCGCTCGCAAAGAAAAGCAAACAATCAAAAGATCAATACATGTTTTTAAGTATACAGAAGCACCGCGATAAAGCGGCATTTTGTAGAGGAGCGTCCGTGTCGTCTGTGCAAACAGCCCCTCTGCTCACACCCTCCGTCAGGCAGAGAGAGCGAGAAAGATAGAGAGAAGCAAACAAGCACAGCGCGGAAGCATATCTTATAGCATTGAGGAGTTTTAGTTAATATGTAATACGTGCTCTGATTGGGTAGCTTCTAAGCCATCCGCCAATAGCGTCCCTTGTATGAAATCAACTGGGCAATCAAACTGAGGAAGCATGTAACCTAAATTAAAAGACCCATTGTCCACAGAAAGCGGCGAACCAGTGAAAAATCTGTGATATATGTTTAGATGTGCTTACATTTAAAATCCGCGATAGAGTGAAACCGCGAAAGTCAAAGGGATTACTGTATTATGTTTATTGATGCCAGCTCTTTGTTGCTGTTTGACATCTCTTTTTGGGTACCATTTTTTTTTTGTGTGTGTACCTTAACTTTTTCTTTGTGATGCTAGTCTTAGACATTGCCAGGCTCTTCTGAGGGTTGAATTATTCCTTTTTTTGGCTGACAGTGCTGCATTTTATCTTCTGTGGTTTTAATTGTGTGTGTAATAAGGCACCGGGTTACAGTTTATTAGATGACAGTAACACATTTCCAAAGCAAGTACAGATTGTCACAGTGATACTTGGGCCTGGAGCTCTGTGTTTAACTCCTGGCCCTTTCATTGTCTTTGTGCTGTTTTCCTGTTCTCCCCGTGTTGTCTACGCACTCGCAGTCCTACCCATGTGTGAAATGTTTGTGCATGGATGTGCTCTGTGTGGGTTTATTCCTGTGTTGTGCCCCATGCTGCTGTGATTCGTTATGGAACCCTGCGTCCTTTTTATTGGACTTTTCCAGCGATTTTCAGTCAAGTTGGCTTCTTCTGGAAGCGCACTAGCAATCAATGCAGTCATGTAATGTGACATGTCCAGTGACTCACGACTCTCCCCAAGAAAATCAAATAGATTTGACTTTGTCTTTAGTCATGGGGTGGGCTGTGAGTGTGTGAGAGCAACACAATGCAGAGAGCAACGAGGAATAAGAAACACGAGTGTTTTAGACCTGACAGTCACAAGAGAAGCTCAACTATCTGATGTCTTGTTTTTTGAAAACCATGACAGACTGGGAAAAAAGAGCTAAGATTGTGACTGGACCTGTTAATCCTTCGTACAGAGACGGCTCTCTCAGGCAATAAGTGATTGTCACATCACGTCACAAAAAGGGGTGATCACAATAGTGCTGGAAGGGCGGCATGCAGGGTACAAATGTGACATTGGCTGCGATTTCCAGTCGTGTAAACTGACATGGTCTGTCATCAAGCTCAGCAACCGTAGTCAGGAAATCCAACATTACTCCATGACTTATAATCCCCTCATCTGACATTGGCTTAAGTGAGTTGTGAACACAGATGAACTTTGAGAAGCACAGTAAAAAGAAGCAGAGCTCTTCACAGTCACAGTGCAGGTCAGTCCATTCGATGGCAGCCTGCCAAGGGCACCGTCACCTGAGGAGTGTCGTCTTTGAAGGTTAAGGGTCACGTGCCCTGACAGCAAGGAGCGCTGTGTATATAACTCAAGGTGCATATGCTCCATACCTTTCTGTTACATCTGAGGGGCATCATTTTGGTAGTTCTAGGGGAGCCCCCTCTGGTCCCCAAAGTCTAATAATCTTGAAAGTGTGCTATGGACACCAAGGGGTGCCATTTTGGTAACTCAAGGGGCATTTTCGCCCAAAAAAAAAAACACCTACGGCACCTTCTCCTGAGGGATGTCAATTATGAAAGTTAAGGGCCACAGTGTATGTAACTCGGGTGACACACTGAGGGACCTCCTCATGTCCCCAAAGTCTAATAGTATTGAAAGTGCACTATGGACACCAAAGAGGGCCATTTTAGTAAATCAAGGGGCTAGTCCCCTACAACTTCTTTTTTTTTTGCATGGTACTCTTCACTGAGTGCAGGCACAGAGCGCAGTGAACAAATACCCGTTAAAATACAAGCATCGATGGCACAAACTACTAAATGCAGAACAGGTAGTCCTAGGAATGCAGGTTTGTTAAAACACAAGGAGAACACGACAGAACTGATTCCACAAAAATGGGCCGACACTGCACAGTCACTTGCATCTGCTCATGCAATCCAACATGAAGAATCTGCCTTCTCAACTGTAGGTTTGAGGCTAAAGCAAAAGAGTTTGACACATTTCAGCAGAATGTAAACCACACAGACGCCTCCGTTTATAAAGGAGACTTGATTAGTTCTTGATTGCTGAAAAAGTGCCATTCATAACACGGAAGAAATGAAGATTCAGGTTTTAACATACACATGTTTAAAGTTTGAAATCTCCTTTTAAAATACAAATCACTAGCTACTAATGGTCATCAGGGCTGAGCTAGGCAACTGTTTCAAACAGAGAATGAGTAAATATTCCTTAAAAACACAGAGAATCTGAACATTGTCGTCCATTGGTTTGCTGATGATGACCGCCAGCACTTCCTTACAATCACCGTGCACGCTTAGGATTTTTCTGAGCTCAGTCGGATTACACGCTGATGGTGGTACGCCAGCACACGCCTCTGTAAGCTGCAGCTCCTTGCCAGGACATTCATTATCTACCGGGGGGGTCTGCAGATCTACCTGCGTTTGTGTAAGCAAGTGCTGTTAGAAACATTAGGGAGGCCCGCTGTGGATATGCGCCTGGCAGTGGTCTAGCACTCTTTACAGGGCAGGGTCCGGCCTAGTATGGCCCAGCTTCTCATAACCCTGGAACAAGCAAGTTCAGAAAATCCGCGGTAGGATAAATAACCGGGTAAGTTAAGGGAGTGATGTTTGTTCTCATTAATGTTTATTATTATTACGTTATTTGGTTAGTTTAGAAATTCAGATCCCACCCATGAAGTGACTCTGATCAGGTGACTTAGTCTGCAAAAATAGATCTTACCTTTATGATGAATTGCATGGATGTATTTTCATCAGGCAAGTAAGTTGTGCAGTACAAAATAAATCCCAACAAAGACACCACGCATACCTGAAACAAACAGAGAATGGTGAGAACATAAACATCGACAGAAAATAAAACCTGTCAGGTCTAAATGAAATGTTAACTCCTGTCTCTTGAAGAAACGTCAGATTCTCAGACCAGCAATAAGTAATGTGCACAACCTGACTGATATTTTATGGCTGTTGTAAAGGCAGGCAAGGTGGGCCAGTAAAGTGAAGCTCCATGTCTGCCATGCTGCGTGATCACACCTGCCCAGTGGCAGTGGTCTTACACCTTAGAAAAGAGCTGTGTAAAATAAAGTGCAATTGTTTAAAGCTAAACTTTGGAAAATGAAAGTTAATTGTATTAAAAATGCATTCTTTTGTTTTTTATTTTGGGCTCTCATAGCAGGGTGTTGTTTGGTGCTGCTGCTGCACAGCTCCACAGACTGGAGTTCACTGCTAGGTCCTGTTGGACTTTGTAGACTTTGCACATTCCTTCTTTATCCCTGGTGTTGTTTTTATTTTCCAGGTCACCCGCTTTTTCTCACCCCCCTAACATATGCATGTTAAGTTGGTATGTGACTCCATAGTTGCCATTGACGTCCGTGAGTGTGCCCACTGATGGACTGGCACCCCATCAACTGTTAATTCCTGTCCCTACAGCTCACCACAACCGTAATGTGTTGTTGCCTTCTAAAGGGAGCTTCGGCTTCTCAGCTGTGATACATTCTGTGATTGCCGTGCACTGCAGAAGTGGTTATTGGCTGCACAGTACAGAACTTCTTTGTTTTAAACTTAAAATATTTTAGTCAGAATTGTTATGCAGCGTAAGGATTGCAGCTGAGAAGAGACCTCTTGACCCATGCAGGCTCACCCATTTTTAACATCTGCTTACTGGGGTGTGGCAGTAGTAAGAATGCAGGACAATGCTGACGTTTGCTTAATCGACAACACAACACATGCAAAATCTGCTAAAATATTAAGAAACAGAAAAGGTCATGTGAGGTTTTCAGCTTAGCCATGTGTGTCTAGGGAGCCATAGTGGACTTTCCAAACTCGGGCATTTACAGTTGAGATTTGGTATGGTAATCAGAAGTGTCAGGTGCAAGTCATGTACAACACACTACTGAGGACCCTTCAGGCCTACAGCGTGCAGAAGACTACCTCCAGGCTGTGGAGTGTGACCTTGGAGGACTAATGGAAAGAGATGAATCTTTTCACTTTAGGAAGGCAGAAGTTGAGAAGTTTAAAAAAGAAATGTGTATGTAAGCAGTTAGTTTCTTCATATTGAATATGGGAGTACAAATGGAAGCTGGTTGAGCACAAAATTGAACCTGGGTAGGGCAGGCTCACTCACACTGGTCCAATTTGTATGCTGCACATATGGAGACATGAGAGGATATCCAGATCACCTTGAAGGTACCCATGCAGACAGAGGAAAGCCCACAATCTCTGCCCTGTACCCTGGTCTCAGGGGCCGTGCAGCCTCAGTGCTAGTTGCTGCATTACTGTGCTACTCCATTTTCCAAAGACATGCAGATTAGGTCGATGGACCCTGCAATGCCTGGTGTCCTGCCTGGTGGTGTTGTTCTTGATATGTTCTTTATTCTAATAGGATTGTTTCTTCTGCTTCAGTTTTTGAATAATTTCTTACTCTTGTCCCACCCATTCTTTGTGGCATGCAAATAGAAGGTTTTTGCTTGTCCCCATTTTATATGTTTGATTTGCTTTGCTGATTGTTACATTGATTTGCTGCATTGACCAAACTTTAATTATTTGAGAATGCACCAAATCTATGAAGTCCTGAATGTATTCTGCAATAGCCAGGGCTGCCACCACCATTAAGGTGAATTAGGCATGTACCTAGGGTGTAGTTCAGGGGTGGGGGGTGTTGGGAGACCCAGCCGCATGTGTTAGCTACCCAACAGTCAGTTGGTGTACTAGTAAGGGTGCAAAATAACCTAGCACTGGTGCTGGCTGTTGATTTTTCAGATCAAACTATTTCATAGTGGAAACTGAATATGGAATCCCATTAACATTGGATATAAGTACGTTTAATGCAAAAAATAGTTTTAACTCTTGTTTGCTTTGCTCTTAGCATTGAGATTCTTCCTCCTTTGTCCTTGGCTTCTCTAAAGTTGCTTGTACATCACTTATTGACCACAAACTATAAATTGCCATGGATCCTTGAGACGTTTGGGGTCAGCACTTTAACTGCACTGCTCTTGGGTGTTCAAGATTTTAGCCTTGAGGTGATGATGAAGGTGCAATATATTTTGACTACTGTCAAGCTGAAAGATAAATGTTTGTCCTATCTCCATTTTTAAGAGGTGTTTTTGTATTCTGTACCTGTAATGTGTTCCATCTCTTTTCCTTTAGTTTTGTCATCTTTCTGCTAAATGGAACAATCATCCTAGCAGTGGATGGATGACACAAAGTCAGCCATGGATAAGATGGATGAAATCTCAGTCTGTTGGGGGCTTACACGCCCTACCTCAGTGAAGAAAGATGTGCCCTCTGAGCACTGTGAGATCATGTTAACGCTGTGATGTTGTGTGAGGCAATAATGCTGGCCTCTAGGCCACATGTCATATTATAGCTTTACATTTTTTTTTTTGCAGATAGATATTCTTATATGTGCAAAGAGATACACTGACTAGATAAAGTTTCTTTTTGAGAGTGAGTGGTTGAAGTGAAAATATTTTCTGGGCAAAAATGTGAATGTGTATCTGTCTGCCGAGGGAATGTCAATCTCATCGAGAGGTTCACTTACCTCTGCAGTGACATTCATGTCTCTGGTGACTCTTCCTATGAGGTTAATAGACGAAGTGGGAGAGCATGGGGGTCATGAGGTCGCTGGAAGGAGGTGTGTGGGACTCTCGATATGTATGCAAAACAATAAAGGTCCAAGTCTTTAGAGTCCTGGTGCTTCCTGTCTTGCTATATGATTGTGAGACATGGACACTATCCAGTGACCTGAGATGAAGACTGGACTCCTTTGTCTCTTCAGAGAATCCTTGGGTAACGTTGGTTTGACTTTGTGTTGAATGAGCGGTTGCTCATGGAGTCCCAAATGAGGCTCATTACCTGCATTGTGAGGGAGCATCAGTTACGGCACTATGGCCATGTGGACCAGGTCAAGGGAACACCCATGTAACACCTGGCTGTGGCAGATAGATGGTCATTTCTGGATGGTGGGACTGGACCATCTGTCTCCCTCGGGAGGGTTGCCAACCAGGATCCCAAGGTGTTTCGTTGTTTCGTTGTGTGGTGGATGTGTCAACTTGCTGTACCAGTGCATGCTCCCCAACCTGACTTGACCTGACCTGTATCAGTCTATCCATCATGGCTACGCTTTATCCTGGCTTATAGCAGGAAGACATGAAGAAGCTCTGATACTGTATCAGGTGATTGACTGTTTATTGCAAGTAATGAACTTTCATTGATGATGTCCATTCCTTTATTCTGATTTCTTGTTCAATTAATAAAGACAGGCACAGTGGCTGTAACTGTAACTTTGTAGGTACCACCCTGGTCCTCCTGTGCTCACATTGCTTTACTCCCACATCTCCAAAACATACACGAAAAATAAACTGACCAAACGTAAACTGGCTTGCTGTGGGGGAACTGCATTCTGCAATGGGCTGCTGTTCTACGTAGAGTTCAGTCCTGGCTTGCCCCACAGGCCGATAAGATAAATGCCAACTCTTAACAAATGCATAATGGACAGAGACATTTCCAAAAGTGGATAGATAGTAAAGAATGGGAGAACTTAACACCTTCAGACCATCACATAGTCACAGCGATATCTTCTGTAAATAAAGGACCATTAAATATTTTTGTATGCTTCTCAGAACTGAAATTATTTGATAGAGTTCTTCCATTTTTATTTTTCCCATGAAGATTGTAATAAAGAACAAATGTCTATTAATCAGTTTAATTTTGGCACCTTTCCGAAAAATTATGCAACTATAACCAGACTACAAAATGCTATTTTCCTGCTGCTGGATCTCTCACTTCTGCCTGGCCAGAACGGTGCGCCACATATTTAGAAAGCCTGATCTGAAATATTTCAAATCCAGCTATGATTTAAGGATATGCAGTAGCAAGAAATGTACCCTTTAGGGGTCAAAAGAGCTCTGAGCCCTCAATGCATTGAAGATGAATTAAACCCCTGTGCTTGCACAACACCATTTATAAAGCTTTATCTTTATCTAATGTTTATCTTTTATTGTGTCTTCTATTTCTCTATTCATTTTGTAAAGCACTTTGAGCTACATTTTTTTGTATGAATATGTGCTATATAAATAAATGTTGATTGATTGATTGATTGATTGAAGCTTTACTAAGCAAACTCCAGCAACCACTTCAGATGGGAGAAGTGCTGGGAAACTAGTAAGCTACAAATGTGTGACCCCAGTCCACAACACGGGAGTTCAAATGTCATGGCAGTACATACGGACCAATAAGTCTTACTTTAGTCTCATGCAAAATTATGAAAGCTGTAACAAGAAATAAACTGAGACTCAGACTTAATGAATTTCACATACTAAACACTACGTTTTACATAACATATCGTGAGAATATAACAGCATCACATTCTCAAACTTGTTTAATCCAGTTCACGATTTCGGAAGGCCATAGCATCCCTGGGCACAGGGCCACCACAGGGTCTATTCAAGCACACACTTACGTAGGAGACAACTTTATTTAAAGGTCAACTATGGAGAACGGGTCCTCTTGGTGTACCACCTCTAGAAATGTAAATGTTTCAAAGTTTCACCTTTTAAAGTTCTAAACTCTTATTACATAAAACTAAAGGTGATATTGTTTATCTAAACCCAAGGTATTTCTGGTAGTTTTTTCACGTGTGTATGTCTTTTCATTTTTCTTCAATACATATAATGTTTTTTTTTAATATATGAACAATGATGTGGTTTGATGGAACAAAAAGCTCGGTTTGTGAACATAATTCGTTCCGTGTGTAATCCAAAGCACTCGTATATCAAAGCGAATTTCCCCATAAGAAATAATAGAAACTCATATGACTCGTTCTACAACCCAAAAATATTCATATAAAAATGAAAAATATAAAGTAAAAATATGTAAAACAAATTAACCTGCACTCTACCTTTGAAAAGAATCTTGGATGGTGTGAGAGAGAGGAGAGGAGGAGGAGGAGGGCTATTGTGCAGGACAACTTTCACTATAACTAACAGAATCACTGCTGTTTGTTGGCTCACTGGAATCTTTTTCTTTTTTTGCGACTTTAACAAGGAACCTATCCAATGACAGTTGCTTTTGCCTGAAGAGTCACTACCCTTGGACGCAAAATTAAAAAAAAAAATGCTTTATGCACTGTAAGCATTCTAAACTCTTTTGGGATTCCCCCCAACAGGACGACACGTGTAAGAGTGTAGCGAAGCAACCGCAGGCTCCCGGCACTGTAGTAGTTTGCCGTAAAAGTGAATCCGAAAAGATTGCGGTTGTTCTATAAACGCCCGCTGTCGATGGGTGATGCAAGAAACATTATAAATGCAAGGAAACAGCATTACTTGGCTCCGACCCTGCCGGATTGCTGTGTCTGTTTATAGGAGAGCAGTAGATCTCGCTACAATAAATAACTGTGCTGTTCCTGTTTCAAGCTGAATAAAGCTGGTTTTGCTAAGGTACGGAGACTAAGCCTCGTGTTTTGGGGTGCATGACAGGGACTCGCATGTTGCAGCGCACACACACATGGTCACCATGCTATAGTAAACAGTATACCCTCGTACAGATGTTGACTACATGAGTGAGGCAAGCCGACTGAGACCGAGCATGGGACATGATTACCCACAATCCCGCGGACAGAGAGAGCTTGTGACAAAGCGTAAAAAGGACTACTCGTATTGCAAGACCTCGCTTGTTTATCAAGTTAAAATTTATTTTAAAAATTTAGCTCGTCTTGCAAAATGCTCACAAACTAAGTTACTCACAATCGAAGGTTTTACTGTATTAAAAATGCAAAAATGATTGTTATGTCATTTCAATGTCAGAAAGTGAATACCAAAATAGTTCAGGACATTTTCATTTACAGAAACTCTTTAAAGTTGCTTTTATAGCAGCACACTTTTCAAATCTGATTTGGGAGACATTAGTGGTTTGACAACATTTACAGAAGAGTGCTGCTTACGGAAAAGGGTGGAGTGTCCTCTCAGGGTTGGGAGCGAGATCCGGCCCCAAGTGGAGGAGTTCAAGTATCTCGGGGTCAAGTAATGTTGTTTTTTGCCTTGAGGCTGCTGCTTTAGGTGTAACTGCTACTTTAACCTCTATTCTGTATCACCTTTCTTCTCACTTGCCATTCCTGATTTATTTTTGTGTTTCTAACAATTATTTATGAATACTTTGAAATCTTTTCAGTACTTTTTTTTGTCTGGCACCTCCTGACTGACCATTATGACAGTGCTAACTCCGAATTTCGCTAATGTAGGTGTGTGCATGAATGTTCCCCGTAATGGACTGACCCCAGAAAATGGAAGGATAGTTTATGTTGAGGTTGATGACAAGTGGGAGCTTAGCTCCGCAACAAGTCAGCTGAAGGGTTTATATATACAAATACAAGCACAGGCCACCGGGGGACTTAGATATGCCAGGAGAAAGAAGGACTTTCGAATGTGGGGAGAAATCAGATTTCTCACAGGAACATCTCACAAGCAAGGCGAGAACAAGCAAACTGCACCCAGCTTGTCACCGTGAAGCCGAAGTTCTAGAATGCCAGAGCTTTCTTCATTTTTCACCCATCATACTGAGGGTGTAGCATTAGGCAGTGTATATGGGGCCACAGCGACTGCAGGGTGGTTGTTGTCCAAGACTTTATTATTAGAATGCTTGCCTGCTTCCTATTGAAAGAGCTTTTATGTACAGTAGCTCATTATGGTTGACACTATCCCATTGATGGTGGTCTTTTCTAATTGGATTTAATTTAATTTCACGTAAGGGAGACCTCGTTTATTTTTATTTTCCACTATAGCCCATCAGGCTCTTCTTTATTCCACATTACCTTCAGTGAAAAAAGAATAAAATTAAATCTTATAACAATTAAAATCTAATTATACCTAGAGATTTTAAACAAGTAAATGGTTTCTGGTTTATAAAAAATCAGTTTACCAATATATCTATGCATGAGACATAATAATATCAATGGATAATCTGAATACATGATGCTGAATGCAGCCTAAATACAAACATCATGCAAAGTAATGTAATATTATGATACAGCAGTTCGCAAGAACAATGCCTGTTCTCATGATAATGCCAGTTGCGCACGCAGATATTTACTTTTCAGTAAAATTAGAATATGCTTACAATGGTATATCTGAGGATTTCTGTACAGCAAACATAAATAAATGAGAATGTAAAAGGTCAAGAGAAAGACAAACTTGTTAACTGTCAGAATTCGTGCTTCCATCTTAAATAGCTTCCATGATTTCCACATCACACACAAAGCCACTGTCAGTCTTGGCAATAGCTTGGCAATGCCCATAGATACAAATAAAATGAACACTAAATGGTGCCACGGTGATGTCACCCTCAAGATACTCCAAAAATAATAACATAAGAAACACAGACATTAGAAAGTTTGTCTTCTCAAAGAACACTATAGACACATGGAATAAATTACTGAGTAGTGTGGTTGACAGGAGGACTTGTAAGAACTTTAAAATTTGACTTGATGGCATTTTGTGGGGTTTAAGTGGTTAGGACTGATGACTTTTGTCAGGCTGAACGGCCTGCTCTCATCTAATTTTTTCTAATCTTCTAATGTCACTAATGATTTACTAGAAATGTGAAGAGCAAATTCATAGTAAAGGAAGTATGTTTCCAGGGAATAGCATCAGAAGATAAGCAGGAATTCTAGATATGGCACCACATATTTGCATAAGGCAAATCCACGTATCTGCCATTGCATTAGAGTTTGCTGTCCAATGTCTGCTTTTACCTGTTGTGATCTTGTGTGGCAGTATGAATAAGCCAGATATATTCTCCATTAAAAACAAGAGTATGAAGAGCCAGCATGTTCCCAAAAGCATGTGAGCCAGGCATTAAGTGGTCTTCTAAACTGTCACATCACTAACACGGGCCGTGCTGAAAACAAGCCTCGAAACATCTTCTTTTATCAACCTGCCACTGTTAGTGATTTTGTGAATAATAAGGACAGCAGAGTTAGAAGACCAGCGTGTTTCCTGCTTCAGAACAAAACCTTCTGTGCTCTGATCTGCTACGCCGACTGCTTTGATAGGATATCCTATATTCTTTCATTTAATTTTCTAAATATTACTCCAAAAGACAAGACGACAATAAGAAAGCACTGAAAACTTACAAATTATCAACAGGTTTTAAGGTTAACTGTGCTGTGATAAATCACCATCAACGTAAACGTGTTCACAAATCATTTTAAATATACAGTCAGACACTTTCTACTGGCCATGTGTGAGTAAGTGTGGGAGATGCCATGTCTTTAGCAGGTCCTTGCCTTGTGCCCAGTGCAGCTGGGATACGCTCTAACCCTTTAAAGCTTGTAATCGAATTAAGCAGATTTGACTATGCATTTATACAACTGAAGACCTTGACAACTGAGACTTCCTCAGGGTCACAGAATCAATGAATATGTGGCCTTCTGGCCTCAAATCCAAGTACTTGAAGAATTCTTTAATTCGGAAATTTGAGAAGAAGGGGCAATCAACAAAATAGGCCCTGACTGTTTAAACCTTATGAAATCCTTCCAACATCTTTTTGTATTCTTTTTTATTGAGCAGCTTGTGCATGCTGGGCCTCGTTGGCAGCGGATTAATCTGAACTTGCATGACCCACAAGTCTTTGCAACCTTTCTGTATCTTTAGCTTTACAAATCACTGCAAACAAATTGGCTGTTGACTTTGATAGCAGTTCTGCTATGGATGAGGGAACCCAACCTTCAGTCGACTGAAGTCCTATATGGGGCTGCTTCTTGCTTTCTACTCAAGTCAAGTTTATGCTGTCTCGTACATTGTACGGAGAAATTCTTACTTCCATGTTCCCTCAGGAGAGCTGACAAATATACGAGGTATAGATAGCATGCAATATGTCTATATACTGTATATGTTCTGCTGAAACAGAGCAAGTATTTAATTTAGGATCAGAAAATGGAGCAAAACCAAAGAGACAAACTGATCTTTCACTGATTCAGAAATGTGGGACAAGAATCAAAAATGTAAGTCAGAAAATCGAGAAATGAAATACAGAGAAGTGCACACTAAGACTTTTAGTTTTATCCAAATACAGATACCAGAACGGTGCAAAATATAACCCTTTATTGGGTTGCCCAAATAATGTCCCGCAATCCCACTGCTGGCTTACAACGGTTGATGCAAAAGCCACAAAATGATGCCACGAACTTTGTAATGAATCGAGATACAATGAAATACATTTTTTTGAATTACTTTCCTCAACCTCAAAAACTTCAGAGTAGCCACCTTGAAGTCCCAGAAATTCCAAGGGAAAGCACAAAAATGAATAAAGGATAACAACTATAGCTTTATATCTATATATATCTATTATAAAAAATCTTGGGACGAGACAAGACTTTTTTTCCTATGACGAGACGTGATCTTTTGAAGAGAGACACTTTCACATTCCACGAGACGGTCAAGTCACGTCATATTTACAACCTTTGGAAGCGTGTCCCATGTGACGGTGACTTTTACAAATCACACCCTGGAACATGGTCATCTAACCTCTCAGTTGTTGGAATGCTTTTGGCAGACACGCTTCCTGCTCACTCAGCTCTTAAAATTTTTTGTCCCAAGAGATTTAACCACGCCCGGGGCCAGAAAAAGATAAAGTAGAACGTTATGAAGAATTCAAAAACATTGGCATGATACACATGCAGGGCAGATTAGAGATAACGGAAGTAGGAAAATTTCAAAGTCTCAACAAAAATGACAGTAAAGGTCGCATTAGCACAAACAAACAGAAAATATTACTCGGTGAAATAACGGAACAGTGAAAAGAGATCAAATAGTGTTTGAGGATGTCTGGGGGACAAGAGAGACAAGGCAGTGCGACCAAAGGACAGGTGCTGTACAGTGTGAAGTGCCACACAAGATGCAGATCACATTGAACAGCAGCAGCAGCAGCAAGCCAGCAGCTGATCGAGCAAAGAGGAGGTAAAAAAATAACTGTATTTGTTTCCCATTCTATCACCGTCTAAGAGGGGCTTCGGAGGAGCAGCTGTCCTTTTGTCTCACTTCCTTGTCTCGTGGGATGTTAAAGTGACTCTGAGAAATTGTAAATAGGGCGTGACGTGCAAGAAGTCTTGCGGGACTTCTCCCTGAGATGATCACGATTCGACCCCAATTTTTTTTATATAAAAATATATTGTGGCACACGGCTGGGGGTGGTACCCAGCCGGGATGCCCAGGAGAACTGGAGGAGGGCTTGCTTTGGGAACCACGGGTAGAGAGCTTGGAAGCTCAACCCTGCAGGGGCCCGTGGTCACATCCAGAAGTGCTGGGGGGAAGAGGAGCAGAGACACCCGGAGTGCTTCTGGGGATGCAGCCGGCACTTCCGTCAATCTGGGGCGTGTCAGTGGAAGATTACCGGGAAGCACCTGGAGCACACCTGGGGGCGTATAAAAGGGGCCACCTCCATTCATTCAGGGCTGGAGTCGGGTGGAAGAGGACGAGGTCTGGGAGAGGAAAGAGGCGGCCAAAGAGAGGAAAGGCATTGTGGAAAGAGGCCTGGACTTTGGGGTGATTGGTAATGCGGCACTGGGTTGTGCACTTTAATATTTGTACACAGTGTAAAATAAACATGCGTTGGGTGACATAACGATGTTCGTCTGTCTGTGTCCGGGCTGGTTCCCAACTCCCAGCGTGCCCTACAGGAATCTGTGGTGCCACAGCCACCTAGGAGGGCTGCCCTCTAGCATTCTAGTGGAGGCAGATCCTCACAAATGCTCTCTCCCCTGGCCCTTCCAGCCAACTGGCGTCCCAGTTGGGTAATGGCCGTGGCTGCCCGTTATGTTACAATATTTTAATTCTAATTATTGACTGATCAGCCACCTTATGACCTGTAGGTAGAAACTGCCCTTGAGTCTGCTGGTACCAATGTGCCAATGGTCCACACAGAAGAAGTGAGAAAAGCTCCTGAGGTCTTTAATTATAAAAGAGCACTAAAACTCAGAGCTGCCAAAACCCAGTACTGGAGTAAGTGACTTCAGAAAATGAATTAATATAATTTGTTTAATGTTTTTTTTTTATTTTTCATATTGTAAGCTTGTTATTTGATCTGTTTTAATTCTAAGCTGATCTGCTGATGTTTTCTCTAGCTTTTGAGCCCTTGTTCAAAATTGCTTGTCACTTTCTATTTGTGATATGTATTTTGTTTTCTGCTTGCTTTAGTGGATTAATCTCTTTCATCTTAAGTGCTCAATTTGTGACAATTAAGCTCTCCTTTGTAGTTGACACTGCTCAGAATCAGTATGGTACTCACGTGCGGATGTGAAAATGTTGAGTTGAGCATATCATGTCTGGTGGTGGGGAGTAATATGATGGAAGGGGTTACCCTGATCCTTTCATTATTTGGACAGCTACATTTAACACCTCTCCCCACTATTTGTATTGACACATTATTATTTTTATTACTGTGTCAAGACAGCATTCAGAATCCGCATACATTAAAAGTATTTCCATATACAGTATAATGACAGCAGGAGGCACTGATGGACTGTACATCCCTCAACCCCAAAATAAGCCAGAGTACCTAGTAACAATATAATGAGGGTGTTTATTTTGGGTTAATTGATGGAGCTACCTTCAAGGTCAGGAATGTCCTCACTAAGTCCTACTACCATCTTCTCAGATCTCCCACATGCCATCCAAGGTATCTCTACCCTGTGTGTGCCAATTAAAAGGCTGAGTCTCAAGGGCAGCTCAGCAGTTGTTGGCCCTCTTAAAGGGACAGCGCAATCCCATATGTTCCATTCTGGGAAAGTGTGCGGACTACTGTCCAGGAGAAGTCACCACCTCTGTGGTCAGATTTTCTTAAACTTTCATATGCAGAGAAAGAGGCCCAAAAGGTGCATGTGCAGCATTCTACACAAAAGTCTGGATTTATAAAAGAAAATATGAAGGGAGAAGTAGTATATATTTACGGCAAGCCAGAACCACGTGTACACAACGTTTAGGAGAAGCTGGAAAATGCTGACATCGTTGATCAGGTAAGGGTACTGCAGGCAAACCAGCTAAATGATAATTCATTTGTATAATACATATCACTTAGCTATTATTATAATGTGTGTTGACATGACAAACATTAAACCTCATATTGACGAATACGATGTACAAAGTTCACTTTTAAGAGGGCCAATGCTGCATATTTATAGAGAAGAACTTTTTCGATTTTTTGTTAGTTTATATTGGATGACAGGTCAGGAATATCTCAGCTAAGCTTCAGGTCCATCGCACCCGCTATGCCATTAAGTGACTGACGGGGCCCCATAATCTGTTTGCGCATGGCATGGGTGTACATATATAAAACATAACATGTTTTTGAGAACATAAAAAGCCAATTTCCAGAGTACAGCATACTTCAGTCATAAGGCAATAAGGGCACCTAGTAAGAATGAAGCTGCTTTTGTTAACTGTAAGCATTTTCTATTCCATTAACGCACAAGTCATCTGTGTTCCAAGAAATGACTGACAAACATTATGTGTCGATGGTCTGTCTTAACGTGTGATTCATTTATTGTGAGGAAAAGTGGCTGATATGATGGTGCTGTGCGTGATGGCTGGCTTGTGGTATGGACTGAACCGTCAGTGTTTCCTATGTCTTGTCCTATTCACTGTAACAACAATCAGGTCATTACATGTGCCAGGTAAGAGCAGCTACCCACTCAAACGCTGGCTCCTTCTTTGACCCTGGAGCGCAAAGGAGAGGTGCTATAGTGGTATGCGGGGCGCATTATAGGAGTCCTCAAATGCAGAAGCCGGTGTCATGAAGGAGATTGCTATAATTGTCAATAAAGGTCTGCACCATCACAATTTCATATTTACGAGGTTCAATAGCAAAGTTCATATATGGCTGTTTGGGGTGACATCCAGGTGGAGTTCTAGGTGCGTTGATGTGTGCATGTTTATGATTGTATTTATAAAGGGCAAATTGTGTGCAAATGAGCTTATGCCAGGATTTCTAATTTGGATTATTTTTTTTGGTGTACGCACTTTTCTGTTTTTTTGGCATACACATACTTTCATGCTCAAATCCAGGCAACATTTTAAAAATGTGACTCCTGGGGTTCTTTCACTAGCCTAACAGCACAGCACAAATACCATGTCACCTGCCTTGTAACATCTATGCCCATTTCAAAACTGGCACTCGCCACAGTTACAGGCATATTATTCTCTGTTGGCTGCCTACCCATGCTGGCTTTGCCCTCTCACACACTAACTCACACCCTGTAACATTGTATGATTTAAAATGGACTGTTTAAGAGATTTGCGCAGAGTCGCACAACTAGCCTGAAGTAGAGACAATGGGTCGGTCCTTTTGGAGATTAACAGTCCAGCGTCACACGCTGTATGCACGCAATATGAGAACAAGCAGAACTATCCACAAAGTTATTGTGTAAAAATGGATTCACATATGCAGAGGCATCTACAATCTCTGTTTTTGATGGTTTTAAAACATCTTTTCAACTCTTAGTTTTCCTTGAGCCAACAGAAGAGCTATTGAAGGGAGCTTTTATAAGAAGGTTCGAGAGGAAGGACAGCTACTGATCTTATCAATGAAGTGTCAGCTTGCAATTACAGTTGCACTTCTTTCCTCCTGAGTGAAAGAACTAATTGACAAACCAAAGAAAGCTATATTCTCTTTACATACGGTTTATTATATAAGCCAGGGTATTATTATTGTTTATATTTAAGCTTATTTAAAATATAAATCAAGGCTTTCTCTAATCTTTTTATATTGAGAGTTTAAAAACCTAGTCCACACTAACATAAAATTTGAAAATGCATCTTCTTTCATTAGTTTTGGCTTACCATCCACACTGAAATATCTGTTTTTTAACCATTTCAAAATGCATCGTTTCTGAAACACTCTCAGAAGTGTCTAAATTTGAAATGCATAGCAGTGTGGATGGGAAAAATGGAGCTTTTGTAAAATGCTTAGATATGACTGTCAGGTTATCAGAAGTTGACTTCAGTCTGCTCTGATAATTCTTACAGTGAGGACTGTCTTCTTGTAGCTTATTTGTATCAGCCAGCAGGTACTGTGCCTTGAATCACACTAATATTTTGGTGAATTTATTTTCACAGGGCTCCTGATCTATATTTTTCAAGACTTTGGCTAACTTATACTTATTTGTAACCTTTAAAAGCAGCAACAAACACAGTTTTTCTCTTTTCTCATTCATTCGACATTTCAATTGACTTTGGGTTTGGGCCATAAATAAGCAGCAGGCTTAGCTGATAAACTGCCCGTGCCCAATAGACAAGTTCTATGCGTTTTTGCTGACTCACTGTGGATGACAATTTACAAAGTGATCTGAAAATGCTAGTGTGGGCAGAAAACTTCAAACCAAAGTGGTGTTCTTAAATTTATCTTTATTATTGTGGACTACATTTGGTGTTTTTAAATGTATTCTTATTAGTGTGGACTATCATATTATTTGAAACTAAAGTAGTAAATCATATAAAATATATGATCATATGACAAAACAATATCTTCAGAATGTGCTTTCTTTCCTTGAGATCCCCAACTGCCAGCTCTGCTCACAACTGTAAGAATCGAGTGCAGCTTCATGCACTGGTGTAATGCTTTCAGATTTCGTCTACTAGTAGTGGTTTCACAATATCAGTGAACATGTAAGAAAATCACTCAAAATTTGATTGGGGTTTTGGAAAATTAAAAAGTATAAGGAGTACAGACATCTAGCACATTAGGATGACAGTATGTGAAAGTGTGCATGCGGATGACCAGAGAGTTTCTAAAAATGTCGCTGATGAAGAACACTAAGGATATCCATCTCCTGTGAATACTAAAGGGAGTGCTGAACATATTCAATTGCTGAAGAGAGCAACTTTAAAAAGCATCATAAATTAGTTTCTACATGAATGGGTGGCTTATTTGGCTTATTTATTACCTAGCCGCACAAAGTGTTGAAGTCGGGTGACGCAGCGGTGAATTCTGAACAGCTCTTGTGTTCATTGTAATAAAAACATTGCACATACCGGTGACCTCCAAGATATGTTTATTGTAGAACAGCACAATCTGTTTACTACAATCTAAATTATTCATTTAAATCCAGAGATTTTAAAACATTTCTATGAAATTTAGCATTTCAGCTAGCTTTGTGTTTACAAACTTGACTGCTTTGTGCCCAGATGTGTCTCCTTAATTTAAAACTGCATTCCCTCACTTTGGCTTACACCAAATCAACTGAGCAGATCTCTTAAAAGGTCTTGTCCTGTCTTGCTGTGGGACAAGTAGGGGTGACCTTCTTTGGGGCAGAAGTCATCTTCTACTCACCCTCGTCAGAGAACTCCTATTAAAAGTCAATGCAACACGATGGTGTGAACTTAATGAAACTGAGATGACTGAAACGGTTTGAAGTAAATTTGATACTGTTCATGGAGGACAGAGATCCGGTCAGCAAGCTGAGATCAGTAGGGTGTGATCACTAAAGCCATAATTAGACTCGAGGCACGATACTAAAGTATAAAAGGGAACTGATTTGGTTTAGAGCACTCTTGGTATTTGTACATGTAAATTAACCACATGTCCTTCAGGAAAAAAAAGTTCCACATTTCCTGAAACTACTGCCATCCTTTGGATGGAGACAACACCCTAAAATTTGACTATATAGGAATATGTGACGTTCTGATCTACATAGCCACCTGGACAAAGCTAGGACTTTATTTAGATTTATGGCATTTGCTTTTCCCAGTATATCTGACACAATCCAGGCTCTGGGATAAACGCTCCAGATGCAATACATGTGGATCATGGACTTTATAACTAAGATTAGACATTTTATGAGATTCTAGGGCTGCACGTTGGAGAAAGAACTCAATAACACAAAGAGTGCTCTAGGGAACTGTCATGTCTCCCTTTTTCTTCAATGTCTTCACATCTGACTTGAAGTTCAAGTCCAATGTATGTCATATACAAAGGGTGTAAGATTATTCCCCCGTCACATGCTGCTTTGAAAGTGGGCATGGGGCAGTGGGCAAGGACTTTGTTATGTGGTTCAGTTGCCGGATAAATCTCCTGTAACTGAACATTGCCAACACAAAAGAGTTTGTGGTGGACTTCTGGCATTGCAAAGAGCCCCTGAAATGAGACACCACAATAGGAAAGGAAGTGCAGGTGTAGCTCTACTCAGGAATTCACTCAAATTCCCAGCTGCTATTCTCCCTGGGGCATGCCATGCCACTGGTATCAGAAGCAATGAGTTCTGCTGTGGAGCTGATAAATAATTCCAGTTTTGTCTCAGGAAAGGTGGAAGATGGGAAAGGGAGCGACACCCTGAGTGGAATTGTCAGCGTTTTAACACATTGGGTGACCATCTGAATCTTAGACTAGATTTGGTGGATGATACCAACCTGCAGTATGAAAAGGGCCAGTTCAGAGTGTTATTTTTGAGGACACTCAGGTCCTTTAATGTGTTTGACAAGGTGAAGGGGATTTTTTTCTAGCGTAATGTTTTATACTGTGATCTGCCGGAGAAGTAACACTAACTCTGGAGATACTGAGCGTCTGAATAAACTGACCAGGAAGACTGACTGCATTATAGGATTGACCCTGGATGCTCAGGAGTCAGTAGCAGAAAGACGAGGCTGGCAAACTTACAGGCCATCATGACTAATACTGCCCATCCTCTCCATGACGTGCTGTCCTGGAAGACCATTAGTCACCAGCTCATTTCACCATAGCTGCCAAGAGGCGCTACAGAGGCTCTATTTTACCCGCAACTATTAGGCCGTATAATGCCTCCTTTTTCATTTTAAGCAACTGAGCTCCTAAAGAGTGAGTAATACTCACTTCACTTTAGTTTCATTTATTTTTGTAAGGCACACTTTCACTTGCTGTATCAGCCCAGCATGCTAATGTTTAAAAAAAAAAAAATAACTGGCAGTGATATATATTTAGATTTTATTAAAGGGCACTGCTTGGCTGTCTCCTGTTTCACATAATTGCTCCCTACGTGCTGTAAGGCTAATGCACCCAGCACCATGCACCTTCAAAGACTAAGCCACGCCAAGTGTAGATCCTCATACACTGTGCAGGAGACTGGCAGTGTGGATGAGAGGATCTGTGTACGGTGATGATCACAGAGTGGAGTGTTCATCAACAAGGTAGACCAGCCGTATTCCTATATGTTATATTATTTATCATACTTTCCTTCTATTTATCATACTTTCCTTCCAACCTCTCTCTCTCTTTCCTTCCTCTCCTGTCTACTCTTTTTTTTCTTTACAGTTCAGTCCTTGGAAGGCCCCAGTAAGTGGAGGTCTGTATTCGAGTCTATTGCCATCTGGAAATGGACTCGACCACATCCTTACTTGCTGGTCTCCATCTTTTTTGTCAATTTAGAAAATACTCACATCACCTAGTTTCTTTTACGACAAAACCTCCTAGGATTTTTCATTTGAAAATGCTTCTATTGATGTGGAGGTAGACAACACAGTAGTTAACAAGCTTCATAATCCTAGCTTCATATTCCACGTCAGTAACACTCTTAGTGGAGGTTACTCATTCTCCCTGGGTCTACATGGTTCTTCTGTGTGTAGTCTGTTTTATTGTCCACATTCCAAAGACACGTACAGTAAGTTAGGTTGATTGAGATCTCTGAATGTGCGCAGTAGGTGGGAGAGTACTTTACAGAGAATTGGCGCCTCATCAAGTGTATGGTGCCTCAATGATGATGCCTGAATAAGTTGTGACCTCTGCAAACCCTGAATGGCCTTTAGTAGGCTCAGTAAATGTATGGATGAGATGTTTGATCACTAATGGTGTGTTTGTGTGTGTCCTGCGGTGGGTTGGCACCCTGCCCAGGATTGGTTCCTGCCTTGTGCCCTGTGTTGGCTGGGATTGGCTCCAGCAGACCCCCGTGACCCTGTATTCGGATTCAGCGGGTTAGAAAATGGATGGATGGATGATCACACAAGTGGATCTGTCCCGTGTAGATCCCTGCCAATGCCCTAGTGCTACCAGAGTTGGCATCCTAATGAAGCTGAAGTGTAAAAATAAAAATAATGAATACATGATGGATCACGCATGTGAAAAAAATTGCTGGAGTAGAGGCTCCTGTATACCATCGTTTGTATCTGTGCTCATGTTTTGTGAATCCCTTGTTTCTTATGTAAGTCCTTGCTAAAATGGCTGTCCCCTTTGCACTGTCATTCTGTAATGAGAATGGCACTTCATTCTGCAAGGTTTTTGCAGACAGGTTGGCCAAGTGACCGTGCTACTGGAGTTTGAACTCAAGGGCTGTCAGTTCAGCCCTGTCACTGTGTGACTCAGAGCAAGTCATTTTAAAAAAATATACAGGAACACAATTGTAATGTATCTCTGTACCTGGCACTGTGTAAACTGAGGTTGACTGTTTGTTTTGTCACAGATTGTCCTACACAGAAGTCTCTTTTCTCAGATCCAGAAAACTTACTCATACTTTTATTTGTAAACCTAATAAATTCTTCTGGAAATTTCACAACAATGTAGGCCACAGGGAAACAAGAACATGATTGAGGTAGGAATCTGGTTAAAAGTCAGAATCATTATCTACTCCAACCCTTAATTTGCAGATTTTGAGCTGGAACCTAACCCTATTAAATGGGAAGTAACCCTGAGTAGGACACCAGCCATTAAACAAACATCCATGGCTCGTATACATTCACATGCATAAAGTGACAAAACACGCACCTCTTTGAGAGGAATATGGGATTCCCGGGTAAAGCCCATGTAGACATGAGGAGAAGGTGCACACTCCATACAGATGGTGACCAGGGGCCTCATGTATGAATGGAGCGTACGCACAGAAATGTTGCGTAAGAACTTTTCCACGTTCAAATCGCGATGTATAAAACCTACACTTGATGTAAAGCCACGCACTTTTCCACGATACCTCACACCTTGTCGTACGCAAGTTCTCCGCTCGGTTTTGCAAACTGGCGGCACCCAGCATCAAAGCAATGCTACTGTTCCTGTGTGGTTACTCTTTTATTTTCCTGATGTGGCTTTATAAATACACTGAAACTAACTGCATATTGTTTATTAGTTTAATGCGTCTGATTGTAATTAACCTGTAACGATATTATGGTCCACAGAATGGTCTAACTATTCTAAATACCATAGCTGCTTTAGCGTTGTTACTCTCACTGCACCTTCTTCTTCTTCTTCTTCTTCTTTCAGCTGCTCCCGTTAAGGGTTGCTACAACAGATCATCTTTTTCCATATTGCTCTCACTGCACGACTCGGAGTATTTATATCACTGTATCTGAGTGTGAATCACAGCAGCAGCTGATCGGAAAGAGAATTATCGGTATACAGCTTTAAGGACACGCTGTCTCAGCCACAGCAAAACGTTTTAAAGCCTTTCCTGTACAGACCTCGCGGTTCAGAAACAGTTTAATCCCAAGAACTATAAACGGACTCAATCAATTGCTCCTTGTAGAACTTTTTGTACTTATAAGTACAATCACCCCACTGTAAACTTGCACTACAGTTATAATATTACACAATCTGCGCCACTTTATCACTTTTATTTACATATGATGACAATATCATTTGTAAGATGAAATGCAGCAAAATATATTTATTATATTTTACAGATAAAACTTTAACTTCATTTAAATAATCTAAATTCTTCACTGGGACTGGCGTGAAGGACAGAATAATTAAACATGTACTACGAAGATAGTTCAATGTTCCTTAAACTTTTAAAGAATCAGCTCTAAGTTTACAGATGGCTTAACGTCTATTACAGAGCTGATTGTCAGAAAGAAAAGCAAGAACTGCAGTGGCGACTACGCCAATATATATTGAATATAAAACAGAAAGAGAAAATAACAACACAGCTAAAAACGCAGCGACAAATTTCGACAAAAGATAAATGCTTGTGTCATGAGCACGAGGCAGTGTGGAGCCGACCCGGACACAGACAGGCGGACATGTTGTTTTCAAGCCACCACACGTTTATTTTACAAATATTTACAATAATACAGTCACTCAGACCTAGTTGAAAGTGCACAAACCCCAATACAGTCCTGGCCACTCAATGCCTTTTCTTCGGGCCGCCTCCACTCTCCTCTCTGCCTTGTCCTTCTTCCACCCGACTTTAGCCCTGAATGAATGGAGACGGCCCCTTTTATCCAGTTCCCGGATGAGCCCCAGGTGTTCCCGGCATTCCTCCCTTTGCCACGCCCCAGCGTGGTGGAAGTGCCGGCTGTCCTCCCGGCAGCTCTCTGGGTGCCGTCCTAAATCTTCCCCCCAGCACTTCCGCCACACCAGGAAGTGTAACAGTAGCAGTAACAGGTCCCCAAGGCATTGGGGCGCCTCCTGGCGGTGACCACGGGCCCCTACAGGGTGGAGCTTCCATGCCCTGTACCCGTGGCCCCCAGAGCAACCAGGAAGGTGGCCCCCACATGATCCAGGGTGGGCTTTGACCCTCTTCCAGTCCCTCATGGCATCCTGGCCGGGTCGTTGCTCCTGGCATCCCTGACAGCGGCTATGCAGTGTCCGCAACGGACGTGGCCATCCGCCGTGCATAAGCTACCTTACTGACATTGGCGGGCGAAGGAGCCACCGATTCTTCCTCTGCCCAGTGCTACCACAAGCCTAGAGCTGCCCCCTGAGTACTGCTGCAATAAATTATTTCATCGATGGTCGTGCACAATCGCTGCGCTGTAAAACTCATGTTTAATAATGTGCTTTAACTCTTATCATCATGAAAATGATATCACGTATACATCTCAGTATTTTAGTTATTCAGAGAGCTGCAATATCACAAATGTAATGGACTCTGTGTCCAGTTGGAGGAAGAGAGCCAGTTTAAGAAGCAAGTAGTGATTCACACACATAGATCACATAGAAGATCAAATACAAAACAAAGCATTTAACGTGCTACTTTAATTATGATGTGATTTTAGAAACTGGTTAATTAAACGATTTTAAGATGAAGTTTATGATGTTCTACTTTAATGACAAAATAAATTACGTGATTAAAGTGGAAATTTTGAGATTGAAGTTGACATTTCGTGCTTTTCCCCCACCGTGTGCCTTTTTTTTCTCTGTACCCTAATAAACTTTCATATGACACTCAGACAGTGGGCTACAACTCGCCTTTTCACGGCGACTGATATCTGAGCTTTCAAGTTTCTCCAACACGCTATGTCACTCGATCAACTTCCTTTTGTTGATTATACCGCGGTTTATTTGAACAAATAGTATGTTTTTCCTTTGCCTCCACTTGGAATTCGCTGAAATTCTTATATTTTCCCCCGTGCTTTTCCCATTGTCTTTTCACAGAAGGCTGCGCTTAAGGGCGATTTATATTGATTTGCATATTCAAAGAGGAGTAATTCTGAAAGGATTTGGGGCGTTACAAAATGCGCGTGCACGAGCGTTAGTTTTCACGCTGATCGGGATTTATGTAGCAGAAGAACGTGGAAGTTGGAGTACGCACAGATTCCTGCATCTGGATTTTTCTGTGCGTAAGCACATTTCGGCTTTTGTGCTTACGCCATGTTATAGTGCGAGTTCTACGCACGGCGTTATACATGAGGCCCCAGGGCCAAGGGAACTGTGAAGAAGCAGTGCCTACTACTTTGTTACCAGTTTAAAAAAATTAGTACAGCTGATCCTGCTGATATTATATAGGTGTTTTGAAAAATTACATTTTGGCGGGCATTCTTGAGTCAACCCCTCATTTAAAACGACCGCCAGACACCACGTAGTTCAATCAGAAGGGTTTTTATTTCTAGACAGAAGGGTTCCAGCAAGGTACAGGTTACATAAAGATAGAGCAGTAAACACCACTTCACATCACCATATTCTGCCCCTGGCCTACCTTCTTCTCCTCTGTCCTGTCTCGTCAAGGAAACTGTCAGGTTTCTCACCTCTTTCTCCATTTCCTTGTCTGAGGTGCTCTTTCCCCCACTTTACTCCTGTCTGTCTCTGAGCTCACCTGGCTGAGGAAAGGAGGCTTCTTTTAAAGTGAAGCCCTTGCCTACCTCTGCGGTCATAAGCCAATTGGCTGACCAATGGTTCTTGGTCATTCCTGACCGTTTAGAAAGTATACCTCCATCTATTCAAAGGGCTAGATGCACCTACTGTATCTTTGGTGGCAACCTAGTGGTTGCTTCCTGCTGCTCTCTCGTGGCCGGGAGGACTAATAGGTGGCCTCTATTCTTCCTTTGGCCACCTTCACTACTCCATCTGGGACACGATGTCCAATTCCTGAATCTCTCCTCTGTGTTCCAAGTAGCTTCCAGGTGGTATCTTAGTTTCCTGTTCAGACAACAGTACCAACCAGCTTCCAAATGGCACAAAAACCCCTCTGCAGTGCGTCCCAAGGCCATGCAGACCTTCACAGCACATTTACCAAATTCCTATAGAGCAAATTAAATTTTAGGCAGGCAGTAATTAATATATAGCAGCTACAGCGGTAGTATTTAAACTGCCATGCTGCCTGACCAGCACCAATGTCAGACATATTGTGTAATTCCAAACATGTCACTTAACTTGCCTGTGCTTTAATTATATCATATAAATATAGAAACATTGTAATGTAACCCTATCTTGTTTACTTAAAAGCATCTGTCAAATGTACAATCATCCAAACTGGAATAATAAATAACACGCCTCAATAAATCATATGGATGCCACAACATGGAAGACAATCCTCCAATCACATGACTTTGACTTAAACTGCTGAGGCCTCCTCCATTTTATGTGCTGTAGTTTCCAGCGCCATCCTTTTAACTTCTGTTATAATCCAGCAGCAGCCTCACAGACTCAAAGAGCACAGACTTGAGTGCCTTGTGTTACACCAGGCCCCTCTTCAGCCATGACGGCATCTGCTTATATTTAAGTACTTTCCAACCTCACAGCATTGAAACGTTTTTAAATGTTGCTTACATTTAACTAAAATATGTTTTGCAAATCAATTGTATACTTTATACAATAATAACACACTTGTCTAATTTGTAACTACTGAACCCTTAGGGGACTATGGATTTAGAAACGTTTTTATTGCTAAGAAGGCATTTCTTGCCAGAGAAAAAAGGTTAAGTTATGATAACTGAGAAAGAAAAGAAATGCTGTCACTTAGTCTGTCCATTCAAAATAAAAAAATAAAGCCATCCCTCAATTTCCAGACCTTTTTAACACAAGTGTACGGCCATGGTGGATTGGAACCCATTACTGTGGCATCAGGGAAAAGGCAGCAACTAACTGTGAGCAAGATGGCAGTCCACTACAAGTCACGCTTCCATATTGGAGCTAAACCGGACATCTTTGGAGTGAAAGCAATGCAAGACACAAGGAGAACATGCATGTTCTGTTCAAAGAGAAACCTGGCAGCTGATTGGATATACCACTAGCTGTTGTGCCACCTCATCTCGTCTCCCAGACACGTATTGTAATACATTTACTGCGAACAATATAATATAACAATATAACATTTGTGCAATTTTTAGCTTTGTAGATTCGATTACATTAGATAAACTTTATTAATCCCATGAGGGCATTCAGGTGTATACAGCAGCAGAAACATAAAAATCAATACAGACTCACAGCACAAATAATATAGCCAATCAATAAATAAATAAAAATAAAATGAATGAGTACATGAGGTGGAAGCATGGAATTGCCAGATAGTAGTGGGCAGAAAAGACCCCCAGAGGTGCTTCTTAGTACACCATGGTGGAATGAGCTTGTGACTAACAGTGCTCCACGAGAGCACCTCCTGGAGGGGATGTATTTAAGAAACAAGTCATTTTAAGTGACATGCTGCATGACAAATACAGAACACTCTGATGACAACACAAGGATCTGTACCACTTGCTTCTTACGACGTAGTGTCGATTGCAATCCTTTTCATTCATGTTGTAAGCTATTTTTCTCCACTCCTAGGTTGCCGAGCCAGTCTCTTTGCAGCCCACCCACGTTAACTCAGAACCTAACCTGCACATGCAGACTCCACACAGAGAGACTGGGGGACTTGAATGGAGCCTCCTGGAGCTGTAAGGCACCAGCACTAATAAGTCGACCACCATGCCGCCCTCTCCCTAATTAGTTAGGAAGTATTCCTTGGCTGACAGACTGCTAGGTGGGTGCAACTGAGTCTTAGCTTCCTTCACATAAAAACAGGATTGGCCTGCATGGAGTGTGCAGCATGGCATTACCTAAAGTGCAACTCCAAAGCAGTGGCTGTTTCACAAGTAGACCAAACCTTTGTATTACATACAACATTTATAATAATAATAATAATAATAATTCTTTACATGTTGTGGTGTATGGCTGGCCGTTTATCCCGGCCAATACCCCCAAGCTGCCAGGTGGAGCCCTCCCTGCAGTATGGAGGTCTCCCGAAGACCAGCAGGGCATCATGGACATTGCAGTTTTTATACGCAGCCCTGCTAGATGCCATGGGGGCCACTAGGAGACACTGCAGGGGGGAACAATGAGTTTTTACCATACAACCCGGAAATAAGTCCAAGTCACATGGACAAGGGGAATGACGTGCTTCCGGGGTGAAGAAAAGAACTTTCTACCTGACCCGGAAGTGATACAAGATCACATGGACTGGGGATTGGGAACACTTCCAGGTCAGGGAATATAAAAGGACTATGGGAACTCCCAGACGGCGAGCTGAGCTGGGTGGAAGGGTGGCAACGCGTCTGGGAGTGGAGGATTGATTTATTGTAGTATTTGTGATTGTTTAATGAGTATAGTGGAGGAGAGGGTGTTTTGTGCACAATGGCGATTTAATAAAGGCAACGATTGAACTTTTACCTGGTGTCTGGAGTCATGGACAGGGGTTCAAGGGAGCGATAGCGCCCCCAATCTGTCACAATGTATATAACGCTTTTTCTCACTACTTAAAGATCTTCAGTAAGTAGGGAGCCTCTGTAACCACCACAAATGTGCAGCATCCACCTAGACAATGTGACGACAGCTGTTTTTGTGCCACTACACTCACCACACATAAACTATTAGGTGGTGAGAGACAATTAGAGACAGGGGTGATTAGGGGGCCAGAATGACTGGGCCATTTTGAGCAATTTTGCCTGCACATCTTTATGAAGTATGCCAAGTCAAGTCAAGTCAAGTCAAGTTGGGGAGCATGCACTGGTACAGTGTCTTGCCGCACCCACTACACAACGAAACAACTCGGGATCCTGGTTGGCAAACCCCAGTCCCACCCTCCAGAAATGACCCTCTATCTGCTGCAGCCAGGTGTTACGTGAGAGACCCCTTGGCCTGACCAGCCACTCGGGTCCCCAACAATCTTACCACCCTCGGGGGAAACACGCCACATGGCCGTAGTGCTGTAACTGACACTCCCTCACAATGCAGGTAATGTGCCTCATTCGGGACTCCATGAGCAACCGCTCATTCGACACAAAGTCAAACCAATGGTACCCAAGGATTTCCCTGGGAGACACAGTACCAAAGGAGTCCAGTCTTTGTCTCAGGTCACTGGATAGCGTCCATGTCTCACAACCATATAGCAAGACAGGAAGCACCAGGACTCTGAAGACTTTTGTCCTTTTGCATAAATATTGGGAGCGCCACACACCTCCTTCCAGTGACCTCATGACCCTCATGCTCTCCCACTTCGTCTACTAACCTCATAGGAAGTGTCACCAGAGACATGAATGTCACCGCCGAGGTAAGTAAACCTCTCAACACTCTCTCCGCAAACAGACACACTGCTGATGGCTGTGCCCAAGAGGTCATTAAAGGCCTGGATCTTAGTTTTTATCCAGAACACTCACAAGCCCAGACACTCAGACTCTTCACTCAGTCTTTTGAGCGCCCCGATCAGAGCCTCCATTGACTCCATGAAGATCACAGTATCGTCAGCAAAGTCAAGATCAGTAAATCTTTCTTCACCAACAGATGCCCCACAGCCACTGGACCAGGGATCTGATATGACCAGAGACAGTCAGTTCTACATGTTTTCCAAAGGACAGCACCATATTTACACCACCGTGTTCCTGTCACTGCACTGGGACATTGGGATCCACATTCAGACCACTGGGTTAAGTGCCCCCTGCTGGCCTTCCAGCAGCAACCTAAGCTTTTCCTAGATGGTCTCTCATCCAAGTATGTACTGGCTGGGCCCAAACATGCTTAACTTCAGGTGGAGGATCTCTTCTGAAGTGCATGTGGTATGGCTTAAGACAAAATGTATCAGATAGTGCACTATGTTTGCATATGGGTCCTGCACTACACTCTATCTGAGGGCTGGCAAGTGCTGACCATAAATAAGATGCAGATATAATCAGAAATGTGAATTTAGTGTTTTACCTCATTTTAATTTTGGCTTGTGAAATACCCTTTAAACAGTGAACTTCATCACAGTCTTTATGACTAAAGCATCATGCGACCCAAAGCATTTCACCTAACCAGGTGCAGAAATAAAACTAATAGGAGATCTGCACTGTAATGAGCATGCAAAGCACCTTGTGGGGGGAATTGAGGTCTCTGTGTACAGGCGCCACATCAAAAAACTTTAATGGTGACTCTAAGAATAACTGACAGAGTATGCAAAGTTTACTGTTTAAATGGCCGCCTTGCAGTTGTTTTCATTCACCTGTCATTTGTAAGTAGGTTTGCATAAGCATGCTAAATAAACAAGATGTAAATGTGATGCAAATGCAGTGTATGTGACAATAGAAAATAGAAAAGAGGACCTTCTGCCATTATAGACACAAGGCCAGTGCCAGGCCTGACACAGTTATTTCAGGACACTGTATTGAGCTCTAGATAGGCAGACATTTGGGGGATGTTTTTGGGCTCTTGTCTGCTACTGGTTTAATGTCTCCCCCTGAACCTTTTATAATAAACAGGGACCCTCAGTGCCCTTGAAGATTTCGTCTTTGGTAAGACTAATGCGCTTAATGTGTTACTTCACAGGAAGTAGCAAAGCGAGGTCAGTTCACGGCCTGTAGTTTGCATGTTTTCTTTATGCCCATGTGAGTTTTCTCCTTCTAAATGTGCTTTTCTTTCACATGTCCAAAATGTCCAGCTAATGTGGTTATTTAAGAATGCTCTGCAATGGAGTAATGTCTTGTCCAGGGTTTTATCTGCTGGCTTTGGACACCAGAATGGAAATAAGCAAATTTAGGAACTGGGTGGATATATTTACTCTGTTTGAAAAAGAAAGCTAAAGCTGTCCACCTTTGGGCTAAAAGCCATTCTCTTAAGAACTTCATCTTGACTAAATCAAGATTCAGATCGGGTCTTGAAGCGCCTCACGTTTCTCATACCTAGCTGTCTGGCAGTGTTATCAAATAAGAGCAGCTTTCTATGGAGGGACCTCTGTTGTAGCTGGCGTTGTCATCGGAGGTAAGTCTTTGCCTCTATTTCAGTTCCTAGATCAGTTAGAAAATGTATCCTGCATGCAGTCTCTTAAGACCAGACATACTTAATGCTCTTTTTCGTATGTTTGTGAAGAGCGATTAAATGATTCATGCAGCTATTGTTGCTTATATTTCAAATTTGTTATTATCCTTCTTTTGCCTTTATTTAACTTCCTTGCATGTTAAGAGTTTCGTATTTAGAAAACAATCCTTTTGCTAAGTGCAATTAATAATAATGGAATTGTCTTCACCTACTGTTCATTCCATCCCTAAATAAGCACTAGCTCCTGGCAAAGGGGATAAGACATAAAACAATCACAGCATAAATGTCCTGTCCTCAGAGGGGGTTTCCAGCTGTTGATGCCATTTTAACCAAGGATCATGTCAGCTTTCTATGGTTCATATTCCACGTGGATCCAAATCTGGCACTTGTGTACTGTGTGGGTTACTGCTTATCAAGACTATGGCTACCCAGAACTCCGTGTGCATATAAAACAAATAAACCTGTCAATTTACTGAACCTGCCCAAAGCAATTGTTCAGTCTCAAAATGAATAAATAAACATCACACACAAAACCCAAACAGGTTCAGCTAAATAAATTACCAATTGCATGTAAAAAATATACTGAATGGTACCTTACTGACAGCATTTTGGAATGGAAACCACACACAGCAGCTACACATAAACAGTGTGGTCTGGTGATGTGGTTTTCAGGTTCAGTTGTGGGGGGCCTACTATGGCTTCACATTTCCATCCCTACTAACTTCAGCTTTTAACTGAAATCCTTCCCTAATTACACAAACTGTTATTCCCTGCTTTTTATGTTTTGGTTTCAATCCCAAAATTACAAAACTGGGTTTGCCACTGTAGCAAGCATTTATATAAGTTACATAGGAATATTTGGGGGTTTTATCTTGGTTTTTAAGATTTTCATCATCGTTATGATAGTCTTCATTCAGCTTTTGCAGATGATTTGTTTTTTAAGCCGTTATTTACTGGTCAGTCTGATGCTGATGTGGCTACAGCCTTTCAGCATTCTGTGTTGTTCGTCCCCATGTCTACCCTTCTTGGCATTATAAGAATCCAAGTAAAGGAACAAACTACACAGAAACAATACAGAAATGACAAAAGAGAATTAAACATTTTAAAACCCATCATTCTTTCTTACTTATGAAAATAAATCTCACATGTCTGTGCTTTTCAGAATGAAGTAAAAGAGGAGAAGATAGATATCTATCTATCTATCTATGTATCTATCTATCTATCTATCAAATGAAATATCTATACATATTTATATACAATAAATAAGTTTTGTTTGCTTGCGTTATAAATTGTCATCTGACACATGCTGTCTAGGTAAATTTCAAAATATGGTGGATTAAAAGCCAGAGTCACCAGGGGGCTCATGTATAAACGCTGCGTACACACTAAAATGTTGCATACGAACGTTTCCACGCTGAAATCGCGGTGTATAAAACCTACACTTGGCGTAAAGCCACACACATTTCCACGGTACCTCATACCCTGGCGTACGCAAGTTCTCCGCTCGGTTTTGCAGACTGGCGGCACCCAGCGTCAAAGCATTGCTACTGTTCCTGTGTGGTTACACCTTACTTTTTTAGATCCACATCCCTGACGTGGCTTTATAAATACACTGAAATTAACCGCATATTGTTTATTAGTTTAATGCATCTGATTGTACTTTGTAATTAACCTGTAGTTATATAATAGTCCACAGAATGGTCAAACTATTCCAAATACCATAACTGCTTAAGCGTTGTTACTCTCACTGCACCTTCTTTTTTCAGCTGCTCCCGTTAGGGGTTGCTACAACAGATCATCTTTTTCCATATTACTCTCACTGCACCACTCAAAGTATTTATATCACTGTATCTGAGTGGGGAATCAAAGATCTACAGAAGTTGATTGGAAAGAGAATTATCAGTATACAGCATCAAGCACACGCTGCCTCAGTCATACTGCCTATTTGAACTGCTCTCATACTGCAAACGCTTCAAAACCTTTCCTGTATGGACCTCGCGATTCAGAAACCGTTTCTTCCCAAGAACTCTAAACACACTCAATCAGTCCATCAAGTGCTCCTTGTAGAATGCTTTGTGCTTATAAGTACAATTACCTCACTGTAAACTTGCACTACAGTTATAATATTGCACAACCTGAGTCACTTTATAAAGCGCGTATTTACATATGATGACGATATCATTTTTAAGATGAAATGTAGCAAAATATGTTTATGATATTATACAGATAAAACTTTAACTTCATTTAAATAATCTGCAATGTTAATAATTAAACATGCAAGGACACGGTGCTGCAGCGCTAGCAAGGATCTGGCGCTCCGTTCACGGATTGTTCCTGCCTCGCGCTGTATTCTTGCTGGGGCTGACACAACACAAGAATGATAGACGAATAGAATAATTAAACACGTACTATGAAGATATTTCAATGTTCCTTAAAAGTTTTGAAGAATCGCTGTTCTAAGCTTACAGATGGCTTAACGTCCATTACAGAGCTGATTGTGTGGCGATTGGGTATTTAGAGAAAGAAAAGTAAGGACAGGAATTGGAGGTTAGTACGTTTGAAAGAGACAGTACTGCTACAATAAATTATTTCATCGAAGGTCGCACATGGCGCAGCAGCATCTTGCGTGAGACATGAACAATCACTGCGCCACCGTGTTCCCATGTTTAATAACATGCTTTAACTCTTATCATCATGAAAATGATATCACGTATACTTCTCAGTATTTTAATTATTCAGAGAGCTGTAATATCACGAATGTAATGGATTCTGTGTCCTGTCGGAGAAAGAGAAAGAATGGAAGCACGTAGTGATTCACACACTGATTCACAAACAGAGAAGTTCAAATACAAAACAAGCATTTAACATGCTACTTTAGTTATGATGGGATTTGAGAAAATAGTAAATTAAACGATTTTAAGATTAAGTTTATGATGTTCTACTTTAAACGACAAAATAAACTACGTGATTAAAGTGGAAATTTAGAGATTACAGTTGACATTTTGTGCTTTTTTCCCCACTGTGTGCCTATTTTTTTTTTTCTCTGTACCCTAATAAGCTTTCATATGACACCCAGACTGTGGGCTATGGCTCGCCTTTTCACAGTGACTTTGATATTGGACAGCTTCTTTTTTATTTCGGGTGACTGTGAACTTGAGCTTTCGAGTTTCTCAGACACTCTGTCACTCGATCAACTTCCTTTTGTTGTTTATACCACTGTTTAAAACAACAAATAGTACATTTTTCCTTTGCCTCCACTTGGTATTCACTGAAATTCTTCTATTTTCCATCTTGTTTTTCCCATTGTCTTTTTACAGAAGGCTGAGCTTAAGGGCTATTTATATTAATTTGCATATTCAAAGAGCCGTAATTCTAGGAGGAGACGGGGCAGGACAGCAGGCGCGTGCACATGTGATACTTTTCACGCTGACCGGAATTTATGCAGCGGAAGAACGTGGAAGTTTCCATACGTACAGATTTATGCATCTGGATTTTTCTGTGCGTAGGCACATTCCCGCTTTTGTGCTTACGCCATGTTATAGTGTGAATTCTACGCACGGCGTTATACATAAGGCCCCTGGTCTTAGAATCGATGTATAAACACTTTCCTTGTCCTATCCCTAAGCTTTAAATGCATTGCCATTGTTTGCCCTGACAGAAAAACATCTCAGTGCTCTTTGTTTGCTCAAAGGGAAAGTTTGCAAAAGAGGAAAACAAAATGCAACCCACAAGGTAGGACTGCTCAGTTGTTCCTTCCCTGTGATCATTCTTTTTTTGCCTTCAGAAATTTTTTGCCTTACAGTCACAGATCTAAATACAGTAACTATAGGCCAGCAAAGTTAACATCTTTTGCTGGAAAATTAATGGAAGGAGTTAAGGATAAGATATAACAACACATGGAAAGTACAGGAGTTTTACTTAACAGTCAGCATGGGTTCAGAAGAGGGAGGTCATGTTTTACTAACATGCTGAAATTCTATGAGGAAGTGACAAAAGGATACGATCAAAATGGAGCTTATGATATTATTTATCTTTTCTTTCAGACAGCATTAGATAAGGTGCCACATGAGAGGTTGGGCATCAAACTAAAAGAAGTGGGAGTTCAGGGTGATGTTTGTAGATGGGTGTAGAATTGGCTCATACACAGGAAGTAGAGGGTGATGGAGCGAGGAACCGCATCAGAATTAGCTGATGTTAAGAGTGGTGTCACCCAGGGGTCAGTGCTAGGGCCTCTGCTACTTTTAATATAGCAAAAATGATTTAAATAGGAATATAAGTAACACTCTGGTTAAGTTTGCAGATGTTACCAAAATGGGTGGATTGGCAGATTATCTGGAATCTGTTAAATCATTACAGGACGTGGACAGCATGTAGGCTTGGGCACATTTGTGGCAAATCAAATTTAATGTCAGTAAATGTAAATATTACACATAGGAAGTAAAAATATTAGGTTTGAATACACAATGGGGGGTCAGAAAATTGAGAGTACACCTTATGAGAAGGATTTAGGAGTCATAGTGGACTCTAAGCTATCAACTTCCCAACAGTGTTCAGAAGCCATTAAGAAGGCTAACAGAATGTTAGGTTATATAGCACGATCTATGGAGTACAAGTCCAAGGAGGTTATGCTCAACCTTTATAATGCACTGGTGAGGCCTCAACTGGAGAACTGTGTGCAGTTTTGGTCTCCAGGCTACAAAAAGGACATAGCGGCGCTAGAAAAGGTCCAGAGAAGAGCGACTAGGCTGATTCCAGGACTACAGGGGTTGAATTATGAGGAAAGATTAAAAGAGCTGAGCCTTTACAGTTTAAGCAAAAGAAGATTAAGAGGTGACATGATTGAAGTGTTTAAAATTATGAAGAGAATTAGTACAGTGGATCGAGACTTGTATTTTAAAATGAGCTCATCAAGAACACGGGGACACAGTTGGAAACTTGTTAAGAGTAAATTGCGCACAAATGCTAGGAAGTTTTACTTCACCCAGAGAACCATAGACACATGAAATAAGCTACTAAACAGTGGTAGTCACTACTTTAGGGACCTTCAAAAGTAGACTTGATGTTATTTTGCTGAAATTGGGTGGATAGGACTGGCAAGTTTTCTTGAGTTGAATGTCCTTTCTTATTATAATTCTTTGAATGCACTACTTGATTTGTAAATTTACATTATCTACCTTAATTAAACGTCTGTGTTTCTATCAAGGTGTTGTGTCTCTGCCACACCATCAGAATACTTCACAAACATTTGTAGTAATAAAATGCATTGCATGTGTCATTCCAACAGATGGTGGATCACAAATATTTTGTAGTGTATTACTATAAATGTCTGTGATGCACCATCTGCTGGAATGACAAATGCAGTGCATTTTACTACTACATGCATTGCAGAATACCTTCCAGTAGATGGTGCACTGCAAACGTTAACACTGAGGTCTACTATCCTTACTTAGATTTCAACCCATTTTAGATGGGTAGCACTGTTTGGCTGATTCTAAAGGTCCTACGCTTAGCATGCATGAATCTTGAATGTGTATTTACATTATTATGAAATTACTTTAGTATGCATCAGTATTTTCTTATACATTGTAGGTTAGATAAAAAGAATTGATAGATAAAGAGTGCCTTCTTAATACATAAATAAAACAAAAAGAAAATAGTATGTTGCTGATTCTCGAATAAAGAATAGTTGTGTAACTGCTGCCCTGTGATTCTGCATACAGTAAAGCAGTCATAGATGAATTGTAAATGACAAGAAGGGTTGCCACGGGGCCCCTTTTTGCAGTTTATGCACACATCTAGCCATTTCGACAGATTTGTGTTCTTCCTTCACAGACACACATTCAGCATGTTCGCTTATCTGCATTTTCTCCAGGGTCCCGCTTGCAGGACCCATATGATGTGTCATGAGACACTTTTTCCAGGTCTTTCATGATCTGAGTGGTCTGATTTTTATCTAAAATAGGTTGCAGATAGATTTCAAGCTTGAAATGTAATGAACTGAAACTTTGCACAAATGCGTCAAATATATGCTGCTACAGGTTTTATCTTGTCTTCAGGGAGAGTTCCATAGTAGAAGCCATATTTAACCACTGTTAACAGAAGCCCACAAGCAGCTTGGTAACGTAAGTTAATCACATAGGGCTGAACATTTGTTTTTCAAGACTTCAGCCGGAGCATTTTCCTGCAGCAATGGGTAAAGAAGTTTTAACACAATGATGCTTTCCAAATTATAATCCATTAGTGCTGTTAGAAAGGTTTTCTTTCACATTACAGCATGCATTTGTGCATCTATATAACACAGATGCCAATGACTAGCAGGTATGCTAAACACATAGTTTTAGAAATTCTCTAATATTGTGTTGTCTTCGCATATCTCAGTTTCTTGCTGGCTTGGTCAACCCTGAAGGACTGATGGTCAGTTCAGGGTTGATTCCTGACTTTAGCCAAATTCTTCTAAATTGTAATAAGTGAGTTCAGAAAATGAATGGATGTAGCTAGAATTACGCTAAAGTGCAACACAGACTGAACAGATTCCCATCTACAGTTATTGTAGCAGTGCTACCTATGTGCATAGGTGTGATCTAAAAGAAACCGTGCCATGTCCAAGGGTTCACTCCTGCCTTACACCCAATGCTGCTACAGCCCCAGTGGTCCTGATTTAGAATAACCAGATTCAGAAGTAAATTGAAATCAAAATGTATCACACAATCCAAGTGAGCTTGTGTTCTGCTACTGTAATAGTCCAGTCAGGCGTGTGCTGACTTCCAGCTCACCCACATTGGGTTAGAAGCAAGACACAGAGGCAGCCATTGCGTTTTTGATTCAAATAAACGATCAACAATCGAAATGCAGAACCGACCTTATTTGGTTTGTACTCATCTGAGTAACAGCATATGTCTACTACAAGAAAAATGAAATTGACAGCCTGCATGAATTGCTGCCACTAAGGTTGTCTTAGTCAGTTTATTAAAATATAAATGTATCAGCATTTAAGTGCATTAAAATAAAAATCATTCTGCAAACATTTAGCTGTCTATATATTAACAAGAGATTCCCTCATCCATGAAAGCGATATTCTTGGATTTTCTTTAATCATGCTTCTTTATATACTTATTTATATAGTACATCGATTTTAGAATATAATACATGTTGAATTCTAGCATTTGCCATTAATATCATCTCTCACCATGGTTTGGTCATCCACTAAATCCATTTTTGAATTCCCTTTCATAGAGGCCTGTGGGTAGTTTGAGCCTGTCCCAGTAGTACTGGAACGAAGACAAGAACTTACTCTGGAAGGCAGGTCAGTCTGTCAAAGAGATGCTTCTAACAATGAGTCTTTATGTTAACTGTCCCCTTTCTGGATGATAACCCATTATGACGCATTTTCTGTGTATAGCCATGCAGTAGTCCTGATTTAGAATAACCAGATTTAGAAGTAAATTGAAGTTAAAATGTATCGCACAAGCCAAGTGAGCTTGTGTTCTGCTACTGTAGTGGTCCAGTCAGGCGTGTGCTGACTTCCAGCTCACCCACATTGGGTTAGAAGCAAGACACTGATGAATTCTTGTGTTTTGTTTTTCTTTACACCAAGACTATAGGAAGGGTTACAAGTCAACTTATTTTAGTAGCGGATTGTGAACATCCTCCCAAGGGGCTCTAGGACAGCTGGGTACATATAAATATTTGTGACAGCTAGAGCCAGGTTGGGTAAAGGATTTGCTCACAGCCATTGACTGAGTGTGTAGCAGGAACACAACTAAAAGTCTTGTGGTTTACTCACTGCTTCTTGACCACAATGCACTGAGTCTGGTATGGATGTTTGGCACTACTGTGACTTTGGCTCCTCACTCAATGAGCCTTCCTACCTGCACTGTGTTGTATCTCAATTGCAGGGTGTATTTCTTGTGGGGTCTCAGGTGCTAACTGAATTCTATTCCTACATCAGTGTTAGATTTCTGGACCAGCTCAATCAGAATGTAATGATTTGAAGTGGGCCAATGCCTTGTAGCACCAAGACCCTGGGTTTTGTAGGGTCCCTGTGGCATTTGCATGCTATTCCTGAAGCTCTGTGCAGTTTTCTCAGAAACACTAACTTTTCTACACCCACAAAGGCATTTAAATAAATGGCAACATTAAATTGGCCCGGTATGGCTGTGAGTATGGATGTGCTCCGCGATGGATTGTCATCCGCTCTGTGGTTGGACCCTGCTTTGTTTCCCATAATGCTAGAAATCCCCCTAATACCATTAGCGAATCTGGAAAAGGATGAGTGATTTAAATCCAGTGTTTGCATTCTTTCTACATCCATTACAAAGATAAAGATTTGCACTTCAGATATTTGAAAAAGGCTTGAAGAAAGATACACAGCAAAGTAAAGGACCTGCATATATGTGAGAGAAGTGGAGAAAAGTCCTATTTATTTTCACTGTGTTTATAAGGTGAATGTGTACTCTTACTATGAAACAGCCTCATCCTTTTTCCTGTCACCATATATATAAAATCCATCTGTCTGTATGTCTGTCCGTTTTTTACGAGAGAACTACTTAACGGATTTAGATTGGGTTTTTTTCAAAAATTTGCTTCCAGTTGATTTTGCGACTTCTCTCATCGCGCTAAGTATCACAGTTTGCATGTGGCAGTGATTTATTCTCACTAATCCAAGATAGAGAATGTAGGCTGAGGGAAGGAGGAAGCGTGACGTCAGGAGTGGGGTGCCGGGCAGGGCCCTCCTCACTCACGTGATAGCCTCCATTCGAGTTGCTGGACCTCTCGCTATGTGCTGAAGCGTAAACCCCCTTCCCCACTAGTTAGCAATATCCGTTTGTTGATTGATCTTTAAAGTTTGTCCTTTTTCACTTCTGCTCAGGCGGAGCCGCGGGGGACAACTAGTTTACAATACAAGAAATGCTTTTGACACTTTTACACGTCCTACAGTTGAGTTTTGCTCTGTGTCTAGTGCCAATGTAATTGTCTTTGCCTCCCACCAAACCCTGAAATGGATTAACTGTGCTTGATAGTGGATGTTTGGCTGGCTTTACACTAGTTTTCTGTTTGAGACTGTAAAGAAATATCATAATCTTGGGTGTATATTTAAATTTGTACAGCATTAGCCTAAACAGTATAGCTGTCTTTTATTGTACCCTATCAACAGTTCTTAATAAAAACAACAGAATGACGTACAACAAAAGAATTGCTGACAGCTTCTGAAGCTGTGCTATTTGTATCTTTAGTTCATGCTGCAAAGTTGTTCATGTCGATTATCAGAGTGATACAGAATACTCGACGGTTATTCTTCTAAGAGAGCTGTTCTTCTCCTTTCACTTTTTAGGGACCAGCAGTAACAGAAGTAAAGCAGGACTACACCCTGAACCAGGCCAGCTCTCACATGAACGTCAAGGTAATGTAGGCTCAGCAGCAAATTGAACAAAAACCTGCAGGACAGCTGAAGAAATTCAGAGCATCTTTTAAAAATAAAGTCCATGCCAAACTAGAATGCGGCTTGGAGTCAAAGCACAAACAGCGTAGCCAAATATTCAAAGTACTGCACCATCTGAATATTCCACAGCAGCATCTTATATTACATCAGTACATGATATGACCGTCGGTTTTATACATATTGCACAAGAGAAGTAAGGGAAGTTGAAGTGAATAGGTCTCTTCTGTAAAAGCCCCATTAATAAGTGATATGCTAATAAAAACTTCAACCTTCATAATAATAATTCTTTGCATTTATATAGCGCTTTTCTCACAACTCAAAGTGCTCAGCAATTGCAGGTTAAGGGTCTTGCTTAAGGGCCCAACAGAGCAAAGTCCCTTTTGGCGTTTTCGGGATTCGAACCTGCAACCTTCCGATTGCCAGTGCAGATCCCTAGCCTCAGAGCCACCACTCCGCCTTGTGATAATGTAGTCAGTCTCAATGCCAGCATAAGTACAAATATGCCTACTCCTCTGATGGTGTAATATTTGTGGTAGGCAGTCATCTAAGTACTTTCCTTTTAATAATAATCAGGCCTATTTCCATTGGTTGAAAGTGCTATTTGTAAAAGGGATTGTTTGGAAAAGTCAGTCAGTCATTTTCTAACCTGAGTAATAAAGACCTGGACTGTGGGAGGAAACCCACGTGGACACTGGGAGAACCCAAGATGTGAACAGAGGCAGCAGTGCTACCACTGTGCCGCTTTTTTGAAAAGTGACTGACTGTATGACTTTTTCGAATGTTTGTCCCTGTGATTTGTTAATTGTCATAGCAAAAGCTATTCTAATGGGAAACTGTTAACGTCGTAATCCAAATGGCATATCAAGATCTCCTTTGGTGTCTAATGTCATCCGCGGAAGATGTACTACATTACTTTTCTTGTCACCTGTTAAAATTTTTTATTGTTCGACCAATTTTGAATACAACTAATCTTGTCCTACTGCATTGCCCATCACTCAGACATAAATTACGCAATAATATTATGATACCTCCTTCTTTCAACAGTAATTCGGCCAGAGGAAGACCGGATGGTGTTTATGGTTGGTTCTACGGGATATTTTAAGTTGATGTTTTCAGCTTCCACACCATTACCACCAACTGTTTCAGCATAGTCTACTGATACGCATTTAACCAATTTGCCGTGTAACCGATCGACAGTTTTCACGTTAACTCGTTTGACTTCATCGTTTCTCGATGCTAGGATTGCCCGTGTACTCATTTCTTCTGTTGATAACCCTTTGTGATGAAATTCTTCAATAAGATTTGGACATAAAATGTTTTCTTTTATTGGGAACTTAAAGTGAGGAAAACGTAAAAAATTATAAGAGCAGAGAGCGCAGGAACTGTCTGACAGAAGCATTCACGCAAATGAGAGGTGAGAGGACCGTGGGCGTAGTTGAAAATGGTTGAGAGGAGAGTGTGACTTGAAAAAATTTCTTGGCAATAGTCTTGTCTCAAGATTTTCTTTTATAATAGAGAGATATAAACGTGTGCGTAAACAGTCTAGATTATACATTTAGCTCAGACTTATATACTGTGATATCACGTTTGCTATCTACACATTATATAGTAAATGCTTGCACTGCCAGCAGCCCATTTTAATTTATTGTTGCTATTGGCTCCTCCTTTTTTATTAACATTTTACTGAGAGACTAAGAGCAACAAAGTATATTCTAAAGTACTTTTTGGAAATGGCAGCTTTGAATATAATTATCCTTGATATCATCTCTGGTCCACATTTTTTTTGTAAGGCTCTGGAAGAAACACAAATGTAGACATACAAACATACATAAATACTGCACGTATATTGCAAACCAGTTTTCTACTATAACTTTTCCAGGGTGAGAGCAAATAAAGGTTTGATGCAAAATGGCCTTCCCCATAACTCCTCCCAGACAAAACAAAACATGTGAAAATCTGTAATAAAATCTGAAGTATTGGGCCGTGAAAATGATTTTTTTTCTTTGAAGGGAAACAAAAAAAGTTAAAGCCAAGCCCACCTCATCCCATTCCACCACCACGCCCGACACTTGTTGATTCTGTCTTAACTTCTAATTTAAAAATATCAAGTTGGAGGTAAAACAAGTCAAGCAGTTTTATTTTCAAATAGCAAGCACATTCACACATGCACTTGTGTTACAGCTTCATGCAATTTATATCAAGGTTTGATCCAAAAATAGGGAAGAGAGAGAAAAAACAAAAGAAAAGAATCAGATTTGTGCTTACAATAATCCCAGCCCAGTGTGGAGTCTCCCTGGTCAGCAAAGAGGAGCTGATGCCTGTCATTATGAAGGCCACCACTGTTATAGAAACACCTAAAAGCAACTGCAGCACAGCAATCAGTAATGGAAAGCCACAGCAAGTGTGAGAATTATGCTTTTGGCCGGCATTGACTTTTCCCTGTCGTCCTTTTTTCTTCTCCATGTTTTCTGTCTTTTCGTGAACGGGGTCTGTGTTCTGTTGTCCTCCAGAAGGTTTTCCTGCCTGGCTCTGACTGTTAGGGGCAGGGCTTGACTTGCTTTTAGCATCCATTCCCATTTCTCTGTGCTTTAGGCTTTTTTTTTCGCTCCCTTAAATCCTGCCACTCTTCTGTCTGAGGCTGAGCTTCTATTTGAAATCACACTGGCTCTGAACAAATATGGAAAACATTTGGAGCGGATTTCTCCATTCGTCTATGTGCCACATATAGAACATCAAGCGTGGGGTGGGGGAGTGGGGAAGGCAAGGGGGGTTTCAACGCACAACATAGCAGAGCTTTTAAAGAGCAGCATCACAAGGAATCAGACAACACAACAAAGACGATCAGGCTCCGGCAAAATAAAGCGAGGAAAGGCGGGGCTTTGCTGATACACACTAGCAGACGAGAACTTCGTGGACCACCGGAGCGTAACTCGGCACAAATGTCGAGCACTGCTGCTTTCCGCTTTCAAGAGCCTCACTTGAGTTTTTTTTTTTTGTGGCAGCACCAGTTTCATCTGGCAGATCTACAATTCAGATCACAGGACCTGGTGACACTAAACGTGTCTGATTAGAGAGCTCGAGAACTTACTGTACGTGTGAGCCTGAATGCACCCTGCAAGGCGAAGACGCCCTGCTTTGTGCCCACTGCTGGCTCTGCTAAATCCTAGAAAAAGCAGGGCCGGAACCCTAGGATGAATGAGTGGAGAACTATTTGCATGAAACATTTGAATATGAGAGAGAAAAACAAATACGATCCTGTCATCCGTGCCACCACAAGCGTCTTTTTCTTAGGAAAACGGTTACCGTTTATTGATCTGCTTTTAACATTAAACTAATTGGAAAAATTCAACTGTCAGATTCCTTAATTGGACATTTTACTAGACGATTCTTATTTGTAATAACAATGAAATGAAGCCTATGAAAAGTGTGTTGCCACAAAGAGGAGAAGTTTAGAAAAACCTTAAATGATGTTAACTCCTTCTCGAGTAAGATTCAATGTAAAGTTGTCAAATAAAATAGACGCGGCAAGTGTGAGTATACCATGTAATGTATGTGCTTTGATCGTTAGTGGTGTTGAAAATTTCACTTTACAAGTAGAAGGCAATACTCACTTATTATGAAACTGTACGTTTTATTTGCCACCGGGCTTCTGCTTTCCCAGGGTTGTTCTATCGAACAACGCAACCTATCGAAATGTGCGCCAAAGCTGTTCTGCGCACGCGCAATAAAAATTTATTCTAAAACAAGTCGATAAATAAGTTACTTAAATAAATGAATGCAATTAAATTAATTAAAAAAGACGCTAGTAAAATTATTTGTCGTTTAAGCCATTAGGAGAAAACGTATCCAATTCCTCAATCCAAAGCCTTTCCCATTTTAATGTCAGTGTTTTCTGTCCAGTATTGTTGTGATATTGTAAGCCGAACACGATTGGTTTATGCAACGTTAAAAAAACATTAACTGATGGTAAGTAATACCATAAAAATCTTTTTGATGTTTTGACTTTTAGCTGTGTAAATATTTGTATGTGTAGCATATTTCGACAAATGAGCACAAATCGTCAGAACAACAGCATGGCATGTGATTCACAGAGCACATTCATTCATTTATTCATTCATTTTTATTTCTTGCTGAAGATTTTTCTGCCTCCAATTATATTTTATTTTTAAATGTATTCCTCTTTTAATTTACTATTTACATTTAATTTAACGGATTCTCTTCCTCTGTTTGAAAATGTTTTTAACAGAACAAAATTAAAACTTAGCAAGTTCAACTTGAATTCTCAAGTTCAAAACATAAAGACCTCTGATAAAAGTTTGTGAAATTAAAAAGAGAAACATTTTAGCACAGAAGACAGCCTATATTTACAGCAAGAATAATGATAAAATATTCCCCAGTGGCACATGCATGCTGATGTGGATGGGTACTGAATAAAACAAAGAATGCAACACAATAAAGAGCGAAACCTCAGCATAAAACTTACAGATAAAGCACAGATACAACTTAAGAAAATGGCTGTAGCTGAGAGTGAAATTCCCTGCTGCGTATCGAAAATTGGGCAGCCTTTGCAATTGGAATCAAAATAACTGTATTTGCTGATCAACATCTTCTAGAAATTATCATAATTCAAGGATTTAAATATTCATAACTTTGTTCAATTGCCTGTAAATAATAGATTGAGTTTATGCATCCATCTTTTCCTTTTTGTATAAATATTTTTATTTTAGTAATAATTTCAATATTTTCACTCTTTCCATTTATTTATTGATGTATTTTCTTTATCCATCTTTTAAAATGATCTGCAATTATTTTATATTAATATAATTTTATATTAATTTCTAATATTATGGCATTTAACTTTATATGCAGGCAAAAATACACAATAAGTAATAATAATGAATGAAATGGCTTATGCAGTAAATGAATGAATGAAAAATAATAGTAATAAGAAGTTCTTAATCGTTCATAAATAATGAAAAGGCATATTACTTATGAAGCACCTTTCCCATTCTCAAGATACTTAAATATTCAGCTGGGCAGAATTAAGGACAGAACTCCAAAGTCCTATAAAGAAATCATTAGTGAGACACACATGACAGGAACTGATGGGAAAAAGAAAAAAAGCCCAAACTTATTTTAAAGGCAATGTTATTAAGCATCCCTGAGGAAACAAACATAAAGAGAACAAAAACATTCAACAATAAAACCAAAGTTTTGCAAGAAAAACCTTTACTGTAAATATTTTGAGGTACTTTTGAGGCAAAAATGATTGCTCGCCTTTTTCTGTTATAACATTTTTATTCATTTACTTGTCCCTTGTTGGTTGCTCTACATTCACAGTTAAGAATGCTGCTTTCAGGTGGGACAGGAAACCTTCATTACTCACCATCCACAGACTCGCCATCGGTAGCCACACTTTTTCTGTTAACTTTTGTATCTAGGGACATCCAGTGTCAGGTTCTGCAGTCTAAAACATTGTTCTCTACATCCTGTATTTTAAAATCACAATTCACTCAAAATGGGTACAAATACATTGGGAGAGTTCTGAATCTGCAATTTTTTTTGTTAGGACTCCCTAACAATATCTGCTATATCAATACCTGCAGTGAATATATGCAAATGTCTCATCTGCACCATCGAGGGAGAGTCATTAGTAACCAGAAAGGTGGGGAACAATGGCAGTTTAAAATGTTGGGCGGCCAGTAGAACCATGAAGGCAGAGCAGCACAGAACCTCACAGTGCCTTTAACTTTAGTGTGTTGTACTTCTTGGCAGTGGAGCACATTGTGGGGAACAAGCGGAAACCAAGCATCAGGGTGTTGGTCCTCAAACTTATTGTCTTGTCTTGGTAGAGTAATATATTACTCTACTTTCCCCTTTTGTATTATTAATACATAGCCATTGTCAGAAAGCCTCAAATCTCACAGACTTATCAATGTTCATAAGGTGTTGTACCATATAACTTCTCCTCACGTTCCCTTCTACATTTACAACCTCAGGCAATTAGGTGTAGTAAAAGACAAGCAGGAGTTAAGTTACAATTTAAATAATGTATTATTGATAATATTCATAAATAATAACAATAAGCAAAGTATAAGTGAGGGCGGCACGGTGGCACTGCTTCCTCGCAGTTAGGAGACCCGGGTTCGCTTTCTGGGTCCTCCCTGCCTGGAGTTTGCATGTTCTCCCTGTGTCTGCGTTGGTTTCCTCCCACTGTCCAAAGACATGCAGGTGCATTGGTGATCCTAAATTGTCCCTAGAGTGTGTGTGTGTGTGTCTTGCGGTGGGCTAGTGCCCTGCCCGGGATTTGTTTCCTGCCTTGTGCCCTGTGTTGGCTGGGATTGGCTCCAGCAGACCCCCGTGACCCTGTAGTTAGGCTATAGCGGGTTGGATAATGAATGGAATGGACGGAAAGTATAAGTGAACACTGGCAACCATGCAACCTGATAAGGTTGGCACACAGACTTGTAGTTACTTAAAATGTCTCTAGTTAAGTCCTCATTTTTGGTCAGCTTTCTTCAGAACAGGCCGCATGCCTGTCTCAATATGGCAGCCGAGCTGCACTCTTCATTGTGTTGTCCTTTTCAGTTCATGGTGTGTGAGATGCTCCTTCATCAGATTGCATAAGAGAGAAAGGGAGGGTAAAGCAAGCAAATTTATAGACTTTCTGTCTAAACCCTACAGCAAATAGGGGGGTCATAGTACTTAAAGGCTTCTGATACAAGCCAATTCCAAACAGCCATACTTCAGACCAATGGGGCAGAAAACACCTTCACATCTGACCCCAAAACCATTTGTTAAAGTGAAGCTTGCCAGCTAGGTAGTTGGCCTCCATTGAGAGAGCCCTGCAAAGAATCACTGGCCAAACTGGATTTAGACACTTCCCCCAATCCTGTCCTAAAAAGGGGAAGGGGTTCTTAGCCATCAAACCATCCATCCATCCATCCATTTTACAACCCGTTGAATCCGAACACAGGGTCACGGGGGTCTGCTGGAGCCAATCCCAGCCAACACAGTTATTATCAATAATGTAACACTAATATTACATTGCTTGTTACAAATAAAGACACACAAAATATTTATCAACTTATATGCAAAATTTCACACTACAACACTTATTAATCGTCAATCCTGTTGGTAATTAAATTCAAAGGAAGAGAAATGCTTATGCCTTAAGGAAGAGCAAGTACCATCAATTTTTCTTATGGAGCGGAGGGAAGTGTCAACACTCTGGAAGTCTGCTTTATCAAGACTAACTGCCTTGTGACACTGGAGACTTCAGGTCATCACACAGGCATGTCCATCACTGTTGAGAATGTGTGCGTCCCATGATGTGTTCCCTGACACTTCCAACAGCTCTGCTTTGGAATAAAGTCTGCTCGGGTCAGATGAAATTACAAGTGACAGTAAAAGTGGCAGATGCATATGGACATTAAAACTCATTTAAAGTACTGTTATGTCAATACAATAAAATATTTAATGTTTACCAGCTGTCTGTTTCAATCATTACCCTTTCATTTGCTCCGATGGCCTCACTGAATTGTGAAACGTGTGTTTTTCTTCTATCCAGATAAGTGTATGTTGGCTCCATAATCACCTATGACTAAAAATGCCAGTTATGCTGACTTCTTCTTCATCTCTGGCTTTATTTTTATAAAATAGATAAACAAATTCATACAATTAATGAGGATACTTTGTAATAAAGGCCAGGACTGAAAAGTGTCAGTTTGACTATTTTTTATGTACTAGGGTCTTCTGTTATCCACTTTTAATTTACTAAGTTACTTTTTTATAAGACATGACACATGACACAAAATAGGAGAAGCCAGCATTTTAAAAAAAAATAAAGCATTCAACATAGTTCAAGAAATGCCCAATACTGTTACAGTCAGTGTTTAGTGAGAAGTTATAACATGTATTTATAAATCACATTTCCATACAGAAATATATATCGCTCCAGAGTGTTTAACACATAGCAGAAGTAAAATAGTTTATTATAGGAATTAAAAATAAAAGAATCTGTAATGAAGTTCAACAAAAATTAAGGTTCAAGTAGCCAGTAAATCTCAGCCAGTTAATATAGTCATTGTAAAAGTCAAAGTCCTGTTTAATAGCATTTGCTTTGGTCAAATGGCCATGGAGAAGAAGAGAACTAAAACTCGATGCTTCAGAAATAATCCTCCCTGGTTTCCAAGGCCCAAATACCACCACGTCCCACCTGGGAATTCTTCACTACTTAAAGTGATAGCTACTTATTATTTTCAGTTTTTGTGGTGTTGTTTTTATATTATTGTGCAGAGTGATCAGATGCATATTAATGCATTGCAAAGAGCTTTATTAGCATAAACAGTTAACTAATTAAAAAAATCACAAAAACCCAGTTTCACTTATTTTGGCCCTGGCACAAAATGATCAGCAAAAAGTGTCCAGCAAGCGCCAGGACCGTCTCCTCCTGAGGAGTCAGCTACAGAATCGTGTTGCCACCAGTGCAGAGCCTGCTCAGTATCGGTAGCAGGTGGGTGTGTGTGCATCTGCACATTCAGAGAGGCAAAGACTTTCGGACAATGGCCTTGTGTCAAGAAGGGAAGCAAAGAAGCCACTTCTTGCCAAGAAAAACATCAAGGGCAGGCTGAAATTCTGCAGGAAGTGCTAGGAATGGACAGCAGAAGACTGGTATAAAATAATTTTTTTTGGATGAATCCTCCTTCTGACTGTTTGGGACATCTGGAAAATTGATTGCCAGAGAAAGAAAAAGGTGAGCCCTGTGTTGTGTCAATAGTGAAACATCCTAAGACAATCCATGTGTGGGGTTGCTTCTCATCCAAGGGAGTGGGCCCACTTACAATTCTGCCCAAGAACACTGAAATAAGTAACGAATGGTATCAAAACGATTCTGCAGCGCGCAGTGAGGACAGCTGAGAGAATCATAAGGGTCTCTCTCTCCTTGATCCAGGACATTTTTCAGACACGCTTTCTTCGTAGAGCCTCCGTCATTGTGGAAGACGTCTCTCGCCTGTCACACATACTGTTTGACCTTCTGCAGTCAGGTAGAAGATAGCGCAACTTTAGAACCAGCACAGCCAGGTCCTATAACAACTTCTTGCACCAAGCTGTCAGACCTGTGAACTCCTACATGTCACCCAGTACCATACTGCTATCACAGTCCCCCAGTTATGTACTGTCACTTTACACTCTCACTTTACTATGGATGTTGAGCATTGATCGAGCTTTATACTTGTGTTTTGTTACATTTGTATCGTTGCACTGCTTTTGGTAATGTTATGGTGTATGTTAAATGTATGTTGTTTTGCGTATGCATTAGGGACTGTAAGAAAAAAAATGTTCAACCATATACTGTGTATGTGGATGAATGACAATAAAAGCTGAGCTGAGTTGAGCTGTAAATATTTACAGCTATCTAATACATCATTTCTGTGAAAACAGCCACACTGGCAGCAAATTGAAAATTAGGTTTAGAACAGTTCAACAGTATGTACAGTATCTTTATCAGTATTAATATTAATTTAGATTTTAGGTGCATAAAGCGAAAGGCTGCATTTCAAGTTCTTATATGTTTCAGTTTCTGAACACAAAGCAAGTAAATGTCTGAAGATCTGAGCTTACAATTAGAGATGTGTGGGCAGCGATGGCCAGAAATACAGAAAGGTCCAGATTACTCAGAACCTTATGGATAATTAAAAGAATTTCAAAATCAGTATTAAAATACACAGCCAGCCAATGTAATGAATTTAATGATTGGTGAAGCGTGTTCAGATTTTCTCTTAATGGTTTAAGATTCTTGCTTCTGCATTTTGAGCAAGTGCCATTCAATTTGGATTTTTTTCCTGGTAGTCCAAATGGAAGTGCATTATAAGAATCTAGTCAGGCTAAATGCACTCATTTTTAGAAACTGCATGGCTGGCGCTGCTTTTCAACTTTCTACTCCTGAATAATCAGGATGCAGACATTTTCCCTCCTTATAATACACACTATTGACGACGTCTTTTCTGAATCCTGTTGGCGAAAATGTTGGACTTGCAACTACAAGGATGCAAATTCAATCTCTACCAGCATTTGTGATACAGATTTAAAAATGTGGAAACTAGTTAATACTTTTTTATGTATTGTTGTTAACGCAGGGCACAATTTTTGATTGCTTTTATGTATGTTGTAAGGTTTAAAATTAGTTTCATAATAGGCTTGGACTGCTGCCTTTGGACCTCTTTACGTTCCTTGCTGTGTTACCATTTTCTCCTTGTATCACAGGGATTTCCTCCCACATTTTAGAAGCACTTTATCAGGTCAATAAGAATCTCTAAAATGGCTTTGGTGTGTACATTTGTGTCTTTGTGCACTCTAATAGTCTAACACTCTGCAATCTAAACCAGAAAAAGAAAACCTGAGCACATCTCACCGGTTTTTAACATCATCACACTGGTTACTTGTGTTCTTTAGAACTGATTTTAAAATACTACTTGTGGTATATGAAGTTTTAAATAATCTGGCCTATTCCTATATTTTGAAATGCCTCTCCCCGTACATTCCAAGTCATAACCTTTGATCTTCTACTAGCCGCCAGCTTGGTATTCCAAGTGCTAAGCATGAAAAAAGTGGTGAAGTGCTGTTTGCTGTTATACTGTGTATGTTTGAGAGGGTGGAAAAGAGTTGCAATACCAATCAAGGAGAGAACTACATGTTCAAAAAAAGAGTTGAAATGTGATACAGGCACGTATTTTTTACATATCTGAATGAGTATTTTTTTACATGTGTGTATATTTCAGTTACATTTTCAATAATTACTTCTGCTTATAAATCTACCTCTCTATAAGCACTACTTATAAATGCAACCCAAAATTATGTGTAATAAAGCATAATGTTGGAGAATAGTTAAACTAAATAAGGTAATAATCAAAAAAGTTTTGTCACAAATTCCACTGAATTCTGCAATGGACCACAGCTTAGCTGACAATTAAAGTAGAACACCACAAATCTTCATCACTGGTAACAACCCTTCCAGACTTAACTACATCAAGTGCCACCTCAAGATGCTGGGAAGAGAAAGAAAATTAAGACAAGTGATAAAGTCTGCATCCTTGTTTTAAATTGTAATACTGAAGAGACCTCCCTAATATTCTTAGTTGTATATCTATATATATATAATTCACTAAGGGCACGCAAGACAGTGAGCGCAAGCAAGACAGAGCCCCGCCCGCCAACTCTAACCCTCCTACCGTGTTATGGGATACGCACGACAGAGCCCCGCCCACCAACTCTAACCCTCCTACCGCGTCATGGGATACGCACGACAGAGCCCGCCCGCCAACTCTAACCCTCCTACCGCGTCATGGGATACGCACGACAGAGCCCCGCCCGCCAACTCTAACCCTCCTACCGCGTCATGGGATACGCATGACAGAGCCCCGCCCGCCAACTCTAACCCTCCTACCGCGTCATGGGATACGCACGACAGAGCCCCGCCCGCCAACTCTAACCCTCCTACCGCGTCATGGGATACGCACGACAGAGCCCCGCCCGCCAACTCTAACCATCCTCCCGAGTCCAGCGTCGCTCTCGAGGCACACAACAACTCGCCAAACACAGCCTCAGTCGCTTTTGTCTGTGTAAAAGTCCACTTGCACCTCTGAGCCACGTTGACTTTACACCACACGCGAGACCGAGAGCCGGCCAGTCTTCATAGTTTGAGCTTAGTAAGTCATTTGTGGGAGAAGCAAATAGGTTTTTACACTTCATTTAGCAGGTGTGCCTGTTTTATATTTGGTTCTGCCTTTCTTTTACACATTAAATAACCCAGCTCATGATTTTGTAGACTGTTAATTATTCTATTATTTGATAAAACACTTGGAAATAAGCAGGTGAACAATCATACATCTGTTACCAATATTCAATGAACATTCGAGTGGCTTTTGAAACAGCTAGGACCGACACTTGCGCGTCATCTAGGATTGACGCAGCGCTTGTCCCTTTCGCGCCCACTCATTCCTGCATTTTCCTGTTTGCCAGTGTCGGCATCTTACTGACTTACCCTGGAAAAGGAAGCGAAGGAGGAAACGCGGAAAGCGAGGTGGAGTTGCAGCTCGTTTGAGATCTTCTACTTGCCTGCTGTCTGTCGGGACTGGGATGATCCGCGGGTTACGTCTTCATTGGCGTTCGCTGGATGCATCGTATCGTTGGCTTCGACCAGTTGTCCCCAGCCTTGTTTCTTTGCGCCGTTTTCCTCCGCGTGTTCGTCGTGGTGGAGTAAATGAGTCTAATCTTCGACCGATTCGTAGTTCCACACAACCCCAGGGTGAGTTGCCGTTTCATGTGGCTTTAATCAACGCGCCGCTGGTAAATAAGACTTTTATCTTAAATGACTTTTTACTTTACATGCTCTGGATGCTTTATGTATTACCGAAACTTGGATTAAACCTGGTGATTTAAGTCCCTTCACCGAACTTCTGCCCCCGGGCTGTAGCTTTTTAAATTCACCTCGGTTATCTGGCCGTGGTGGGGGTTTGGCTACAGTGTTCAAAAACTCGTATCTCTGTAGCCGACTGTCAACTGGGCCTCATAATTGTTTTGAAGTTCTGTTGTTTCAACTTTCTGTAGTGAACCCTGTTGTTTTTGCTGTCATCTATCGACCACCCAATGTTAATAAGGATTTTCTTAATGAATTTGCTCAATTTCTGAGTGAAATTGTCGTTAGTTATGACAGGATTTTAATACTGGGAGATTTTAATATCCATGTGTGTTGTGGCTCTAAACCATTTTCAAAGGATTTTCTTAGTATAATTGATTCCTTTGATTTTGTGCAATGGGTGACTGGACCTACTCATGCTCAGGGACATACATTGGATTTGATTCTATCTCGTGGTCTGTCACTGTTTGATATAAAGATCATGGACGCTGGTATATCTGACCATCTGCCTATTCGGTTTTCTATGTTGTTCGACGGAAATAACCCAAGCCAATCATCACTGTTACGCTGGACTCGTATTTTTACGGATCGCTCAAGAGAAGAATTCTCTTCGAAGTATGAACTATTAAGTGCTACTCAGGTTATGGACTCTCTCACTTGTTGCTTGGATGCAAATGAACATCTTAGTAATTTTAATAATAATTGTTTAAATATCTTAAATTCTATCGCACCATTAAGGGTGAAAAAACGTAAGCAAAATTCAGTATTTTGGCATAATGATACCACTCGTTCCCTTAGACAGGCTTGTAGAAAGGCAGAACGAAAGTGGAAAAAGACAAATTACAAGTTTCGTATGAAATCCTACGGATTCTCTTTCTGCCTTTCAGCGAGCTGCTAAGGCAGCAAAGTGTAAATATTTTTCAGAGTTAATAACACAAAACAGCTATAAGCCAAATATTTTATTTTCTACTATTGAGACTGCACTTCATCCAAAAGTTAATCTTTTTCCTGAGGTATCTGACACTCTATGTGAGAATTTTGCTGTTTATTTTAATGATAAGATCTCTGAAATAACAGCTACATTGTCAATGTCTTCTTATAAATTGGTTGAAGCTCCATATTCTGGTTCTATGTGGTCTGGATTTGAGTCTGTGAACCTGAACACCTTGATTAGGACTATGTCTAGTTTGAAATCCACAATGTGTCCCCAGGATGTTATTCCACCACGCTTTCTCAGGCAGATTATTGACACTGTTGGCCCTGATCTGCTGTCTGTTATTAACAAGTGTCTCCAAACTGGTACTGTTCCCCATGATTTCAAACTTGCCACAGTGAGACCTCATCTTAAAAAAACAAATCTTGATTCCACACTGCTGTCTAATTTTCGTCCCATTTCAAATCTGCCTTTTTTATCTAAAATCCTTGAGAGAGTTGTTTTAAACCAACTTCAGTCACATTTATCTTATAATTCTATTTGCGAAAAATTTCAGTCTGGTTTTAAATCTTGCCATAGCACGGAGTCAGCCCTCTTACGAGTTTTAAATGATGTCATGTTGACTACGGACTCTGGCCAGTTTATGGCTTTGGTTTTGTTAGACCTCAGCTCTGCCTTTGATCTGGTCAATCATAATGTTCTAATTTCACGTCTTGAAACGTGCGTTGGTTTACGGGGCATAGTATTACAATGGTTTAGGTCATATCTTTCTGATAGGAGGTTTGTGGTCAATATTGGGCACCATTCCTCTTCTGAGATACAGTTAAGATCTGGTGTACCTCAGGGATCGATTCTGGGTCCAGCGTTGTTCTCTCTTTATCTGCTTCCATTAGGGTCTATCTTTAGTAAATATGGGGTCTCTTTCCATCTGTATGCAGATGATACTCAGATTTATATTCCTTTAAAGCGTGGAAATAAGAATGCCTTTAAGCCTATTCTGGATTGTTTGGAGGAGCTAAAACTTTGGCTGGCAACAAACTTTTTGAGCCTTAATGAGAGTAAAACTGAATTCATAGTGTTTGGTCCCACTGATCAATGCGTATATGATTTTAAAAGTACATCTCTATCACCGTACAGTACCTCATGTGTCAGAAATCTGGGTGTTTTGTTTGACAGTAACCTCAAATTTGATAAGCAGATAAGTACAGTGGTTAAGTCTTGTTTTTACCATATTCGTCTTCTTTCAAAAGTAAAGCCATTTCTATCTCTAAAGAAGCTTGAAATAGCTATGCATGCATTTGTAACATCTCGGCTTGACTACTGCAATTCTTTATATGTCGGTGTCTCTCAGTCTTGTGTCTCTCGATTGCAGTTAGTCCAAAATGCAGCAGCCCGGCTTCTCACAGGAAAGTGCAAATACGAGAATATTACGCCGGTTTTAATTTCACTTCATTGGCTGCCAGTTAAATATAGAATTGATTACAAAATCCTAATGTTTGTTTTTAAATCTTTACATAGTCTGGCCCCACAGTACTTAACTGATTTGTTACAGCCTTACATTCCATCAAGATCACTCAGATCTACTAATCTTAATTTGTTGCAAGTGCCTAGGTCAAGACTAAAAACCAGAGGTGACCGTGCCTTTTCTGTTGTTGGTCCAAAGTTATGGAATGATCTCCCGTTTCACATTAGAACTGCTCCAACCTTGTCTGTTTTTAAGTCCACTCTTAAAACGTATCTATTTTCCTTGGCGTTCAACATCTCTTGAACTATTGTTCTGTGTTTTTGGCCTTAGGAACTTCGCCTGTGTTTACAGCTTGTGTGATATCATGTTTTATAATTTGTGTCTGTTGTATTGTGTATTTATTAATAGTGTTGTAAAGCACTTTGGTCAACCTCGGTTGTTTTTAAATTGTGCTCTATAAATAAAAATTGTATTGTATTGTATTGTATTCTCTGTTTGATTATTTAATTGTTCTAATAACTGAACATAAGCAGATTTGTTTGCATTTTATGTTATGATTTGGTGGTTTAATTATGTGTTGATTTTGCACATATTTTTCACATTTTCTTTGTTTTTCATATTATGACAAATTTTTGTTCAGTATATTTTTAACTTTGCTGTGCCACTATTTTTTTCTGGTGGCCACAACTCACAATGCATGACGTCATCAGCGTGCCAGTATCCAACAAGGTGGTGCACTATTGTCCGTGTTCAAGTTTGTGAATGCACTTCTAAAAACGTTGCATGAAGTCGATAGTTTGATTTAACGTAGGTAGTCAGGATGTTTCACAAGTTCTTTGAGCTTTGAGGGCTTTGGAATTTGGAAGTACTGTTTTTAAGGTTTTGACCGTGGCCCATTTATGATCTTTCTTTATCAACCTCTATTTTTTCTTGATTTTTGGCCTCCCAATGGTTCCTGTCCTGACAAAACGCTTTACAACTTAATACTTTTAATTTTATAACCAAATTATATTTTTATTGCCATTATTGTCACACACAGTTTTAATTGTATGTGCTAATCAACATGCAACACCTCGCCAGTTTCTGGTGCCATGGTTAATGAGTAAAATAAACCTTACCTTACAACTTCTGACCTTTTTACATGAAAAATCTCAGGCAGGCTTAAAAAAATATCAATTTTGTCACATTCATATAAATCATATACTTTTGGAACTTCCACTAAGTTTTTCTTTTTAGTCTGGATTTTGTAAATATACTAAATATGTACACATCCACCATTAATATACTTAAGACTGTTACTCTGTGTGATTGTGAGGATGGTAAAGAGTGGGGATCTACAAAGTGCAGTGGTGACTCCGCATTTAGTGTAAATCTCCCAGCAAACGGACATCTTGGGAAAAATTAGGTAAGCAGTAAACTTGTCTCAAAAATATTATATGTTGTTAAAATGTTTACTGCAAGCTCAACGTAGTTGCCTTAATCACTTTTTTTTTTCTTGATACGATCAACACAGTTTCTTATGTAGAAAGTGATTCCTTTTGTGTGATGTTTCTCTGTGTCTGGTACCACTGGTCTGTTTCTGGGCTACTTGGAAAGCCCTTGGACCCTGCAGTGTTCTAACCATACCTCTGCTCCTATAGGCACATGTGCAGCCTGATAGAGGCCATTTCTTCGTATTATTAATGACACGGTTAAAGCATGCATGAAATTACTCACCTTGCTATTTTGGATTTATTGTTATCTGTAATGATTAATAAGTTTAATATGTATATTTGAATTTTTTTGTTTAGCCATGTAGATTTTCTAGTCACCTGGATATATTTTAAGAATACTTACTTTTTTATTCCCATCTCATTCTTTGTTGTGTAGCAGTAAGTGTCACATGATCACGATTGTTGGATCAATTATGTAATTGGATATGATGGTAAAAATAAGTTGCTGGTTTCATGGTACTTCATCTCTTGGTTTAATTAAATCTTTGAACTATTTTCTTATAAGAGTTAGCTTCAAAACAAATAAATCTTAGCATCAGGGTTTGTTTCAGTTTATTGAACTCTTTCTTAATTCAAAAACACACAAATTGTAAATTTCTGTATATTCATTTGCATTTCAGCTTTTGATATTGAGTATTTGATGTTGAGCTATCTTTCAATGTTGATTTGGTGGTTGTACTGTATAACTGTTGTATTTACTTGCGGATAAGCTCTCTTGTGGGACTTGATTTTACCATATAATTTCTGGTATTTTATAATGTCGGTCGTATAACTCAAATGCGGAAAACTCGTGCTATTGATCCAAGAGATTATGATATGCTAACGCCCACCTGAGAAAGTAACCACGGACCACACTGCCTTTTCCTTCTATGTGGGTGTGGCAATGCGCTAAATGAATGTGTGCTCCTAACCTCTCTCTCTCTCTATTGTGCCTATGCGACCACACGGTAATACCCAAATTATTCTGAAGCTACATTTGCACTGTTTTTTGTGTCTCACACCCTCATACACCTTTATCATAAGAGCATCTCTTCGATCATTCGATCCAATGAAAATATGAAGGTGGTTTTAAATTAAACATCATTGAAGTAGCAAAAGAAATTGGTAACTGCCCTGCTGCAGCAAAATCTGATCTGTCTGAGAAACTGATGCGAGATTGGAGGAGGTAAGAATATATTTAAGTGTTTCATTTTTGAACGGGTGTATAAGTTGGGGTCTGATCTTATGATTGATTTTTCTGGTTTCAAGACCCAACTTATATGTAAGTATATACGGTAATTGTTGATATATCTTCATTTTGTAGGATTTTTAATGGCATTATTTGGCTGACATTTTATCGTAAATAGTGCTGGTGGAATAGTACATTGTGAAACACCTCTCACTTTGTTATGTAACTAATCTTCCACTGATCTTTTTTCTGTCAAGTTAACCTGACACTGGTTCTGCCTCATATCACTCAGTTGGGGGTCAGAGGCACCATCGTCTGTGTTCACTTTCTCCAACTCTGGGAGCTGAGCTGATCCAAGCCAGGATCCTTTCGGTGATCATGGGTGGCCGTGTACTTAGGCTCATGTATTTAAGCAGGGGTGGCCTGGTAAGTTCTGCTCTTTAAGTCCTTGATTATCTTTCTCCCTCTTTCACTCTCACACACACTCACACTCACACTCACACATACATACACACTATCACTCTACATTTCTTATCAGGATAGATCTTTACAGTGTCTCTAACTTTCTCCTATGTCTGTGGTGCCCCATCAGAATTGTTATGCCAAAAATGCCCATTGACTGAATGAGTTTGTAGGGATGACATTAACTTTTTCATGCATATTTTATTTACAATAACGAAATCTACATTTAGGCAACTAGTGCATGCATTTGAATGTCCTTCAGCTTCTAAGCTTTTGTTTTTTGACATTTCTGACATAAGAAATAGCCCATAGACAACTGGCATGACCTTAATGACAAATGTAGATCTAAAATCAACTGGAGTTTGAGTTTAGATTAAGCTGTGAAAGTACAAAATTGTTCAATATAAATGTGAAGTTATTTTGCCGTGTTGCAATTCACAATCATCCATCTTTCTAGTGATCCTCCAGAAAGTAAGCAAAATTAATTGTACAACCATACTTTATTACCACGTTTTTAAACGTACAGTCTGTGTGTGTAATTAAAAGTATAGACATGAGTTCACAGTTATAAATAAAAGAAAATATTGTGCTAGTTGGCCTCATTTCTGATAAATTTCACCATTTATTTATTTATTTTACAATAAAAAAAAAAAACTTCACTACAAAATACTTAATATTGCTGTGCTAACTTCTCTCTTTGAGCCACTTGCAGTTCTGCCTCCAGCTTTTAAAAACATACCTTTCCTAGAAAACCTTTTCTACTGTAATGTTACTTTCTTTTAACATTAGAAATTAATTCTAATGTTAAAAGCACATAGCAAAAAAACTCAAGTGTTAAAATAAAACTCAAAGTCAAACAGAGTAAGCTAAAGTAATAATGAAGATTATAAGTAAAAATGAAAAGTGAATATTATATTGTTATAAGTAATAATGAAGAATGAAAGTTTAAGGGTTTTAGAAGAACATTAGTTAGTTGTTTTCAAATAAATTCAATTTAAGTAAATGGAACAAGGAGCATTTATGGCACCTTACTGTCTGTAGACACCAATAGGGTCACATCACATTGCCAAATGACATCATCCATGTAAGGTCCACAAAATATAAAAATAAAGTTACATTTAGTAAGACAAAACATAAAATGCTATATATGCCCCAAACGGTACTCAAATTCTGCTAAATCCTGACAGAAATAATGATATTTCTTATGATCATTGTAAGATAAGACAACAAAATGTAAAGTTTTGGGGCACCATGAAAGTGAACCCTGTATAATTGATAGAAAAAGAAAAAACAACAAAATCTCAAATAGTGTGTATTTTGACTCCAGTATGAGAAGACCTAACACAAAGTGGTGGCAGAGCCCCTAAAGAGGAAGCTGGAATCCAGAAGTGACGTTACTGGGACTGCCCGTTATCTGATCTGTAGGGGAGAAAGGAGGAGAAGCATTATGCAGCTGCATCAACCCTCAACTCTGGGTGGAATTACCATTGGATAAGCCTTCAAGTTGTCTCCCAAGCACACGTGGGTGACATCATTGATCAATTACTAAGAACAAGGAACATTAAAAACAGTATCACCATACAAATGGCATGAAATAAAAGAAACTTAAAATGTGCAATGTTGGAATCTGCGTGAAATTAGTTCTGTCACCTGACTATACATGGCTGGCATTAGTGCCTGCCTAAAATGAGCTAGCTTCAAAAGTCCAAGAAAACCGAAAAGGCAGCAGGTAACCCTGACACAATACACCCTAGTGATGCCCCAACATCATGTCTGTCTTGGACAATTTAAATCACCATCAGCCAGAACTACAGTATATAAAAACAGGGAACAGTCAAATGCACAAAACAATCCAAAACATACTCTTTAAACTTTAGAATCTGACAATTAGTTATCTGAATAAAGAACATATAAAATTTGACAAACAAAAGGAAACAATTCAGTCCATCAAGCCCATTTGTTTAGCTAATAGCTAAGATGTCCCAATATCTCATCCAGATTCTTCTTAAAGGTTTTCAAGGTGTCTGCTTCCACTACGTGTCCTGGTAGTTTGTTCCAGAGTCCCACAAAACTTCACTTTGCATAGGAAGTACTTCCTGGCTTCAGTATTGATTTCACTTCTCCTTCATTTCCATTGATGTCCTTGAGTATGTGATTCACTCTTAAGCTGAAAGAGTTCTGCTTGGTTAACTTAGAATTTTTGATTTTAGAGTGTCTATCATTTAAAGATGATTCATTATCTGGTAATAATAAAGAATGGCACGAAAGGGAGGACTTACAAAATAATGAGAGGCATGAAATCCGAGAACATTGCTAATATATTTATTTGTATATTTAGTTTTTTGACCTATTTATCTATATATCTAGCTTCCTGTAATGTCAAGAGATGAAACAGAATGATAATAAATGAGTCCTGCTGCCATAAGTTGCCTGGCCTTAGTCCTAGTGTTTGCGACTGACTATCGAATGTAAACGTTTAATGTCAGAATTGGAGCCGTGACTGGTCAGTGCTTCTTGCCTGTCAGATTTTCAGAGTGAGGAGCTCAAGTTGGTCTCATCTGTAAGCGAGACTTGCTCTAGGACACTGATCCACAGCAAAGTGGCAAAAGGCCATGTTGCCCAAAGTGGAAAGCACTGATACAGAGAGGGCTTAGGAGTGATGAAAGGTATTCTAAATAGACCATACAGTAATTAGTTTTTGGTAGCAAGACCTCTCCATCTGTTAAATATCATCACTCTCAAAAGTTGACTTACCATTGAGTATCTGTAGGTAGGAGGGGAGAGGGCAACACTAAAAATAAACAAGCAAAACATTTCACCTCTCAGTCAATTCATTTCACTGTGTTTTGTTAGTTTTTATTCTTTTTATAAATAGTTAATGAGAACAATAAGGTTGCTTTTACCAACATTCAGTTTCAGCGCCCATCATAAAATTCTACCGGAAAAAAGAAAGCACATAAAAAACAAGTCCGAGAAAAACAAACAAGCAAATATCAAAGTCCCAATTGCCGTGTCTGATTTTCTGCTTGACAGTAAACCTGTGACTTGCATTAGACTGCCGTACTCGAGAAGGTCACTGGCATTAACAACTGACGCTGTAAGCCCTGATTTTAAGAAAAAGCCAAGATACGAGTAAAATGCAAACCACAGTGGTTTTACTAGGAAAGAAACTCTTTTTCATTTCAAATAGACTTCTCTCTCCGGATCATGAGGGAGGGTAATCACTGAACTAGCTGAATTCTTGGCGTCTTGACCAGCAACACAATGCAGCACAGAGCGAGAGGTTATTCAAGGCTATGAAACATGAGAACTGCTCCTAAAGTAAAATGCTGTTTGTTCACTGAGCTGAAAAATAAAGATTTGGTGCCTATAAACGAGGATGACCTTGATGTTTGAATACCTTTAACACTTTTAGGGTATGCGTGCACTGTATAATGTTATATGCACTTTTATATTAGGCACCACTATCCACCATATTTTGCATTAATTTTTATTCATCTGACACGTCTCTCTAAGGCAACTGACTGACATTACAAATCGAAAGTGCATCCAGTTGCTCACTCATTTCAGCAATCGGAGCACTGCACACAAAAAGTGACTCACAGGTGGGCACTGTACTGGCAACCTTATGGCGCATGGTCCAATACCTTGGGCATCCTGAAAGGGTTTGACAAGCCGAGAGTATGCCAGCAGTAAAACCTCTTAGTAACACAATCCCTCCTTGTCTTCTTTCTGCAAAACTGTCATTTTTTTACCATCAGAGGGCAGGGAGAAATGTACTGTAGATAATGGTAAATAGCAAGGAACATCTGGTGATATGCCCAAAACACTCCAAAAAGAGAAAGTTCCTACTGTGAAACATCCTTTAGCTGTAATTCTGACCCTTCTGACTTCTTAACTTGTAAGAACATCTTAACCCCCAGTCTAGACGTACACCCTGTCCTGTAAATCATGTAGCCAAGAGCATGATCCTGGAAGTATGAAGGTTAATGATAATGCAGGACTAAAAGGCAAGAGACCAAAAGTTCAGGATTTGTTTTTGACATAGATATGTATAAAACAACAGTTGAGTAGAAACATAGAAAGCAAAGAAATCATTCAATGCAGGATCGGAGGACTTTGTGAAGAAGAAATCTTTAGAGCTCTGTTGCACATATCATATGTAATATATTTGGGAGACATCGAATTCAACTCTAAATTGGATTAGGTGGGCCAAAACAAGATAGATAGATGGACTGCATACGTGGGTGGACACAGAATGGGTGCATGTACACAGTAGCTACATCATACTAGTTTACATTTTACGTGATGGTGACCACTAACAGGTTGCAGAATGGCAGACAAGAATATCAATCAAAACCACTTATGTAAATGCATAAAGCAAACCTGAAAATAATAAAAAAGACCCTGATGTGACAACAACAATGCTAACATTTTCACAGTGGCAGCTTCTGTAGATTATCCCGACAAAAGTAGTTCTGTGGAGTTCTCCTGAACCTGGTGATACTGACAAAAATTTTCAGGAATTGGTTTATTCCGGGGTACAGTAGAAGTGGTAGCCGTTTGCTTGAAAAGAAGCGAGCCCAGGTTTACATTACTGGAGATATCAAGGAGTAAATATTTCTCAAATGAATTTTATCAGAGGAAATCCGTTAACGGAAAGACTGTGTGCAGTGGTTAGGCTAACCTGAGAATGGTGACTCAGCATTTTGCTTTTGCAGTAAACATGTTTAGATCACATTATGTGTAATCATATTGACACATCAAGTCAACAAGGCCTAGAAACATGCAGCCACTCTCACAAGTCCTCATACAGGCACACTCCATGTAATGGCTATAAGAGAAAAAAATGACTTTCCATCATAAAAATGTGTAACAGATTGTCCCAAAGAGAAAGTACCACCAGTCAGTAGCCAGTTGTGCCATGCCACATTGTTACTTTTATACAATATGGTCATTCCATAGAACTAACCGGAAGTACTATGAACTCAGAAATGGTCCACTTTATATCTCATTGAAATGCAAGCAAAATTTAACCGCACTGCACAGGAACATGTCAAGCAAATAAAAGGCCAGGAAATATTTTAACGATACTTAGGACTTGATTTTCAAAATGAGGTCATGTCATTGATGACCATTAATGTGTAGAAAAAAGTTTCTCTGCTGCCATATAGTGAGGCAGTTGCTAGCAAAAGAGTCTCACCACTCTGGAATTCTGCGTTCTAAACCTCGTCTAGAAATTGTGTACATGGTGTATGAAAATGTTCTTGTGTCTACAAGAGCCTTTCTCAGAGTGCTTCTGTTTCCACACCCCAACTGAACATGTGAAACTCTGGTTGATTTGGAGCTCATTCACCCAGCACCCGATTCTGCCCAGAGTTGCTTACTGCCTTGAACCTGGAGCAATACTGCTGGTATAAACTCTGACCCCACATGACCTTAGTTAATTGGACTGCATATCTGATTGGCTCTATCAGGAATGTCAATTATTCTGAAGTTTGTCAATAAAGGGCATTGCTTAATATCTTCTGACCACTGTTTGATTTTATGCATCAGCTGACTATTTAGAGTAATCTGCTGGTAATCTATAGGTACTCTGTAATCAGAAGGGAGTTCTAACACTCACTAGAGGACTGATGGAGATGCTTGGAGGAGGTTATTAGTAGAAACTTGTCATTGTCTTTAAACACAATGTGATCATCAAAGTGTGTGTTGAGGATGTGCACGATCATTAGAGTGTTAGAAGAATCAAACATGATTGGCAATGTTTTTCCCCCTTGGTGAATCGAGCATCAGAGGGAATGGAGAGGTCGTCCAGAAGCTACCTGTGATGCTGCTGCTATGACTCAAGCATGATCATTGGAGCTGTGAGGATGTGTCCAGTGCTGACTGCAGCCCACCAGCAAAGCAACCGCAGCCCACAGGTTGGGAAACACTGTTCTTGATGCTTCACTAATCACAACTTCCTGGTGAGCTGGTTTGGATGGACATGTATTGAAGAAGTACAGGGAAAGACGAGTGAATGCTTCACTTTGGATGAGTTCAGCTCTTGCTTCTAGATCTTCTTCTTCTGCATGACAAGTAAAGGTTTAAATCAAGACCTCAGTAGTGGAGAGTGTTAGAAGTACCTGTAGCCACCTTATGGCACTAAATGTAAAACCCATTGGTGAACAATGACATTAAGGGAAGTTGATGAAAGGAGCCTTCTATACTATAATGGCAGGGACAGTCTGGGGATTTCATTGACAGGTTCTGGTAAGACAAGTAGGCTTTGGCTACAGTAGTAATTGAAATAAAAGCCCATGTGTGGAGAGAGGCCTGTTGCTTTAGGATTTTTTATGGTATAACTGACCACAAACAAGCCCCCCCACCAGGTAACTTTCTCTAGGAAAGTTGCTAACTGGAGTTTTTATTTTCCTCTTCTCTGTATCATCGAAAATATTAATGGACTTATTATCTGTTTATATTAATTAATTTTAACTTACTTTGTTTTTATTATGTGGATTTAACCTAATTTCATTTTCATATGTGTGCTTATCATGTAACCCAGTATGGAAAAAAACGGCAGCAGACCAAAAAAGGTTTGGGGTTGGCCACCCCATATGCTGCAAAAATAAAGAAAATGTGTCTTTACAGGCGGAGTTCAAAATGGTACTGGCTAACAGATTAACAGCTGAGCTTAAATATGGTGTAAAAAAGGAAGAGGTGGAGTCAGGATTGCTGGAACAGGAGCTGATGTGGCGGTGTGTTGGATTCTGGGTATGGGAAATGACATCATCAGTGTTGGCTGGACGAGACGTCAACAGTGGGTGGACTGGTGCTGATGTCATCAAGAAGCTGGGTGTTTAGGTAAACTGCAGAGGAACAAGAGGAAAGTGGATTAAGTGAGAGGGCCAACCCCCAGTCTGGCTGACGAATACCAGCATTTGAACATGTAAACTGTCTCCCATGTGCACCGTGTGTGACACCGGATTAAAACCCTAAACAAACCCCTGAGTGACTTAGCTCCTTAACCGACAGTTGATCATTCTGGTAACAAAGCAGCCTGTGGACATCCAGTAGTTTAATGCTGCTTAGTATTTCCCACTCTTACATTCAGAGTGCGGAGACTTGATTGTTTCCTCAATCTAGGGGGAGGGTCCCATTTAGTCTTTCGGAGTGTAGAGACTCAGACATTTCATTGTACCAAGGTGGGGTGAGTTGGTGAAAAGACCCCTAACTGTTGGAGGCTCATGAGAATATACCCAGAATGCCCTAATCAGCCCAAGTCATTGTTTAATTTGTATATGAGCTATGGGTTTGTTACAGCTCTCTGAGTCTGTACACAGTGAAAAGTGGCATGCAAAAATAAGTTGACTTGAATTGAATTAGCTGGAATCCTGGTCAACAATGGCCCCTGCTTTGTGTCCATCACTAGTGGAATACTGAAATGATAGAAGGAAGTTGATAAAGAATGTAAGCAGATGGATACTTCAAATGTGTTTTCTGTCTTAACACATATTAATTCTCAGCTCTTAACTATAGAGGACCACTTTACACCCAGAGTTGTATCTCCAATTTGCTTTGATTTTTTTGTCCAAATCATATCAGTTTCAAGGAATTTGATTTGGTGAAGCTCACACGTATACATTGTAATGCAAACACACAACATAAACATCATTCTTCTACAGCCCTCACACAATAAATTTAACACAAGCATGCTTAGACATGCTCATTTAATTAGGACAAGCAGTATTTTCACAAAAAAGTATTTAGCGTATAAAGCAGATTAGTCTTCCCTGATGTCAGGGCTTATTAAATTAAAGATCCTCGAGACACAAATTAAATGTTTTGCATTCAGGTTGCCTTGAAAACAACAAGAACCAATGGATGAAATGACTTTTAAGCAATTTATAACAGATTTGCAAACTAACTGCTGGGTCTTGTGATCCAACAAAATAAGGTCGTACATCACTCATGTGTTCTTCCTTGAATACAATTATTGTACTGCAGTGAGATTTGTGTCTAGTAAAGCAGCTTCCCTAAAATGCCTCTTCTGTTTATATTCTGCTGTTGAGCTGGCTTTCAGAGGATTCTGGGAATATTCTGAGCACACGACACCACTGTTCACAAAGTGGAGGTGTACAGTGACTGGTGAGGCCTCCACACTACTACACACTTCAGTGTGTATCCTCACGTATTGAACCTTTCTATTCCCTCATCCAGTGCTCCTTCCTTTCTTGTGTTTTTGGATATCTTTAGGTTACGGCTGGCAGCAGAGGACGCACAAAGGCGTGTAATAAGAGTCTATACCTATTATCATTTGCCTTTTTGTAAATACTTCACTTATTAAACTACTTTTCCTTTGTCAATTACCAGTTCAATTACAGGTTTTAAGATAAAAAAAGAAGTTTTAATTTAGTTGAGATGATCTATGCAGAATCACTGAAAGAAAAATTTTTCTGGTGAACATTTTATAGTAGCATGCTTAAAAATATATTAAAATGCTTGTGTTGTTCATATTGACGAAAATGCTAACAATACACCTAACAGACCTTGATATAACTAGTAATTATTAAATTAGATGAAAGGCTGTCCTACCTTTACTCAGTTATTCATTTACACCTTAATAGAGGCAGACTGTAGCGTAACCTGCATAGTCCAGCTCAGGGTTGTGCAAAGTCAGAGCTCATTCCAGCAGGACTGGGTGCAAGACTGACTCTAGTAATATCTAGTCGTACTGTAGATACATTGTAAGGACCCGGGGTAAACTCTGAACTTACTATCTGGATTTTTAATTTGCTTATAAATCACACCCAGTAAGTGAGATTTAACAACACTGATTTCTCTGTATGAACCGTTAATACCAGGATGCCCCAGGGCTGCATGCTGTCCAGTGGATATTTTGACAGATATGTAGAAGAGATTACCAAATGGTAACTTAAAGAGACGAAGAAGAGTTTACCAAATGGTAACTTAAAGAGACGAAGAAGAGTTTACCAAATGGTAACTTAAAGAGGCGAAGAAGAGTTTACCAAATGGTAACTTAAAGAGATGAAGAAGAGTTTACCAAATGGTAACTTAAAGAGATGAAGAAGAGTTTACCAAATAGTACCTTAAAAGTTCTTAGTAATAAATGCAAAGAAAACTTTGATGGTCATTAATTTTAGGGAAAAAAAGATGGATGTCCCACCTATGGAAATAAATGGTGAACTAGAATGAGTCACATCTAATAAATATTTAGAGGTGGAGAATAACAACTAGCTACAATTCAATGGAAATGCTTTGGGTGCAGTTAAAAAATACAAGAAAAGGCATTTTTTCTCAAGTAAATTGAATGACTTTAGTGGGAACTTTGACATTTTCCATGTTTTACTTATCTGTTCTACAGTACAGATAGATAGATAGATAGATAGATAGATAGATAGATAGATAGATAGATAGATAGATAGATAGATAGATAGATAGATAGATAACTTCATTTATCCCAAGGGAAATTTAAGAAATTTCTTTCTTTAGGATTAATCTGCACCTTTAAGAACATGAACGTCCAAGGCAAAGTCAAACTCCTGTGCCTGATTAAAGCAGCGTATAATGTCAATGGGACCCGGGTTCGCTTCCCGGGTCCTCCCTGCGTGGAGTTTGCATGTTCTCCCCGTGTCTGAATGGGTTTCCTCCCACAGTCCAAAGACATGCCGGTTAGGTGGATTGGTGATTCTAAATTGGCCCTAGTGTGTGCTTGGTGCGTGGGTGTGTTTATGTGTGTCCTGCAGTGGGTTGGCACCCTGCCCGGGATTGGTTCCTGCCTTGTGCCTTGTGTTGGTTGGGATTGGCTCCAGCAAACCCCTGTGACCCTGTGTTCTGATTCAGCGGGTTGGAAAATGGATGGATGGATAATGTCAATGGGGTGGAACACAAATCAGTGCATCAGCTCTATGGGAACCTGGCTCTTAAAAAGTTCCACCAAATCCTCAACAGTTCCACACACGCATTACATTGTAAACATCCTTTAAACTCTGTGGCTTTAAGCAGATTCTTACAATGTCTAATAAAAACTCCCAGATATAAGAGGTCTTTTGTACCCTCAACAATTAAGCTGTTTAATGAAAACGGGTAACTGCGATACACGTCCATCCCTGACATGGCAGATTCATATAAGCCATTGTAAAAATGGGTGTAAAGCATTTTAGTATGTGTATTTGGATGTTTATGTATGTTTAATATAAGGATGTATGTTGGTGTTGAGCTATTTGTGTTTTGTTTAGCCAGTTTGGAACTGCTTGTCCTCTTAACACAGACATCTTTGGGATGTGGCAGAAGAAATAATCCAACAGAGACCATACAAAGATCCCAAAGACAGCAACCAGACACAGGATTCAAATGCATGAGGCAGGTGTGCTAGCTACTGTGGCACCATCCAACTATATTAAAAAGGCTAATAAGATTGTAACGTGATGAATGTGTTTACCTGTGTAACAGAAGTGTAGATAGACTTCCAGACAAGTGTGCTCATCTGGATTGACATCAAAATTTGGTGTTTATGATTGTTTGCACTAGTATAGATCACTGCCCCATAGTCTCTGCGGGCTTAGGCTGCTGGTAGAAATATGTGCATATAACCACTGTAAAGGCCAGCCCTGACACAGACAGACGCAGGACACAATTTCAAAGCACACAGGGCTTTTATTTCCTTTTTTCTGCCCTCGTGGAGAACGTCCTCCCTGTTCCCACGAGTCCACAACACAGTCCCACAAGCACAGTACCACACAATTCTTCTCCTTCTCTTTTCTTTCTCCACCACTCCTCTCTGGCACGCTTCGTTTTCCTCCTTCCGACTCTGGCTCCTGGAGTAGTGGCTGCTGGCTCCTTTTATAACGCACGCGGAATTGCTCCAGGTGCTTGACAACTTATTTCCAGCAGCACTTCTGGGTGTGGCAGAAGAGCTGCTCTGTATGGCTCAACAGCAACTACAGCACCCCCTGGTGCCCACAGATCCCAACAGGGCTGCACCAAACTCCAACTCCCATGAAGCCCTGTGGGAGTCCTAGGCACCGCTGCAACCCAGGGGGGCTGCCATCTAGCGTTCCAGGGGAGGTACTGTCCTCGCCAGGCTTGCTCCCTCGGTCCATACAATGAAGAGGCACCCCGGCCGTCTGTGACACCACATTTGAGAAAGATGAGAGAAGTACCAATGGACTCTTTCCTTTAGTGGATAAAGAAAGAGTAAAATAATAAAGGAGCATTAGAAGAAGCAAAGTACTGTATGTACAACAATGAACTGAGCAAGTTCAGCCGATGCAAGTTGTGGAAGCTGCTCAAGAATACATTTTACATCTCTCTATTATAAAAAGAAATCCTGGAAAGCAAAAGCAAGGCGACGATACGTGATCTTCTCAGAAGTTCTCGAAAGACATTTAAAAGGCCCACAAGACAGGGACCGTAAACATGAGACTTGGTGCCAAGAGACTGTCCCAATGCCGTTTCGCGGGGACGTGGAACATGAGATTCTTGCAAGACACGCCCTACTTACAACAGATATTATATCAGAGCACATCCATCAAAAAACAGTCAGTCGTGTAAAAGCACGTGGTGCACACAGATCCTATGCTCTCAATACATATAAAGCGTATAAGGACAATATGGAGAATAGAGACCCAAAGGTGTTGGAGAGAAAAAAAGGTAGATAAGAGATTATGAAACCAGTAAAATTTGAAAGTATTGCAGCATCCCAACCAGGTTGTGGCCTTTTTGGTTCTAAGTAACTGTTCGGTTCGATTGAGGGAGGGTGGAGTACAGCACGGAAGACTGATAGCAGGGTATTGATTGTTGCAGTAATGGGGGTGCGAGACGTGGGGGATGATGGGTTGAAGAAGGTACTAGAAAGTTGTGTTTGGGGTTATGAAGTCAGCGATTGTTCAAGTAAATCTTTTGTGACACTTTATCATGTCAGTCGCTACAGTATCAAAGAAAAGATAAAAACGATCGCATTACCGCTAAACAAACAGTGATTAATCATCAGAACCAGGTGTAATTGAAAAAATAGCAGGACAAATCGAGGTCAGAAATAAAAGGCAAAGAGTAGACAACAAAGTCTTTTCACATTCACACCATTGAATGCAAAAAACATGGATTTACACAATAATAGACCATAGGCTATGAGAATCTGTGGTCCCGCAACAGTTAAAGCAACGACAAGTTGAATTTCAAAGAATACACAATTCGGTCAGGTGTATATTTATGATCACGGAGAAGCAATGGAAATTTTAACAGGCAAAAAGAAAAGTAATGTGGAAAAGTGATGTGCTGTGAATGCTTTCCAGATGCACTGTATATTAAGAAGTTGTTTGAAATAAAAGCAGCAGATACTGTGATGCCCTCATGAGCAAGGGCTACGAACTGCAGCTATAGACAAGCATGAAGTAAAGTAATTCTCTCTCATGGTTTAAAATAACATCAATTAGAAATCAATACAAAAGCTGCAGAAGTTACAGAAGACAAACTGACAGTCTGGATAGAAAAACCAGTTCTGGCAAGAAAGCAGAAACAAACAAAATGAATTGAAAGTAAACAGGAGGTGATTAACAGTATAATTTGACAAACATCATGGCAGAGTCAGCATGAGTGTGGTGTGCGCCGAAGAGTTAGCGTTAACGAATTAGACGCAGTGGATCTGAAACTAAGAGGGCTTCAATGGGATTCTAGCAGTATAATAAATGCAGACTGATGACAGACCCCAAGGAGAGAAATCTGGAATTACAAAAGTGGAAATGAAGAAGAGCTTGATTAAATATAGCAAGACAATTAGAACAATTTGTGTTGTAAGCTTTTAGTTCACTTTTCTTATTAATGTTCTTCAAAGTTACAATTCACTTTCCTGTTAAGTGTCTCCTTCTTTTTAAATTTTATTTAAGAAAAGAAAACACATACAATAACACAAAATGCAGTCAAAGATAACATGCAGAAGTACTATATAACCATCGTGTTAAAAAAAAACAAGCAGAACAAAATCCATCCTACTAAACCCTCACAAGCTCCATCCCCTATGCAAGTGTTTACTTCTTAATTCACTTTCTTTCACAGTCAATAATTAACAAAGCGGAATCAAAGGTGCAAATTAACAATACAGTATATCGTAAAGGTTAGAAGCTTGTTCAATGTGATTTTCTCATAACAAGCAGTTGTTCTGAAAAAAAAGTTTAATCTCCAAAGAAATTAGAGAGCAGAAAAATGAATTAGTTCCTGAAAAATCTCTGCTGAGGTCTCTACAACTACTCGACATTTCTTGCATTAGCTACATTTAAAGAAGGCACTAAAATTAGTTATATTTTCAAAGCTGTATCAGAATTTTTCATTTAATTCATTATGGTGGGTTGACCGCTAAACCCAGAAAATATTTGACTAGAGTCTTTGACTCCAGGAAACCCAAGCTGCTGTAAAATGGCAAAATGAGATTTGCAATGTTGCTTAATGGAACAATCCACTTTTAGAATTTGAAAAACTCAGAGATACACAATTAATAATAACTAAAATAAATAATAAATACATTTTTAAGATGTATAATTAACTTGAAAGGCTACCTTTGGAATATTGCTTGTAATTGTAATTGTAAATTACATGGATGACATAATAGCATTAGGGATTAGATTAGAAAAATGTTATTAATCCAATGGGGAAATTCAAATGCATACAGCAGCAGAAACATAAAAAACAAGAATACAGGCTCCCAGGACAGATAATAAAGCCAATCAATCAATCGATAAATAAAAATACAATTAAATAAATAAACTTAACAAGTACATCAGGTGGAAGCTTTGAATTGCCTATTAGCAGTGGGCAGAAAAGACCCCCCAAGAGGCACTTCTTAGCACACCGTGGTGGAATAAGCCTGTGGCTAAATGTTCTCTAAGAGGGAGTGCTTCCTGGAGGGGATTTTTCATGATGGACTCTAATTTTGCCATCATCCTCTTTCCTGCAACAGCATCCAGTGAGTCCAGGTTTTCGAGGTTTAGCACAGGTTGCTTCCCCAGGAGACTGCAGTGTAGCACACCACACTACACTGGCTACTATGGACTGGTAGAACATTTCCAGCATCTTCTTGCATACATCAAAACACCTGGCTCTCCTTAGCAAGTACATTCTGCTCTGGCCCTTTTTCTACAACACCACTGTGTTGTCAAATCAGTCCAGTTTGTTGCTCATGTGAACCTCCAAATTATTGTAGCTCTGCACCACTTCCACATCCTCCCCTGAATGGTAACTGGTCTCAGAGGCTTCTTTTCATGTGAGAAGTCCACCACCAGCTCTTTTGTCTCACTGATGCTGAAATGCAGGCTGTATTCCCTGCACCACAAGATGAAGTCCTCCAAGACTTTCCTGTGCTCTGACTTATCTTGATTATTAGTGCAGCCTATGATGGATGATTCATCTCAAAATTTCTGTAAATGTCAAGTGCTGGTATTGTGCTGGAAGTCTGTTGTTTAGAGGGTAAACAGGAAGAGAGATAGGACTGTTCTCTGAGGTTCTCCAGTATTACACATCACCATTTCTGACACACAGTTCCTCAGCCTCACAAACTGGAATCTTTTGGTCAGGTAGTCCTTGATCCAGTAGATTGTAAGGGGCATCAAGATTCAAAGCCTTGAGCTTTTTCCCCCAGTTGATGAGATAGAACGGTTGTAAAAGCACTGGAAAAGTCAATGAACATTATCATGACTCTGGTACCAGCATTGTCCAAGTGAGAGTAGGTCCTGTGGAACATATAGATAGATGAGAGCATCCCCCACATTTATATTTGCCTGATAGGCAAATTGCAGAGGATTCAGATGTTCTGAAAACAGGGGTCGCAACTGTTTTGGGACCAGCTTCTCTAAGGTCTTCATGATGTATGAAGTAACAACAACTGGTCTGAAGTCCTTGTGCTCACAGGCAAACCCTTCTTTTCCCACTGATGATCCAGAGAAATGTTTCTAGACCAATTCTAGAACTGTGGGTGTGAGTTATAAGGAGAAACTGAACAGGACCTGAAAGAAGACCACTGTCTCTATCTTGCTCCCAGCTCTGGACCTTCCGCTTCTGATCCTGACCAGTGAATTTTCTGCCACTTGTGAAAATAACGTCATTTGTCAGATGACCACTGAGGAAGGAACAGTGGTGCTGCAAGGCTTCATTTTATTTTTATTTTCAATGATACTTCGGTTGGTGCCTCAGCCCCTGGTGTTCTCTCTGTCTGTCTTTCTGTTTCTCTGCCTCTCTCTCTCTGTATATGCACTTTCTCAGCACTTTATTTGGTACAACTGTTTAGCTACTTGTTAATGCAAATATCTAATCAGCCAATCAGATGGCAGCGCTCAATGCATTTAGGCATGTAGACATTGTCAAGATGACATGCTGAAGTTTAAACCAATCATCAGAATGGGGAAGAAAGGTGATCTAAGTGACTCTGAACGTGGCATGGTTGTTGATGCCAGACGGGCTCATCTGAGTATTTCAGAAGCTGCTGACATATTGGTATTTTCACACACAAACTTCTCTAAGGTTTACAGAGAATGGTCTGAAAAAGGGAAAATATCCAGTGAGCATCAGTTCTCTGGATGAAAATGCCCTGTTGATGCCAGAGGTCAGAGGAGAACGGCCAGGCTTGTTCAACCTGTTAGAAAGGCAAAAGGAACCTAAACCTCTTCTTTTTAATAAATACTAGATAGATATATCTATACTAATAAAAGGCAAAGCCCTCACTCACTCACTCACTCACTCACTCACTCTCTCACTGACTCATCACTAATTCTCCAACTTCCCGTGTAGGTAGAAGGCTGAAATTTGGCAGGCTCATTCCTTACAGCTTACTTACAAAAGTTGGGCAGGTTTCATTGCGAAATTCTACGCCTAATGGTCATAACTGGAAGGTATTTTTCTCCATTAACTGTAATGGAGTTGAGCTGTAATGACGTGGGAGGGCGGAATTTTGTGTGACATCATCACGCCTCTCACGTAATCACGTGAACTGACTGTCAACACAGTGCGTAGAAAACCAGGAAGACCTCCAAAAAGCGCTTAAGAAAACATGCATTTTATAATTGAGAAGGCAGCGAAACAATAAGAAGTGAGCGAGTGACATATACTACCATATTCATGAGTGTTGCCAGCTCGGAAAGAAAGCAAGGTGTAAACCTAAACTTTAAATTAAGTTCATAGACAGGCTACGCTGGCGTTTCACATACCCACAGGTAATGCGGGATACAAGTTTAATGAGAGGACGAGGATATAAACGAGTTTTGATCACTTTGTAACTAAGTTAAAATTGTAGGTGAAGGGGTGTGCTTATGCAAATTCGAGACTGTGTTTGTGGGGGATTGACAGTTAAGGCGGGTGGGGGAGTCACGTCATCATCTCCCCTCCCATTCATCTAATTTCGGTCTGAGCTGAGTTCATGCTAATGCCGTCTCTCTCAAGCAACCGTCAGACTGCCACCAAATACTCACAGAAAAATCCACAAGTTAATACACACGCTGTCTCTAGAGTTTCTACACACTGAATCCTCCAGGCACTACTTACAAAAGGTCACATTGACAATCGTGTTACGTTATTTTTAAAATCTTTCCTTTTCTTAGCACAAGCACAGCTGAGAAGCTTGATGCATGTGCTCCATAACGTTAAAAATAATGCATTTAATCACACTTTGCATTACAAGCAAAGGGGAGCTTTTGTCAATGCATGATTTCCTGGTACACGGATTACATTGATCAGCGCATCCCGATTCATTTTACCCTCGCACCACCTTAGTTTGAGAAGAAGTATGAAAAAATATGAGGTTAACACAGAAAAACAGATCACCAATTCAAGCTTTATGAATAATCGATTCGCCATCAATAATTGTTTTGGTAAAGCCATCCTCCTTCCATTTTATAATTTTTCCGCCACTAGCCATGATTAAATGAACGGTAAAAAGTAAGAGCAAAGCGAGGTGACTTATTTAGGCAGGCATATATATGACAGCAACACTCAGGACAATGTCAATCATGTTACGTTATTATTAAAATGTTTCCTTTTCTTTTTCATTACTTCTTTAACACACTACTTCTCCGCTGCAGGCAGGTATTTTGCTATATATATATATATGAATGACCTCCAAAGAGCGCTGAGACTTTTGATATCATGAACGTGTCTGCAAACTGGGGTCTCCTGCCCAGCAAAAGTCGAGCAGCCAGCGCGTGCATAGCTGTGCCGGCCTTTGAGACGCTGACTGCGCTTCTGCCTTAAGTCAAAGTGAGCACTTTTAATTTTTTTCATCCTCCCCCTGCGCTATAGCCCAGACAAGTGCAAACACGGGACCCCTTTTCTACACCACGGCAAAATAATATTAAGGCGATTCACACTTTCTTTTGCACGTATACGATTATCAGGTCCTCACCTCGAATTATGAAGACACGCACACGAGTGGAGGACTGACAGTGCCATCACAGCCGATTAATGGCGGGACGTCTCACCAGTCTACACAAGACCCACCGCGACTGTCCCCAAAAGGCGATCATAACGTCAGCGAACACATCTCTCTATACTATATAAAAGAAAAGGCAACTTTCCTTTCTTTACACCTTTTTTCCTTTTATCCCAAACCAAAGCCTTTCTCTCTTAACACTGCAGAGGACACAAAACTAATTTTCTTTAAATGCCGGTAAGGCACATTACCAGAGGCACAAATTTGAGCGTTCACATAGAAAATGTAATTTCAATGTACCTGTACTTCTTAAAACGTTAATGTTTTACTGTTTAATAACTTATAGACTATAATTTATTATTTTTCCCTTGCACTCAGTGACCAAACCTATACACACACATATAGACACATACAAACATACACACAAGTATATGTATGTGTATATATATACACACACATACATACACACATATATATAATTTGTGTGTGTGTATGTATATATGTGTGTGTATATATGATGTAGATAGGTATGTATGTATATATATATATATATGTGTATATGTAGATATGTATATAGATATGTAGATATGAAGATATGTATGTGTATATATGTATATATAAATATATATATATGTATGTATGTATGTATGTATGTATGTATGTGTGTGTGTGTGTGTGTGTGTATATATATGACAGCAGCAATCCAAGCTGTGAGAAAACAGTAAAAAGGAGGCATGTCAGACGTCGTGGTACATTTTCTGATGCAGCTGCTGAAAACAACTTCGTGCGCTGCCGCCAAATACACAAAACAATTACTTTGACAATCATGTTACATTATTTTTAAAATGTTTCCTTTTCTTTTCATAACTTCTTTAACACATGACATCGCTGCAAGCTGGGTATTTTGCTATATATATATATATCACAGCGACACTCATAACAGTGACAAAACAATTACATTGACAATCATGTTACGTTATTTTCAAAATGTTTCCTTTTCTTTCTCTTTTCTTCTTTAACACACTACTTCTCCGCTGCCAAGCGCGGGTATATATATATATATATATAGATAGATAGAGATATATATATATATAGATAGATATGAGAACAACATATATATATATATAGTTACATATATATATATATATATATATATATAGATAGATATGAGAACAACACTCATATCAATGACAAAACAATTACATTAACAACCATGTTACGTTATTTTTAAAATTTTTCCTTTTCTTTTTCGTACCTTCTTTAACACACTACTTCTCCGCTGCAAAGCGCGGGTATTCTGCTAGTTAATATATAATATATATTATGATGGGTCATTCAGGAAAAAAAGATTGGATTATAAATACATAAACTGGTTCAGAAATATATAGTACATTGGTTCATACATTGGTTTGGATACATCAGTTCAGATATATACACTGCTCACAAAAATTAAAGGAACACTTTTTTTATTGGGCCTGGCATGAAATCAATTAAACCTGTCTAATAATTTTCTGGTTGGTTAAGCAGTTGAGGTCATTGTTAATCACTTTCAGCTGTATTGGTGTTCATGGACTTAACGACAGGTGCGCTAAAGTGGCAACAATTAGAAAACCCTCAAAACAGGACTGGTTTTACATGTGGAGGTCATTTCAAGTTTCTCCCTCTTGATCTTTTTTGGCTGGTTTTCCACTCATGCTAGTTTTGGCTTGAGTAATTATCTCTACTGGCAGGATTCCTTAACCCTACAGAAGTTGCACAGGTTGTCCAACTTCTCCAGGATGGCACATCCACACGTGCTGCAGCAAGAAGGTTTAATGTGTCTCCCAGCACAATCTCCAGAACATGGAGGAGATTTCAGGAGACTGGCTGTTATTCTCGGAGAGCTGGACAGGGCCGTAGAAGGTCCTCAACCCATCAGCAGGACCGATACCTGCTCTTTTGTGCAAGGCGGAACAGGCTGAGCACTGCTCATGCCCTACAAAATGACCTCCAGAGGGCCACTGGTGTGAATGTCTCTACCCAAACAATCAGGAACAGACTTCATGAAGATGGCCTGAGGGCCCGACGTCCTGTAGTGGGCCCTGTGCTCACTGCCCAGCACCATGGAGCTCGACTGGCATTTGCTCAAGAACACCAGAATTGGCAAGTCCGCCACTGGCCTGTACTTTTACAGACGAGCAGGTTCACCCTGAGCAGCTGTGATAGACGTGAAAGAGTCTGGAGAAGACAAGGAGAACGATATGCTGCCTGCAACGCGCTCAACATGACAGGTTTGGTGGTGGGTCAGTGATGGTCTGGGGAGACATATCCATGGAGGGACGCACAGACATCTACTGCGTAGGAAATGGTGCTCTGACTGCCATAAGGTATCGAGATGAAATCCTTGAACCCATTGTCAGACCCTACGCTGGTGCAGTAGGTCCTGGTTTCCTCCTAATGCACGACAATGCCCGGCCTCATGTGGCAAGAGTATGCAGGCAGTACCTGGAGGATGAAGGAATTGAAACAATTGAATGGCCTTCACGATCCCCTGACTTAAACCCAATAGAACATCTGTGGGACATTATGTTTCGGTCCATTAGGCGCCGCCAGGTTGCTCCTCAGACTGTACAACAGCTCAGGGATGCCCTCATACAGATCTGGGAGGAAATGCTACAAGACACCATCCGTTGTCTCATTAGGAGCATGCCCCGACGTTGTCAAGCATGCATACAAGCTCGTGGGGGCCACACAAGATACTGAAAAGCATTTTGAGTAGCAGAAATTACGTTTTTGAAAAAATGGACTAGCCTGCCACATCTTCATTTCACTCTGAGTTAGGGTGTCTACACAATTGAGCCCTCTGTAGGCAGAAAACTTTTATTTCCATTAAAAGACTTGGCATCCTTTTGTTCCTAAGACATTGCCCTGTCGTTATTTGTATAGATATCCAACTTCATATTGAGATCTGATGTATCTAATGTGTTTCTTTAAAGTGTTCCTTTAATTTTTGTGAGCAATGTATATACAGTGCATCCGGAAAGTATTCACAGCACATCACTTTTTCCACATTTTGTTATGTTACAGCCTTATTCCAAAATGGATTAAATTTATTTTTTTCCTCAGAATTCTACACACAACACCACATAATGACAACGTGAAAAAGGTTTACTTGAGGTTTTTGCAAATTTATTAAAAATAAAAAAACTAAGAAATCACATTTACATAAGTATTCACAGCCGTTGCCATGAAGCTCAGAATTGAGCTCAGGTGCATCCTGTTTCCCCTGATCATCCTTGAGATGTTTCTGCAGCTTAATTGGAGTCCACCTGTGGTAAATTCAGTTGATTGGACATGATTTGGAAAGGCACACACCTGTCTATATAAGGTCCCACAGTTGACAGTTCAATTCAGAGCACAAACCAAGCATGAAGTCAAAGGAATTGTCTGTAGACCTCCAAGACAGGATTGTCTCGATGCACAAATCTGGGGAAGGTTACAGAAAAATGTCTGCTGTTTTGAAGGTCCCAATGAGCACAGTGGCCTCCATCATCCGTAAGTGGAAGAAGTTCGAAACCACCATAACTCTTTCTAGAGCTGGCCGGCCATCTAAACTGAGCGATCGGGGGAGAAAGGCCTTAGTCAGGGAGGTGAACAAGAACCCGATGGTCACTCTGTACAGAAGTCCTCTGTGGAGAGAGGAGAACCTTCCAGAAGGATAACCATCTCTGCAGCAATCCACCAATCAGGCCTGTATGGTACAGTGGCCAGATGGAAGCCACTCCTTTGTAAAAGGCACATGGCAGCCCGCCTGGTGTTTGCCAAAAGGCACCTGAAGGACTCTCAGACCATGAGAAACAAAATTCTCTGGTCTGATGAGACAAAGATTGAACTCTTTGGTGTGAATGCCGGGCGTCACGTTTGTATGAAACCAGGCACCGCTCATCACCAGGCCAATACCATCCATACAGTGAAGCATGGTGGTGGCAGCATCATGCTGTGGGGATGTTTTCAGCGGCAGGAACTGGGAGACTAGTCAGGATAAAGGGAAAGATGACTGCAGCAATGTACAGAGACATCCTGGATGAAAACCTGCTCCAGAGCTCTTGACCTCAGACTGGGGCGACGGTTCATCTTTCAGCAGGACAACGACCCTAAGCACACAGCCAAGATATCAAAAGAGTGGCTTCAGGACAACTCTGTGAATGTCCTTGAGTGGCCCAGCCAGAGCCCAGACTTGAATCCGATTGAACATCTCTGGAGAGATCTTAAAATGGCTGTGCACCGACGCTTCCCATCCACCCTGATGGAGCTTGAGAGGTGCTGCAAAGAGGAATGGGCGAAACTGGCCAAGGATAGGTGTGCCAAGTTTGTTGCATCATATTCAAAAAGACTTGAGGCTATAATTGCTGCCAAAGGTGCATCGACAAAGTATTGAGCAAAGGCTGTGAATACTTATGTACATGTGATTTCTCAGTTTTTTATTTTTAATAACTTTGCAAAAACCTCAAGTAAACTTTTTTCACGTTGTCATTATGGGGTGTTGTGTGTAGAATTCTGAGGAAAAAAATGAATTTAATCCATTTTGAAATAAGGCTGTAACATAACAAAATGTGGAAAAAGTGATGCGTTGTGAATACTTTCCGGATGCACTGTATATATATAGATATATTGATTGAGATACAGTACATCTGTTTGGATATATAGGTTGGTTCAGATATATACAGAAGAGAATTATCGGTAGGCACAGCGTGGCCACCAAAATTTAGCGTCTCTGTTTTACTTCATCATTGATTCAATATTGTTGTCATTGTTGTACATAATTTATACAAGTAGAATATGTATAAAACATGCCTGCCGGTCATGTTTTACTTCGTAAGCCATCTTGATTGGGGACCTCGATTCCAAGGCACTTTCTTTTGCTTACATTATTTAAAACACAAACATAGATACCTGCCCCCTCAACCTGCTTGTTCCGTCTGGCTCATTGTGCCTGCCTCACTCACTTCCTCTTGTCCGTCCGATGACAAATTTTTTCTCATAAGCCTGCCAAACTGCAGTATGCCCCATTGTTTCACCTCATGAAACATTTGTTTATCATTGCCCAAAGTCCTCAGGGTGATTTCTGGTATTCCGTACTGGCAGCATTTCATTGGAGGTTGATCTCCGTTAGAAAAGACAAGGGTCCTGTTTGCTGAAAGGACGATTGTCTTAATGGAGGAAAACACTGCAGTTATTCTGTTTCTTCTGAATGTTGATCACTGATGTGAATATTCCTGTTTCACAAACAACTGATGTTTAACTGTTTTTATAGTAAAACTGACAAAACCACACACATAAAGGAACTGCTGCTCATGTTGCTGTGCCAGATACCACAGGAAACCTTAAGAGTTCTTGTGAAGGGCATGCCTCGATGGTTGAGAGCTATTTTGGTGATATCAGAGGGACTTTTTATATATAAAAGAGAATACAGTAGTTTCCAGCACTGAACCCCAAGGAACGCCATGCCTGACTGTGGACAAGCATACAGGAGTATTGTCTTTAGACTGTCTGTACTGTATATGTGAAAAACAAGTCGATACGTGTGACATAGACAAACTAAAGAGAATGCCTTATAGATCAAGTCAGTTTTCAAACCACCTGCAAAGAAAAATGCAATGATTTACATTATGAAAAGTCATATGTAAGTTTAAAAGCATAAACATGGTGATATTTCTATCCTTAGAGGAGATTAAAGTATCATTTGCAATGCAAGTTAAAGCTGTTTCAATGATATGGGAAAAAATCAAATTAAAGTTTCTTATAAATATTTTAAATGTATTTTTTAAGATATGATTCAAGTTTATGATACAATTTTCACTAAAAAAAATTTGAAACAAAAGATTAAATAGAAATTGTTCCATAATTCTTTAAAGGTATTTGCATTTAAATCTAATTTTTTCATAGCATTCAAACAAAGCAGCTTTTAAGGAATCAGGGACATTGCCTTTTTATAATGATGTATTTCTTATGTGCAATATTGGCTGTGTAAATACTGTTTAAAGAATTCTTTTTTGACAAACTAGTTGAAATTGGGTATGTTGTGCCGCCAGTTTCAGTGTAGTACGTTGGTATATACAAGAGCTGACATGATATAGTAAAGTACTGCCAGATCAGAACCATGACTGGGTTTTTTAGTTTATTACTAAAGAAACTCATCAAGTCACTACATCAGGCATTTTGGATTGCCTATTTGATTTGTTAACTGCCATTTCAAGTAAAACTAGAAAACAGTAATGCTTTGTAGAGAGCTTTCTTCAAAACTTTCAGTTCATGCAGGCCTATAATCTTCCAACTTTTTTGATCTCTTTTTTCAGTGTCATGGCTTTTTAATATAACCCAGTATATTTTAATTAAACCGTGGTGAATTCCTTTTCAACTTGATTACTATTATTTTGAGATGAGCAGGTTTATCTAATGCATTTTCATATATGAACAGTAAATGTGTGACTGATGATTTATGCCGTTATTATTTTCCAGGCTCAAATTTAAGGCTTTTAAACATTTTGAAGTGCACTTAATCCAATTCAGAGTTGTGGGGAAGGTGAGGCACACAACAGGAAGTAAACCTGCACAAAGTCCTAGACCACCACACTCACTCGCTCACCCGCTCACGCTCACACAGGGCCAGTTTGGTATTGTCATTTAACTTAACAGGTACACCTTTGAGTTGTGGGAGAAAAATTAAATGCTGAAACTACATATGGGATTTGAATCCAGGACACTAGATCCATGACAGAGCACCCAGGGTTAGAACACTAACCCAGGGGCCATTCTGAGCCTTTTTTTAATGACAATACATCTTCAAAAACTCTTATGAATTTCTTATAGTTCTTATATAAAAAATTTTATGAAATCAAAAAAGTTTACGCTATGGGTGGCACCCCGGGAGACTGGGTTCAAATGTTTGAATTGTTCATGGCATGTATGCAGTTTGACCATGTTGCTTGTGTTTGTGTGACCTTTTCTGTAGGAGCTCTGGACTGGTGGACTGTCTCAACAGTTGATTCCTGCCTTGTTCTCAATGATGCTAAGAAAGGCCGTCACTCCATGAGACCATGAATTAGAAATTTAAAATAAAAGAATTAAATTATAATCCTTGGAAGATAATTACATTTAACATATGTTGTGCATAGTACCTTTAACAATTTGGAAGAACCTCACAGAATCGATAAGGGAATGAAAGCTTGGTAAGTGTTTCCATTTTCACATCTATGTAAATATAAATGTCATCCAGTTAGATTATTATATTATACCTGATAGCCACTTCAGATAAACATTTGTTACAATTGACTATGAATATAAAACAATGACCAAGAGTTCTGTACATTATAAACCAATTGATTCAGTCTAAATGTCAAATGTTAACATTTTAAAAGATATAATATTATTAAGGATTTTTGACACTGTTTAAAATACTTCACTAAAATACCATCAAGTCCACCAAGTTGAGTATAAAGAGTGATTTATTGAAATAAGTAAAACAATCAGAAGACGTCTCAGTTAAAAGACTAGTGTCTGTAAGTTTTTGCATTAAGTTTTCACAAAAGAAGTTTATGATATTTTGTGCTCCAAATAATGTTAACTCCATGCATTTTCTGATGAACTTATCTAGTTCTGTCATTAAATACAACTGCCATTTTTCCTACTGGATATACAATTAATAGACAACATTTTGCAATGCTGTCTTATAAAGGAAACCACATTATTCTAAAGCTTTAATATGTGAACTTAAATATAAACCTTTATCATGGTTATTTGAATAGTCACTTCAGGGAGGAGAAGTCCCTCATGACTGAAAGGATGCAAATGTGAAACCAATCTACAAAAAGGGAAACAAAATTTATCTGGAAAATTACAGGCCAATAGGTCTTATTTATACCGTGCATAATTATGTAAACCACAATTAGAAAAAATACCAGTATGAAAATATCATCTATACTAATAAAAGGCAAAGCCCTCACTGACTGACTCACTCATCACTAATTCTCCAACTTTCTGTGTAGGTAGAAGGCTGAAATTTGGCAGGCTCATTCCTTACAGCTTACTTACTAAAGTTAAGCAGGTTTCATTTCAAAATTCTATGCGTAACAGTCATAACTGAATCCTACTTACTTACATATACCTGTATATGGCCATAGCCTGTAACTCGGTTGCTGTGTGAGGTGCAGTTGCGTCCCCCATCATCACGCCTCCCACGTAATTGAGTGCCTGCCCATATAAGGCTGTCCGTCAGCAGCAGTTGAATAGACACGCTGCCACTAAATATTTCGCGAGTGAAGGGCTGTGCTTATGCAAACGAAGATGAGATGGTCAGGGATAGACTAGTGTTTGGCACAAACTCAGAGAAAGTGCGAGAGAAACGTTTAAGTGCCAGGTCTTAGCTAACATTAAATAAAGCCGTGGACATCGCAAGATCACACGATATAGCACAAGCACAGCTGAGAACCTTCAATGCATGTACTCCGAGCAGCTCACGTGAACTGACTGTGAACACAGTACGCAGAGAACAAGCAAGAGCTCCAAAGAGCGTGGAGACTTTTGATCACGTGAACGTGTCTGCAAAAGGTGGCATCTCCTGCCCTGCAAAAATACTATAAAGGTTGAGCAGCCTTTGAGACGCTGACTGCGCTTCTGCCTTAAGTGAAAGTAAGCACTTTTAATTTTTTCCTCCTTCCTCTGAGCTATAGCCCAGACAACTGCAAACACGGAATCCCTTTTCTAGACCACGGCAAACTAATATTAAGGCACTTCGCACTTTCTTTTGCATTACATTTTATTTTTTCCCTTGCACTCAGTCAGCGAAGCCAATGGGTAATCAGCTATATATATATACACAACACACACATACAGACATACATATATATATGTATGTATGTATGTATATATATATATCTATACTAATAAAAGGCAAAGCCCTCACTCACTCACTCACTCACTGACTCACTCACTCACTGACTCATCACTAATTCTCCAACTTCCCGTGTGGGTGGAAGGCTGAAATTTGGCAGGTTCATTCCTTACAGCTTCCTTACAAAAGTTGGGCAGGTTTTATATCGAAATTCTACGTGTAATGGTCATAACTGGAAGCAGTTTTTCTCCATTTACTGTAATGGAGATGAGCTTCAACGCCGTGGGGGGAGTTTCGTGTGACATCATCACGCCTCCCCGTAATCACGCAGTACATAGAAAACCAGGAAGACCTCAAAAAAGCGCTCAAGAAAACATGCATTATATAATTGAGAAGGCAGCGAAACAATAAGAAGCGAGCGAGTGACATATACTACCATATATTCATGAGTGTTGCCAGCTCGGAAAGAAAGCAAGGTGTAAACCTAAACTTTAAATTAAGTTCATAGACAGGCTTACGCTGGCGTTTCACATACACACAGGTAATGCGGGATACAAGTTTAATGAGAGGACGAGGATATAAGCGAGTTTTGATCACTTTGTAACTAAGTTAAAATTGTAGGTGAAGGGGTGTGCTTATGCAAATTCCGAGAGACTGTGTTTGTGGGGGATTGACAGTTAAGGCGGGTGGGGGAGTCACGTCATCATCTCCCTCCCACCTCATTTTGCTCTGAGCTGAGCTCACGGCTAACGCTGTCTTCCGAAGCAAATTCCTCAGACTGCCACCAAATACTCACAGAAAAATCCACAAGTTAATACACACGCTGTCTCTAGAGTTTCTACACACTGAATCCTCCAGGCACTACTTACAAAAGGTCACATTGACAATCGTGTTACGTTATTTTTAAAATCTTTCCTTTTCTTAGCACAAGCACAGCCGAGAAGCTTGATGCATGTGCTCCATAACGCGTTAAAAATAATGCATTTAATCACACTTTGCATTACAAGCAAATGGGAGCTTTTGTCAATGCATGATTTCCTGGTACACGGATTACATTGATCAGTGCATCCCGATTCATTTTACCCTCGCACCACCTTAGTTTGAGAAGAAGTATGAAAAATATGAGGTTAACACAGAAAAACAGATCACCAATTCAAGCTTTATGAATAATCGATTAGCCATCAATAATTGTTTTGGTAAAGCCATCCTCCTTCCATTTTATAATTTTTCCGCCACTAGCCATGATTAAATGAACGGTAAAAAAGTAAGAGCAAAGCGAGGGTGACTTATTTAGGCAGGCATATATATGACAGCAACACTCATGACAATGTCAATCATGTTACGTTATTGTTAAAATGTTTCCTTTTCTTTTTCATTACTTCTTTAACACACTACTTCTCGCTGCAGGCGCGGGTATTTTGCTATATATATAATATATGAATGACCTCCAAAGAGCGCTGAGACTTTTGATATCATGAACGTGTCTGCAAAAACTGGGGTCTCCTGCCCAGCAAAAGTCGAGCAGCCAGCTGCATAGCTGTGTCGGGCATAGCTGTGCGGCCTTTGAGACGCTGACTGCGCTTCTGCCTTAAGTCAAAGTGAGCACTTTTAATTTTTCATCCTCCCCTGCGCTATAGCCCAGACAAGTGCAAACACGGGACCCCTTTTCTACACCACGGCAAAATAATATTAAGGCGATTCACAATCGAGTGAGGCACAAATTTGAACATTCACATAGAAAATGTAATTTCAATGTACCTGTACTTCTTAAAACGTTAATGTTTTACTGTTTAATAACTTATACACTATAATTTATTATTTTTCCCTTGCACTCAGTGACCAAACCTTTACACACACATATAGACACATACAAACATACACACATATATATAATTTGTGTGTGTGTATGTACGTATGTGTGTGAATATATGATGTAGATAGGTATGTATGTATATATATATATATGTGTATATGTAGATATGTATATAGATATGTAGATATGAAGATATATATATATATATCTATATATATATATATCTATATATATATATATATCTATATATATATATGTCTATATATATATATGTATGTATGTATGTATGTATGTATGTATGTATGTATGTGTATATATGATGTAGATAGGTATGTATATATATATATGTGTATATGTAGATATGTATATAGATATGTAGATATGAAGATATGTATGTGTATATATATATGTATGTATGTGTGTGTGTGTGTGTGTGTATATGACAGCAGCAATCCAAGCTGTGAGAAAACACTAAAAAGGAGGCGTGTCAGACGTCATGGTACATTTTCTGATGCAGCTAGACGATAAAAACTTTGTGACGCTGCCGCCAAATACACAAAACAATTACTTTGACAATCATGTTACATTATTTTTAAAATGTTTCCTTTTCTTTTCATAACTTCTTTAACACATGACATCGCTGAGCTGGGTATTTTGCTATATATATATATATCACAGCGACACTCATAACAGTGACAAAACAATTACATTGACAATCATGTTACGTTATTTTCAAAATGTTTCCTTTTCTTTCTCTTTCCTTCTTTAACACACTACTTCTCCGCTGCCAAGCGCGGGTATATATATATATATATATATATATATTTATATATATATTTATATATATATATATATATATATATATATATATATATATATATATATATATATATATATATATATATATATATATAGATAGATATGAGAACAACATATATATATATAGATAGATAGATATGAGAACAACACTCATATCAATGACAAAACAATTACATTAACAATCAAGTTACGTTGTTTTCAAATTTTCCTTTTCTTTTCGTACCTTCTTTAACACACTACTTCTCCGCTGCGAAGTGCGGGTATTCTGCTAGTATCTTATAACTGAACCCGTGTGTCTCATTTGTGGAGCTAATGTGGCTGTAATTACAGAATTTAATCCAAGACGGCACTATGAGACAAAACATCAGGGTAACCTGAATGCAATGCAGAAGATACAGAAAGCAGAAGAATTAAATAAGAATCTGACACTTCAGCGGACGTTTTACCCGTGCAAAATCACAAAGTGATTTCAAGTGAAGCTGCTTTATGGGAGACACAAATGCACCAGTGCAACTTGCCCCACTTTCCCTGTTGCCAAGTAATGTTAAACCAAGTCGTCACTACGGTGTTCCCAAATACGCACTTTGCTGATAAACCGAACGCACTGAGTTTGCACGGCATTTGGTGACTTTGAAGAACAAAAAGTCTGTCTACATGCGGCTCGAACCTTGTGCATGTTTGGTAGCACATATCTGTGTGAGAAGCTCTTCTCAGTGATAAAGACTAACAAAACAGCACACAGGAATTGCCTCACTGATGAGCACCTGCAATCCATCCTGAGAATCTCCACAACACAGAACCTCACACCAAACAGAAACGAACTTGTTGCCAAAAAAAGATGCCAGGCGTCCAGCTCTAAAATGACATAAGAGCAAAGACAACTGAATGATTTGATTTGTTATTGCTGAAAGGAACACATTTTATTTATATTTCCAGGTTTTGTTATGCAGCATGTTCATATTTGAATTTGTATAATTTTGACAGGATATATTTTTATGGAGAGCAAAATCTTTTGGGATATTTAAAATCTAAGTTTATTTTTATATAAAATTACATAAGAGTAAAGAAATTTGAATGTTTGTTCTTTTAACGTTTACTTTATTTCTAACTTGTATAATTTAGACAGGATATATTTTTATGGAGAGCAAAATATTATAAGTTGTTTAAGGTTTGAGTTGATTTATTCACGAATAATATTCCTGTCTGTTTTTACCATTCCTACCAAAGATATTTCTGTCGACTAAATAAAAATTCCTTCTATTTAAAATTTAAATAGAACTTGAACAAATACGATAGTTCATAATATCCACGAGACTTGCACGTAAGAGCGGGAGTTATCCGTTTTAACAAGCAGCGTATTGCACTGATACTGAAATAGCTGTGTGTGTATATATGTAGATATGTAGATGTATATATGTTTATATATGTGTGTGTGTGTATGTATATATATATATATATATATATATATGTATTTGTGTGTATATATGTAGATATATATATGTATGTATATATGTGTGTGTATATTTATGTGTATATGTATAGATATGTATATATATATGTTTGTGTGTGTGTGTGTGTAAATATATATATATATATATGACAGCAACGCTCATCACTCACAACAGTGACAAAACAATTACATTGACAATCATGTTACGTTATTTTCAAAATGTTTCCTTTTCTTTTCATTGCTTCTTTAACACACTACTTCTCCGCAAGCGGTTGGTAATTTGCTAGTATATATATATAATGTTGATATATATATATATATATATATATATATATATATATATATATATATATATATATATATATAGATATATATAGATATAGATATATAGATATACAGTGGAACCTCGAGATACGAGTTTATTTCATTCCAGCACTGAGCTTGTATAGCGAATTTCTCATATCTAGAACAAACTTCCCCATTGAAAATAATGGAAATCCCATTAATCCGTTCCACACCCCCAAAAATATCAACATAAAAATCAATTTTCCTAACAAATAACACTGATCTGTATTAATAAAAGGCAAAGCCCTCACTCACTCACTCACTCACTCACTCACTCATCACTAATTCTCCAACTTCCCATGTAGGTAGAAGGCTGAAATTTGGCAGGCTTATTCCTTACAGCTTACTTACAAAAGTTGGGCAGGTTTCATTTCGAAATTCTACGCATAAGGGTCATAACTGGAAGGTATTTTTCCCCATATAATGTAATGGAGTCTTGAGTTGGAGATGGCCGTGGGGGGCGGAGTAGAGAACAAGGAAGAACTCCAAACAGCGATGAGCACAAAACGCCATTTCACAATTGAGAAGGCAGAAAAACATTATGAAGCAAATGATGCATACAAGCATATTCATAAGTACAGCTACTGCGGAAACAAAGCACGGCGTGAACCGTAAGTTTATATTAAATTAAGTTCATAGACAGGCTGCCACTAGCGTTTGTAATTTAGTGCCTGCCCATATAAGGCCGTCCATCAGCGGCAATCCAATACAAACACTGCGGTAAATATTCACGTGTGAAGGACTGTGCTTATGCAGAGGAAGATGAGATGGTCAGGGTGGTGTTTGGCACAAACTCATTGAAACTGCGAGAGAAACTTTTAAGTGCGGGTCTTAGCTGACATTACGAGATGGCACCAGTACAGCTGGGAACCTTCGATGCAAGAACACCAAGCGGCTCCGTGAACTGGCGCAATGCGCAGACAAAAAGCAACAGTTCCAAAGAGTGCTGAACAAAAACCGAATTACACAATTGAGAAGGCAGCAAAAAAATATGAAGCGTCTTATACATACAATCATATTCATAAGTGCAGCTACTGCGGAAACAAAGCACACGGTGGAAAAAGTGAATGTCCTGCTAAAGGAAGACAGTGTAAAAAAACCCGTGCATGCAGTTTGTCACATCACAGATAAAAAGGAAGACGAGCTGTTTATTGATGCAGTAAGGAACTAATCGATGAATGAAACCTCTTATCTTTACAGCGATTGACAAACACGGAATGTAACTTGAACACATCCTACAAATACGAGCCTGATTGAAAGAAATAATGATAATCAAATCCTTGATGACAGCAACATTCAATAACACTCACAAAACAATTACTGTATATTGACAATCATGTTACGTTATTTTTAAAATGTTCCCTTTTCTTTTCATAACTTCTACTTCTCCACTCGTACACGGGTATATATATAAATGTATATATATACCCGATCTACAATACATACTTTAGCATAGACAAGCCACGCTGTGCTAATTGTAGAGTCTTAAGCCTCTAACGCGAGGTTGATTCGAGAGGGATGTACTGACTATGTGCGCTGCTACCGATTCATTTTACCTTCACATCTCCTTGGTTTGGGGCGTATGAAAAATATTAGGTTAACGCAGAATCATGTTACGTTATTTTTAAAATTTTCCCTTTCTTAGCACAAGCACAGCTGAGAAGCTTGATGCATGTACTCCATAACGCGTTAAAAATAACATTTAATCACACTTTCAATTCCAAGCAAGCGGGAACTTTTGTCAATGCATGATTTCCTGGTACATCCATTACACTGATGCACACATCACAGCTACAAAAATGTTAGAGTCGGAATAAAGCGTTCCTACGACTGATCATTTCGACTACCCGAAGCCTTGATAAAAGCATGGTTTTGTGCACACTGAAAAGCAAGCAAAATTAGATGCATTACAGAAAGCGGACTTTGTGGCTCTTACTGGGGATCATTGGACTTCCGTGACCGTTAGTAATTCTAAATACATCTAATTACAAAATGTTCAATGATCACACTGTTTTAGCCTAATGTACAAAATAATTTTGGCTAATGTTACTCAGAGTTTAAAGAGTAAGCTGGTCAAATTACCTTTTATGTTTCTGACTTATTTTTTAAGAAGAAAACTGCACTTTATGTTGAAATTTTGGTTATTATTATTTAAAGACAATACTATTCTGAAAATGTACTTAAAGTACTTAAACTACCACTTTATTTTTAAGTCTGCCCAATTTTAACCAGGGATGATATTTTTGTTTCTGTTTTGAATTCAAATGCAGTTTAAAGCTTTTTTTCAGAAATTAAAACAGCTTCAGTTTACAATATTCATGTCCATGTCTATTATTTGATTCTGTAAGCCCACTAAAACCGTTTTAAATAAAAAAAAAACATTTGCTTTTGATTTAATACGGTACCACCTAGTAAAAAAAATTTTTTTTTTTTTTCCAATATTTTGATAAGTTATACGCTAACTGCTACAGCAAAACAATGAAATCACAGCGTATAAACGCGTAGATCCTCACGCCACGGAGAACAAGGAACACTGAGTGAGCTGACGGGCTGGCAGCATCAGCTTGGGTGAATCTCCAGTCGAGGCGGATTGGGAAACGCCACGCATAACCACAGCCTGGCTGCTTACGAGTCAATGATTGTATTTAGATCTGAATTTTTCGCTCATACTTTCCTCTTATCTTGAATTTCTCGTATACAGAGGTAATCGTATCTAGAGGTTCCACTGTATGTAGATATATATGTAGATATATATATGTAGATATGTGTATATATATATATATGTAAATATATGTATATATGTAGATATACCATATATCTTCCAATAGTAGCCCAGGCGTTATTCAACAAATTATTCGGACGCCCGGTGTTTAAAAGAGACCGCGGTTGTTGGAGACCAGCTATTATTGCTGCAGACGGAATGGTCATGGGTAAACAGGGTTCATTTGGCAGTAAAATACGGTATGGTACCGTGATTACGGTCACAAAATGTAGGCAACAACACCGGATGAACATTTCAAGATTTAATGAAATTATCAGTACAGCAGTACGGTCTTATTAAAGCAGTATACAGTACGGTACTACCGTAAGCATGAAAAACAGGTACAGTAGATGTCAACTTTCTTGCCAATGATGCCACCAGCAGTGGCCTGCACCAGTCCAAATTTTGCACAAAGCGCCATCAGCCCGACAAGTCCCTCGCGAACATAAAGAAATGTAATAAGCTCCAAACTCACACATATACGTATACATTACGACATGAGTCTGGATGAGATACAATAAAGTACAGTACTTACCATCTACTCGTCGTCTGAATAGGTAATGATTGCTTCGTTATTTGCGAGTTCTTCTTCATCTTCCTCTTCTTGTGACGGCAATACAGGTACTCCCATTGCTTGTTGTCGCCAAGAGTAATCAGTGTTGTCAGGATTAACGTGTCAAAGATGGCATTTTCATGTTCTTCCCGCCACCTCTGCCCTCCCTGTGGGGTTATGATTGACGTGGAGACGAACGGGCAAAATGTACACAAAGAAATTTCTTTTGACTTTCTCATTTCCTCGATCACATCCAATGACAAAACATTTTTGACACTTTAAAAGGTACTTACCGTATGATTCACTGCAGGAGGCGGTAGCCCAGGTGGTACTGAAAGAGGATTAGCGTCATCTAAAAGGCGGTAGGTCATTGGAGATCGGCGTACTACAGACTGCCGCCTAAAGGAGACCGCTACTATTAGAGACCGGCGCCTTTTGTCGCGACATCTCTTCAAACCCGCCATTTATTGGAAACGTAGCGCCAATAAGAAGCCGCCACTACTAGAAAATATACGTATATATATGTAGATATGTATGTAGATATATATATATGTAGATATGTAAAAATATACTCTAACGCCGAGGTTCGATTCCCGAGAGGGGATGTACTGACTATGTACGCGCGCTACCCGATTCATTTTACCTTCACATCTCCTTGGTTTGGGACGTATGAAAAAATATTAGGTTAACGCAGAATCATGTTACGTTATTTTTAAAATTTTCCCTTTCTTAGCACAAGCACAGCTGAGAAGCTTCATGCATGTACTCCATAACGCTTAAAAATAACGATTTAATCACACTTTCAATTCCAAGCAAGCGGGAACTTTTGTCAATGCATGATTTCCTGGTACATCCATTACACTGATGCACACATCACAGCTACAAAAATGTTAGAGTCGGAATAAAGCGTTCCTACGACTGATCATTTCGACTACCCGAAGCGAAGCCTTGATAAAAGCATGGTTTTGTGCACACTGAAAAGCAAGCAAAATTAGATGCATTACAGAAAGCGGACTTTGTGGCTCTTACTGGGGATCATTGGACTTCCGTGACCGTTAGTAATTCTAAATACATCTAATTACAAAATGTTCAATGATCACACTGTTTTAGCCTAATGTACAAAATAATTTTGGCTAATGTTACTCAGAGTTTAAAGAGTAAGCTGGTCAAATTACCTTTTATGTTTCTGACTTATTTTTTAAGAAGAAAACTGCACTTTATGTTGAAATTTTGGTTATTATTATTTAAAGACAATACTATTCTGAAAATGTACTTAAAGTACTTAAACTACCACTTTATTTTTAAGTCTGCCCAATTTTAACCAGGGATGATATTTTTGTTTCTGTTTTGAATTCAAATGCAGTTTAAAGCTTTTTTTCAGAAATTAAAACAGCTTCAGTTTACAATATTCATGTCCATGTCTATTATTTGATTCTGTCGCCCACTAAAACCGTTTTAAATAAAAAAAAAACATTTTGCGATTTGGGGCAAATTTACGTGTGCGATTACATACGATTAATCAAGATTAATTCTTACACAGCCTCTAATTAATTGGATTAATTTTTTAATCGAGTCCCACCTAATATATATATATGTAGATATATATATGTAGATTTGTATATATATGTGTATATACAGTATATATGTAGATATGTATATGTTGTATATACAGTATGTATATATGTGTGTGTGTATATATACATATATTTATATATGTTTATATGTATATATATGTTTATATATGTGTCTGTGTGTGTATATATATATATATATATATGCCAGCAACACTCATGACAATGACAAAACAATTACATTAACAACCATGTTACGTTATTTTTAAAATTTTTCCTTTTCTTTTTTGTACCTTCTTTAACACACTACTTCTCCGCTGCGAAGCGCGGGTATTCTGCTAGTAAATAATATATTCAAGTGGAACCTCAGTTTGCAAGTAACTTGGTTTACGAGTGTTTTGCAAGACGAGCTAAATTTTTTAATTAATTTTGACTTGATAAAACAAGCGATGTCTTGCAATACAAGTAGTATGGATACACTTTGTCTGCTGAGGGTCATGTGATCATAACTGAGCTGATGGTTCTTCTCTCTCATGCGCATCTCTCTCTCCTTATCTCTCTCGCTCAGCATCTCTCTCTCTCCCCTTATCTCTCTCACTCGCTCGCGCGCATGCCTCTCTCTCTCTCTCTCTCTCTCTCTCTCTCTCTCTCTCCTCTTGAAGGCAATCGTCTCCTATTCTCCGTCTGCATGTCTGCGATATTTTTGGATACGCTGATACAGTGAACTGCTACAGTGAAACAATGAAATCACAAGCGCACAAACGCGTAGATCCTCACGCTACGGGAGAACAAGGAACACTGAGTGAGCTGACGGGCTGGCAGCATCAGCTTGGGTGAATCTCCGAGTCGAGTCGGATTGGGAAACGCGTCAGGCATAACCACAGCCTGGCTCGTTACGCGAGTCAATGATCGTATTTAGATCTGAATTTTTCGCTCATACTTTCCTCTTATCTTGAATTTCTCGTATAAAGAGGTAATCGTATCTAGAGGTTCCACTGTATGTAGATATGTATGTAGATATATATATGTAGATATGTGTATATATATATATGTAAATATATGTATATATGTAGATATACCATATATCTTCCAATAGTAGCCCAGGCGTTTATTCAACAAATTATTCGGACGGCCCGGTGTTTAAAAGAGACCGGCGGTTGTTGGAGACCAGCTATTATTCGCCTCGCAGACGGAATGGTCATGGGTAAACAGGGTTCATTTGGCAGTAAAATACGGTATGGTACCGTATTTACGGTCACAAAATGTAGGCAACAACACCGGATGAACATTTCAAGATTTAATGAAATTATCAGTACAGCAGTACGGTCTTATTAAAGCAGTATACAGTACGGTACTACCGTAAGCATGAAAAACAGGTACAGTAGATGTCAACTTTCTTGCCAATGATGCCACCAGCAGTGGCCTGCACCAGTCCAAATTTTGCACGAAAGCGCTCATCAGCCCGACAAGTCCCCTGCGGAACATAAAGAAATGTAATAAGCTCCAAACTCACGCATATACGTATACATTACGACATGAGACTGGATAAGATACAATAAAGTACAGTACTTACCATCTACTGCGCCTGAATAGGTAATGATTGCTTCGTTATTTGCGAGTTCTTCTTCATCTTCCTCTTCTTGTGATGGCAATACAGGTACTCCCATTGCTTGTTGTCGCGCAGTAATCAGTTTTGTCAGGATTAACGTGTCAAAGATGGCATTTTCATGTTCTTCCCGCCACCTCTGCCCTCCCTGTGGGGTTATGATTGACGTGGACACGAAAGGGCAAAATGTACACAAAGAAATTTCTTTTTGACTTTCTCATTTCCTCAATCACATCCGATGACAAAACATTTTTGACACGAAAAGGTACTTACCGTATGATTCACTGCAGGAGGGCGGTAGCCCAGGTGGTACAAAAAGAGGATTAGCGTACGAAAAAGGCGGTAGGTCATTGGAGATCGGCGTTTACTACAGACCGCCGCCTAAAGGAGACCGGCTACTATTAGAGACCGGCGTCTATTTGTCGCGACATCTCTTCAAACCCGCCATTTATTGGAAACGGGCGTCAATAAGAAGCCGGCCACTACTAGAAAATATGCGGTATATATATGTAGATATGTATGTAGATATATATATATGTAGATATGTAAAAATATATGTAGATATATATGTAGATATGTATATATATATGTGTGTATGTGTGTATATGTATGTGTATATATGTAGAGGTGTGTGTGATATGTATGTATATGTATTTATATATGTATGTGTGTGTGTGTGTGTGTGTGTGTGTGTATATATATATATATACATATGACAGCAACACTCATAATAGTGATAAAACAATTACATTGACAATCATGTTACGTTATTTTTAAAATGTTTCCTTTTCTTTTTCATAACTTCTTTAACACACTACTACTCCGCTGCGAAGCGCGGGTATTTTGCTAGTAATCTAAATAAAAGAATGAGGGGAAGACCCAATCTAATCTGTTAGATGTTTTTGAGCAGGCTACTGCAGTAGTTGACAAACGCAAAGTATACAACATAATTTACTCAGATTTACTAAAAGCATTTCATAAAGTCCTACACCAAACATTAATTCTGAAACTACAAGCTATAGGCATCAAAGGTAACCTAAAAAACTGGATCTCTAGTTGGTTAATAGGCAGGAGACAAAGAATACAAATAAGATGAGAATGCTCCACATAGAGTGTGGTCACCAGTGGAGTTCCTTAGTGGTCTGTCCTTGAAACATTACCTTTTCTGATTTATATTAATTACATAATCTCTGGTGGATTTAGTAAACTTGTGTAATTTGCAGTGATGGAAAAGCTGAAGGGATACCAGACACTGAGGAGGTAAAAAGCAATACAAAAACACAAGGACAATCTTTAAACTTGCAAACACTCTGCAGCTAAAGGTGGAGAAGAGCAACATGTGGACAAAAGTAACTAATTGTAAATATAACATGGGAGACACATTCCTCTGAAAAGGATTTAGGGGTTAATGTTGACACAACATTCTCATTATCTAAGCAATGTGCAGAAGCAATGAAAATGGCAATAAAATGTAATTTTATGTTGTAAAAATCGTTGATTACAAATCAAGAGATGTTATGCTCAGTGTATAATGCACTAGCGAGAGGCCACGTCTGCAGTACTTCGTGCAGTTTTTGGTCACCATGCTACAAAAAAGACATAGCAGCACTTGAAGCTGTGCAGATGAGAGCAACCAAGTGCATCCCAGGACTTGAGGACATGTCGCACTCTGACAGATTTAGAGAATTAAACCTGTTTAGTCTCAAACAGAGAAGACTACATGGAGGCCTAACCCAGGTCTTCAGAATTCTTAAAGACTTTGATAAGGTACATGAAGAAGAATTCTTTAAACTTAACAATGAATTGCATACTTCCGGCCATCTGTGGAAATTAAGGAAAAGAGCATTTAGGACTGGAACCTGGAGCCACTTCTTTTCTTAGAGAGTTGTGGAAATCTGGAACAAACTACCAAGACATGTAGTTGAAACAGAAATCATGACAACCCTTTTGAAGTATCTGGATGAGATATTGGGACAGGCTAACTATTAGCTAAACAAATGAGCTTGATGGACTGAATGATCTTCTCTCATTTGTCAAAATCCTTATGTAACAAATTATTCAAAACAAGCATTTATACTTGGAGATTTGACTTTAATTCAAGGTGAATTATGGTCTTTAAATGAGTAGGTCTCTAGTATTTTTACATGAAATTGATTTTGAGTAAAATTAAATATGGAACAATAGGCTATCTGCAATGTAAAATTACAAAATTGGGGCCCAATGGTTCTCTGGATAGTTAACTTGCCAGCTTTGAAAGTACATGCTGCGTTTTTGGAAGTTGCCATCTTAAATCATTTCTACTGAGGTCCTTGTCCGACTGTTATTCATTATTCATGTAATGGCTAAGCTTTCTTGTCTCACTATGCCTTCTCTCTAAGTAATATTATAATGTAGATGCCTTAAATATTTCTTGTATTTCAATTTAAGAAACTTTGATGTTACTCCAGATTCTCATTTGTTAAGTTTTCCATTGGCCCTTTCTTCTAATGTGTATTTCTTTTTGAACTACTTGTACTTCATTTTTCTGGCTCATATAATTCAACAATGACTTTGTTCTACAGTGTATGGACATTGACCTGTTCGTTGGCATCTCTTTTGTCTGTGACAGTAGGATACTGGTGCCTGGTCTACCTCGATTGGCATCAGATCATGGTAAAAAACCCTGACACTGTCATCATCTTACAAAATACAGCCAAATACATTTAAACATTAAACCATCTGTCTACCCTACAGAAAAATATTTTGGTTATGATGAGCTGACTGAATTGAAACTGCAGCACCTCAGGTTTAGAATCAAATGGCTTCAAGGTGAAAAAGGACAAGCTACAATAACATAGAAAGAACACGCAGACTGCACACGCTGCATGATTCAAACACAAGTCTCTGTCCAGAAGTTTGCTGGGAAGTGCAAGGATAGAAAACAATTAAAAATATTTTCTACATACCTGTTCTTTCTGCACCAGGATTCTTTAAAGTACCTCTTTAAAGTAGAAGCATCACACTGCTGGTCAGAGGGTCCACCTCAGCAGTGGGTGAAGATCAAGATATCATGCAGTCCCATTGTCATCAGGGTCTTATTCTAAATGCATTTCTGATCTCCTTTCTTTTTGTCAGATTACTGTGGCTACCTTTAAAGAAATATTTCCCTCCATAACTTTGACTGGGAAAATGATGAACTAGAATTGCTACATGCAATTAAAAGAAAAAGGGTGGTCCTAAGGTTAATGCTTAGAATAAAGGGCTCTATTTTACAAACAGGTCAGGTCAGGTCAGGTTGAGGAGCATTTACTGGTATAGTACATTGCCACAACCAACCACATAACGAAACAGCTAGGGGTCCTGGTTGGCACCCCCACAGGCAGACACGTGGTCCAGTCCCACCCTCCAGAAATGAACCTCTATCTGCCGCAGCCAGGTGTTATGTGGGCGACCCTTTGGCCTGGTCCAGCCACTCGGGTCTTCAACAATGAGGATCCTACAAGCTGGATCACCTTCAGAGATTGTACCACATGGCCATAGCTGAGGCTCCTTCATTATACAGGTAATGTGCCTCATTCAGGACTCTGAAGAGACATAGTACCGAAGAAGTCCCGTCCAGTTCATATCAGGTCAAAGGATAGCATCCATGTCTTGCAACCATACAGTATAGCAAAACAGGAAACACCAGGAAACTAAAGACTTGGACCTTTGTCCTTTTGCATAGATATTGGGAGTGCCACTTACCCCTTTCCAGTCGACCTCATGACCCACCCCATGTTCTCCAAATCTGTCTACTGACTTCATAGGAAGAGTCACCAGAGACATGAATGTCACTGCTGAGGTAAATAAACCTTTCGACAAGGTTGACATTCTTTCTGCAGACAGACACACTGCTGATGGCTATACCCAAGAGGTCACTAAAGGCCTGGATCTTGGTTTTTATCCAGGACACTCACAAGCCCAGACACTCAGACTCCTCGCTCACAGCATCGTCAGCAAAGACAAGATAAGTGAATCTTTCTTCGTCAACAGATGCCCCACAGCTGCTGAACCCCACAGTATGACAGAGTTCTGGGTATGACGTTAAACTGCATCTGGCCCTGAAAGTCATTCTCCAACTTGTTGGGAAATTATTGGGGTTGGTGGCAGGATTGGCACTCCAGCCACAGTAAAAAAAACACTTCACACAGCTCTGAGACAACAGCAAGGGCTCCTTTCTGCTCTGCGGGAGTAGCTCTGAGTCTTATTTTCTACAATTGATCGCCTACTAAACCCAGGTAACTCAAAGGAATGCCTCCTAAGTACCTCCAGTAAAACCTGTGAGGCTATCACTGTATTTTTCAATCAAAAAATTAATGATAAGATCCTCCTAAACCCCAGCATTCTGTTATAAACAAATTAAACTCTTTCACTAGCATAGATTTACCCGATTTACAAAAAATAATATCTCAATTAAAACCCTCCACCTGTGTCCTTGATCCAATACCAACAAATTATTTCAAAGAAGTATTAGGCGTGCTAATTGATAATGTGCTGGACATAGTAAATTCGTCATTAGATACGGGGGTCTTCCCAGACTGTCTTAAGACTGCTGTAGTTAAACCCCTACTTCAGAAACATAATCTTGACCCCTCGGCTCTTGAAAATTCTAGACCCCCTACCTGACAGGGAGAAAATTCTTTGTGAGTTGTGGTAATTACATCTCAAAGACACAGTATATCCGATATGGTGTTCCACAAGGCTCTATCCTGGGTCCGCTGCTCTTCTCAATCTACATGCTTCCGTTAGGTCATATTATCTCGGGGCACAACGTGAGCTACCACAGCTATGCTGATGACACACAGCTGTATTTATCAATAGCACCTGATGACCCTGATTCTATTGATTCACTAACACAATGTCTGACTTGTATCTCAGAATGGATGAATAGTAACTTTCTCAAGTTAAATAAAGAGAAAACTGAAATCTTAGTGATTGGCAATAATGGATACAATGAGGCTATTAGAAATAAACTGGATACATTAGGATTAAAAGTCAAGACAGAGGTAAAAGTTTAGGGGTAATTGTTGACTGTAATCTGAATTTTAAATCACATATTAATCAGATCATTAGGACAGCATTTTTTCACTTAAGAAACATAAGTAAAGTTAGACCGCTTATATCACTGAAAGATGCTGAGAAATTAGTTCACACATTTGTTTTCAGTCGACTAGATTACTGTAACGCACTCCTCTCAGGACTACTAGCATTCGTGTCCCAGTTTGAGGTGGCCCATTCGGGCCTGATGATCATCTTCCTTTACAAACTCCACCACTAAATTGGAAAATTGAGATTGCACACACACCCTCAAGGCTAAAGAGAACACTGCAGGGCCAATTGATCCAATCCCTCAGCCGGAAACAGGCTTGCAGTACACAGCACAAACACAATTTCACATTCTATTAAAAAAATATTTCTCTAGGTCAGTATTACGTTTAGCATATTATGAAAATTTGGGAAGAGTTGAGGAAAATTGAGGATTATTATACACAGATCAACCAAAGGATTAAAACCACTGACAGGGGAAGTGAATAATCTTGATTATCTCATTACAACAGCACCTGTCCAAGGATGGGATATTTTAAGCAGCAAATAAAACAGTTCTTGATGGTGATATATTGGAAGGAGGAAAAATGGGCAAGCATAAGAATCTAAGTGACTTTGACAAGGGCCAAACTGTGTTGGCTAGATGACTGGGTCAGAGCATTTCTAAAATGGCAGGTTTTGTGGGGTGTTACTGGTATGCTGTGTTAGTACCTACCAAAAGTGGCCCAAGGTGGGACATCTGGTGAACTGGTCACAGGGTCATGGGTGGCCTGTCTGGTTCAGTCTCATGGAAGAACTGCTGTAGCAAAATTGCCGAAAAACTTAACACTGGTAATGAGAGAAAGGTGTCAGAATATGCTTCTTGCTCTGTATGGGGCTGCCTAAACACAAACTGGTCAGAGTGACGATGCTGACACCTGCCCACTGACAAAAGTACCACATGAGTATCTGAACAGATCATGAAGCAATGGAAGAAGATAGCCTAATCTGATGAATCACATTTTCTTTTATATCATGCAGACGACTGGTTGCATGTACGTCATTTACCTAGGGAAGAGATGGCAGCAGGATCCACTATGGGAAGTAGACAAACCGGTAGAGGCAGTGTGATGCTCTGGGCAATGTTCTGCTGAGTAATTTTGGGTCCTGGCATTCACGTGGATGTTACTTTCACACATACCACCTACCTAAATGTTGTTGGAGATCACTTATATATTCCCTTATAACAGTGGCCTCTTTCCGCATGATAATGCGCTCTGAAAACTGTAAAAAATGTTCAGGAATGATTTGAAGAACATGACAAAGAGTTCAAGGTGTTTGGCCTCCAAATTCCCCAGATCTTAATCCAATTGAGCATCTATGGGATGTGCCATAAAAATGATCGATGGAGACCCCACCTCACAACTTACAAGACTTAAAGGATCTACTGCTCATGTCTTGGTGCCAGGTATCACAGGACACTTTCAGAAGTCTTTCAGAGTCCATTCCTCGAGTTATTTTGGAGACACCAGGGGGACTGACACAATGTTAGGCAGGTGGTTTTAATGTTGTAGCTGATCTATTTAAATGGTTTAATGTTAAGTTAAATTACTAAGAGATGTTATTACTTATTTTACATAATACTTTAAGATCTGTGTCCCACTTGCCCTTAAAACATTATACTTGATGGAAAAAAGCAAGTGAATTTTAGGAAGTGATCGTAACATAAACCAAGCCAGAAACCCCTCTGGTCTTGGATATTTTTGCAGTCCACACATTAAGAGAATTCCAGACGCCTATGTGATTTTTCATTACTCAAATGGTGATAACAGGGTTACAAAGAAACATCTATAAAATCTGGTTCTGGCCAGTGTTTATTTCAGTTGTAGCACAATATAAATGTTGTAGCTGTTTATTTTAGAGTAAACTACTTGTTAGTGGAGCAAATTGCACACATTCCTGTGTAGGTTTTTCTCCCAATATGCTGTTTTTCCTTCCTCATCCCAAAGACATTGAAGTTTTGATAAATGGTACTCCATATTTGCCCTGCAGTGTACTGCTGCCCCATCGAGGGTTGATTCCAGTTGTATACACGATTTTGCTGGAATAAGTTGGACTCTCCCCTGAGCTAAAACAGGATGAACTGGGCTTGAAAATGGAAGGGCAGTCACTACTAGTCACACTGTTCAAACCTGTTCTTGTGGAGTCAAGATTTCATTCCAGTTTCACAATATGGCAGGCAGTGTGGTATACATTGAACATTAAGCCAAAATTCACTTAACATAACCTGTCATCTGATTGTAAAAATATGTGTGTAAAGAGCTGTACTGAATTCTGGTCTTTAAGTCATCTTGGATAAAGATGTCATTCAAATATATAACAGTTATCAACAGTGATGGTTGACAGTTCAGATTCCTGTTTAGTCAGTCAAGTTCTCTCTTATTCTATAGCTAGAAAGAGACTGCATGATTTACTTCTGAAAAAAGGAAAGATTTATATTTATGCTATTGCTTTTAATATATTTAAGTCTCTCCTATTTATTATCTTCTTTAAAATTCATTATTTTCTTTGAAGTTTCCCTCCATATTTATAACCTAAATAATGGCGATTAACTAGGGGTAGACACACATGCAAAATGGCAATGCATGCTCACTTTAGAGGAGCTGCTACTTACTTTTGTGTCACTACAACCTGCTTGACCATTAGCTGGCACTGTCTTAAATAACGAATACATTTTATAAGGAATAATAGATTGTGTTTAATCTTTTAAATGACATGAATTGCTGCAGGAGTAAGGCCAACAGTGAAAAGCATATAATAGGAACATTGATACTACCTTAGCAGCTGCACAGTAGTGAAGGTGTTGAATGATATTATCAAACTCCTCCATAATATTGCAATTTCTTTCTTGCTTTATATAGCATAACTGCAGGTTTTCAAAACATAAAGTAAAACTGTAGATTGACTAACATAGTATTAGTTAGACAGAAATGTGTAATGAAAGTTGTAAGAAGTCCCACAAACTGAAAAAAGTTACTGTTAACCAAAATGAAAATGACTGGTATGTTTCACTAAAATCATGGTACTGTATGAATAATGTAGTTTGTGGTTGTCAACCTTCTTTTGAGAACCATGACCCCTCTACCATGAACTCCAGGCATTCTCAGGCTCAGCCACAGAGAGTAAAAGGTGTGAAAGCCACTAAGCTTTTTCTGCTGTACCATCAGTAACATCCCTTCAATAGCATCTGAGCTATACAAGGTTGATATGCACATTCACAGCAACTGGGCAGAAACAAGTCCCCCTGTTTAAAATAACAAAGAGAACAAGCTGTCCAGTAATCCAAATGGCTATTTACTCACAGCTCAATTTCTAACTAGAATATGATACCCCCATTCACTTAAGACAGGACAGGACTCACGTGCTGTGAATGTCAATCCCACCAGGCTTGTAGCTGCGCCTTTTCCAGTTTCTCAAAACTGAGCAGCTATTGAGTTGGCAAGGCAGGATCCAGCATGAGTCAAAGGTGTAACAAAAGAAACATTTTGTGCGTATGGCACATTCAGTACATTCAGAAAGGTTTGAAACTGTTTGTCCTCCATGCCTTATCAACTGCAAAGCAGATCATAAACTGAACCAGTCTGTATTCAGAAAGGGAAGAAATACTTGAATATTCCATTTTCAGTGTAACTTGTAGGGGTTATAATAGAACCTTCCATTGACTATGCACTAGTATATAGGCAAACATTTTAACATAACTAAGAAAATACTTCTATCAATTTAGCATAACCTAACTAAAAAATAAATATCTCTTACTAGGCTAAAAATAAAGTCTTTTATGAGTTCAACAACAGCAACTATGATGCTTTTTAAAACCTCAAAGTGGGGTTGTCTTGTATTACATCTACACAAAGAACATATTAAAAAGGGATGAAAACAAAAATAGCTGAACATAATATTTCCAAACCCACTTACTCCATTTCAAGGTAATGAGGGGCCACAGCCTATCCCAGCAGCATTGGGCTCAAGGCAGAAATCAAGCCTTGGTAAGGTACCAGGCCATTATAGGGCTCACTAATGCACACATCCACAGAGCCAATTTAGAAACCCCATGTAACCTAAGATGCACAACTTTGGGTTGTGAGATGAAAATCAGAGAACCTGAGCAAACACCCACACAGAATGTGAGAACTCCACACTGGCATCATGGAGTTCAGAGTCTGAGATGTAATCGTGCTAAACAGTATTTGCAAACACAAAGTTATACATTTTTGTCTTTGACATTTGGATCACATGGACAGGGTAAATGACTTCTTCAGGGTCACACTGTGAATCAGAGACAGGGACTGAACTGGTATCCTTGGGATTTAATGTTAAATAATTCAGCTATGGAAAATACAGAAGGCGGCAAATCATCAGAACAAGAATGGCTGGTTTACTTACTCCTCTTAACCTGCACAATGAAAACCAGTAGCCATTTCTTTGACTCCAAAACGCTATGCCTTTAACCATCTTTTCTTTGCTTATTTTTCATTGTGGAAACAACCCTTACCTTAGATTCTGAAAACTGACTGGCTATGTAGAGGTGATGGTGAGTACTGAGCAGCAACCATCAAGTCACAAATCAGGGTATCGTGGCTATTTTAAACCTTTGTCCAACTTTTTTTTTAGGTTAGTCCAATTAAAAATGCCCACATTTCTTGTTTTATCTTCACATTGGTTACAAACAAAAAATACAATCTCCTCATTAAGCTTATATCTTCTTTCCCCCCCCGTCTTTCCTGTTTTGATTTTGAACACATGCTGTTTTAGTGCTCTTGCCTCTTATCTTGTCTTCTTTCCTGCCCTCTGTATTTTAAATCATGATACTTGGTTCATATAATGCCTCACTGAGAGGTTTTAAGAACATTATATTATGGATATAGATGTAATAGAGAGAGAGATGATGGTATACACAAAAAGAACGGCATACTGCACGGTAACACACATACAGTAAAGCAATTTAAAGCAAAATCCACAGAGACATAGCGATCACTGAATGTTTTCACCTCTTGTTACAATCCCTTTCTTTATTCTCTTTCCTGGTGTCCTATGAAGAAATACAGGCCCATCCCTGCTTCTGTTTACATTCTCCAACGACAATGCTTAATCTCTTCTTTATTTCTTTTGTAATTGGGTTCATAGGGGCAAGACCATCCACTTAGATTGCAAAGAACAGTCCTGCACAAGACAGAAAATCTCAGTAGCAGGAGAACAGGTCGTGCACAAGCCGCTGAGAGCAAACAGAAGACAATAAGAGGCATTCAGATCTACATATCACCATGTCTGGGCTGCAGAGCTGCACACAAGACATACATTAGATGATGGAGCAAACAGAACATTTATATTGGCAATGGCAGGAGCAGCACTCAAGCTTTATTCTCCAGCGTTGCTTTAATTCAAATACACAGCAAAATGGACAACTTCATAGATATCTCCATTGGAGCAACTCCAATTTAAAAGATGTCTTCCTCGAGAGAAGTCGACTGCAGAGAAAGGGGCAAAGAAGAAGAAGGAACGTGTTCAGAGGAAGACAGCACAGGACAACAGGCGAGTGACTCGTTTTAACATGCGATGAGTACTTTAGGCGCTAAAGTAGCTGCTGAATTGACAACTGCGATCCTGAGAATGTGTTTTTTTGGCATTGGGATGTTGCATAAAAGTGTTTAACGGTCTAAGAGTGTTTCATTAGCGTTAGAACACTATATAAAAGAGTGTTTGGCAGTCTAAGAGTGTTTTGTTAGTGTTATAATACTTTATAAGAGTATTTAACAGTCTATGAGTGTTTCGTTAGCGTCAGAACACTATATAAAAGAGTGTTTGGCAGTCTAAGAGTGTTTTGTTAGTGTTATAATACTTTATAAGAGTATTTAACAGTCTAAGAGTGTTTCGTTAGCGTCAGAACACTATATAAAAGAGTGTTTGGCAGTCTAAGAGTGTTTTGTTAGTGTTATAATACTTTATAAGAGCATTACTATATAAAAGAGTGTTTGGCAGTCTAAGAGTGTTTTGTTAGTGTTATAATACTTTATAAGAGTATTTAACAGTCTATGAGTGTTTCGTTAGCGTCAGAACACTATATAAAAGAGTGTTTGGCAGTCTAAGAGTGTTTTGTTAGTGTTATAATACTTTATAAGAGTATTTAACAGTCTATGAGTGTTTCGTTAGCGTCAGAACACTATTTAAAAGAGTGTTTGGCAGTCTAAGAGTGTTTCGTTAGCACTTAACGCTGTATAAAAGAATAACATACTAAGAGGGTTTTTTAGCATTAGAACACTACACTGTATAAAAGAGTGTTTCCCTGTAACTTCCCTGTAACTTCCCTGTAACTGAAACTGTGCCGGGGATGGTAAAGCAGCGTGAATGGTCACACTATGTATTTTAGATGCCATTACAGGACTGCGAGAGTGGGTGATTGATGTGGTTACCTAATGATGGTATAGGCCAGGAGGTCTTAGGGGTGCCAAATTGGTATTAGTGGAAAGCACATCTCCCCAAGTGGGAAAACACAGTCTATTTGACAAAATGGTAAAAGTCGGAGATAAATGAAAGATTTCTTTTAAGAGCAACTATAATCTCACAGATTCTTATTGTTTATCATTGGCATCAATAGTTGCTGACCATATTACTTACAAGACAGGTTCTCTGACATCAAGACACTCTCCCTATAAAACACGATAACACGCAAGTCTCAGCATCCAAATTTTGGATTTGCAAAGTAATCAAGCTATGACTTATGTTTAGTACCAAATTAGGGGTACTTAAAGCAAGTCATCATTAAGACATTCTTACATTGTTTTCTCAACTATGACTTTTGCTTTGTATTTATGGTTTTGATAGTTTTGACTCCTTTGACTTGTGGCAACAACAGTAGCCAGCGTTATGATTTTCCTTTTACCAAGCTCCTTAATCTCTCATCTTATAGTCATCATCCCTACTGTCTGCATTTTCAGAAAAACAGACCCTTTGTTAGTCATTTCAGAAGAGGCCAGAAAGTGAGAGACCAGAGATATGAAAGAGAGTGCTTTAATCATACCTCTTCAGACAGGTAGGGCCTCAAGACCTGTTTAGGAAGGCCTAGAAAGGTAGTAGGTATCCTAGTTTATCAGTTCCCCAGTATTTTTGTATTTTCTCTGTTTTCATTCATCAGTTGTTTTGTAGTGACCCTTCAGTGTCAACCTGGAGGATCACTACAAAACCAACCAATCCATTAAACACTCAAAATAAAAAAACTGAAACCCTGCACCGTGTTCATCCTTAAGGTTAGGGACTCAGCATTTATACATCTTAGTCCCTTAGTTTACCAGCAAGGGGATGACACTTTACTTAAGGAGTTACACAATTGACTAGACTGTCAATCTTAGTCCCATGTTACTCATTGTGCTGCTTGCCAATCTTCTAGTCGTGGCACCCATCTGATTAGGGAGGCTCACAGCACTATGTGAAATTGGTTGTGATAATGAAAAAAAAAAACATGTTTGATTATTCAGTTCAGCACTTGTTCACTAATATTTCCATGTCGCTGTTTTTTTGGCAGTACTGACTGCAGGCTGATTTATGCCTTATGTGTTGAATGTCGTTTGTGTGGCTTCTGAGAAAGGTGAGCGATTTCCAGTGAAGCCAGAAGGATGTCTTGTGGCAGAGTACTTGAACATGAACACCTTCTGAGCCTCATCTCAGATATAAACACATTTCAAACCACACTTAGAAAATCTAAAGTGGATAATTGGACTGGCCTGTTTTCATGCCACCTGAACCTCTTGAAGATAAAACTCCAATGGAGAAGAAAACAGCATCGTAACATACTGCATGTGATGGCAACTTACAGCATTCTTCTTACCTGATAAAGAACATTTTCCATTTCCAAAACTAAGAGCACTGAAAACAGATGACCCAGAAATGCTGAAGCATTTTGAGCCTTCAAATTGAAATTTCAGGATGTGTTAGAGTGCAAGGAGCTCTTTACAATCTCATTGAAAACCCCTTTCCTGTGATTGTGCCCCCTCTAATCTCTGGTATCAGTCAGTCCTGCCCTGCTGAGTGTGCAGCATTGGTGGTGAAACTTATTGGCTACTCATGAATGAGAGGTGAACTCAGAACAGGTCTGGGTCACTCGTGGAGCATGGTCTGTGAAACAGACTGTCTAAACACGAAACTGTGTGTGTAATAGGGTCCCATCCTTTTTTTATCAGCTCTTATACTATCTTTGCAAATCCACATTTTCTGTAATAGTAAAATTGGGATAGACTTCCCACCACCACCACCACCACCACAAACTGAACATTACGACTATCAAGCATAAGAACATACAGAGTCAGAAACATGACTGTAGGTGCATGAAGATTCATATCAGGTCATCATTGAAGTAGGCCTATTTCAGTTTTATCTGCTGGTGTACAACCCTGATCCCCATAATTTTGGGATGGTATGGAAAATGGATAATAAAAGTACAAAGTACTGATTTGTAAAGTTACTTTGAATTGAATTCACAAGAAATGAGGATAATACTCATTTGGTAAAACTTCATGTTTTACCAAATCAACTGCTTTTTGAGGGCATATGTATATTCTGAAGTTGATTCCTGCAGCATATTCCAAAACAGTTGTAATGGTATAGCTAAGTACTAATAATGATGTGTCAGGTTGAAATAACAAGGTAATGTGAAACACATCATGTTTTCGAATATAGGGAGCCACCAAAAAGGGCCTAGTCTTTCAAGAGCAACAGAGGGTCGAGGCTCGCCAATTTGTCAGCAGACGTGTTAGCAGATCCAGCATCTCAAGAATAGTGCTCCCTGAAGTCAAATCGGTAGGAGTTTGGGCATTTCACGCTCTACAGTGCACAATAAAAAAAACACTTCTGAATGCGCATGATCTCCAATACCTCAGATGTCAGTGTCTTAAAAACCATCACATGTCTGTAATGGATATCATGACATGGGCTCAGGGGTACTTTGGTAAACCTTTTTCAGTCTATAATATTTGCTGCTGCATTCAGGTACTACCAAAGGAAAGAATGAAAACAGAATGGAGTGCCATTATGAACAATGCTGGACATCCTCAGTCTAACACACTAACACTGATGAGTTTCAGCCATCAGATTATTCAGCAGGTGTGTCAAGAAACGCTATTGGGGCTCCCTCATGCCAATAGCAATATGTCTGAATAATGCCTCATTGTGACTGTGACAGCCAAGTCAGAACTTTTCTTTCTTTTTAATTTTCTTCCTTTTAAGTTATTCAATTTTTTTCAAACCATAATGTGTGTATGTCGATATTTATATATCTATGTATGTATTTTATTTAAAGAGCTTCTGTAAGAAGCCATATTCCCTCAGGGGACAAATAAAGTTCTATCTATCTATCTATCTATCTATCTATCTATCTATCTATCTATCTATCTATCTATCTATCCATCCACAGATGCAAAATAAGAATTTATTATACAATTCAGAAGCCAAACAACAACACTATCCAGAAGTGCTGCCAACTTTTCTGGACTCACCCGAGATGGAAAGCAGCAGAATGGATTTGTGTTTTGTGGTCAAAAACAATTTTTAAATAGTTATTGGAAGCTTTTGTGTTCTCAAGGCCAATGAGGAAAAAGATCTTCCAAGCTGTTATCAGTGTCCATCTGCCGTGGAATGGGGTGGTTTTGTGTCAGTACTCATGGTATGGGTAACTTGTAAATATGTGAGGACACCATTAATACAGATATGTAAACATTTTAGACCAACATATGCTGCTGTCCAGATGTCATCTTTTCCGGGGATGTCCCAGAATTATTCAGCAGGACAACACCAAAGCACACTGCCTGGATTACAACGACATGGCTGAAAAAGGAGAGAATGCAGGTAACTAGATTGGCCTGCCTTCAGTCCTGACCTGTGTCCGATTGAGAAAGTGTGGCAGATTATTAAGTGTAAAATGTGGCAATGAAGGCCCCGTATAATTGCAGAGGTGAAGACCTGCATAATGGATGAATGAGGGAAAATCTTGCTTGTTAAACATAACCAACTTCCATCTTCAGAGCCGGAATGATTAATAAGTATTATTAAAAGAAATGGTGGTAAATCACTCAATTGTCCTGACTTTTTTGGTGCATGTTGCAGTCCCAACATTTCTAGAAGTTATAGACACATTGTGACCAAATATTTTATGCTAAGAGAAAACAGGACCTCACACTTTTGTTGCATGTCATTTATGTTGCTTTGTGCAGTGTGCCTGTCTATTTCATTATTCTCTGCCAATGTAGCTACTTTAAAAAACTGTCAGCACTAGAGGTGGGGAATCTCAAGCTGAAGCATCTTGGTGCCTGGTCATGTCTGAATTCAAAAAGTGCAAAACCATCCTGGATAAGAGACATCTCCCATTTGTGGCCTCATCTGTTTTCTGCCAGATCGGCTCGGCTCCTCTGTTTATGAACTGGTTTATTCCTCTCTTCAACTACACATTCATATTCCGGTCATGGCCCTAGGTGGGGAAAAAAAAATTAAAAAAGAAAGCATGAACATTGGGCCAGGGTTCAATTTCAGGCTAATCATGCTATAAATTGCACCTGTTTTGAATGTGACAGAAAACCAACATAAATATAGAACATAAATCCAAGCTACACAGGTCTGAACCTAGGACTCCAGTGCTGAGGTATTTTATGACTATCGGTTTCATAAACTATAGTTCAAAAAAATGTAATACTTTAAGTAAACAGCATTAAATAAGATGTTCCTGCCAATCTGCAATTAAAAGTTTCAATCAAGAAGTTTTAACTTGCTTTTTAACCTGTCCCTGGTATTCTTTTACAAAGAAGTATATCGTCTTTGGAGCATATTCTCAGACTGATGAAATACGTGCTACCGCTTTCAACACTCATCCCAAAATAGAAGGGCTCTGCGAGTCAGTGATGCAGAAATCCACCCACATGCCATCACAGTAGATAACTGGCAATAAAGCCAGAAGAGGAGTAACGCACAGCAGTACTAGGCGAGCCATTTCTAGGTAACATCTAATGAAGTCATTTCCGCTGTAGAAGACAGCTAATTCTGAATAAAAAACTGGTATGGCTTATTGTTGCCTTGTTGTACATTACTAGCATGAGCATCTCTTAGCTGGTGTGAGGAAGACATTCTTGAGAATCCTTGGCAGACAAAAGTAGCATTACAGGTGCCAGCTGTGGTAGAATACTTGTGGGCAGGGCGTTTATTTCATGTCAGCTAAAAGAAGGAGTTTGCTAACAAATTCAGAAATCAAAATAAAATTGCTGGGTGACGTTGATAGTCCTAATGGTGAAAGAGTGCATGCCAGATTATTTTCTAATGAAAATGGATTGTGGGCATCATGGTGGTGCAGTCTGGGGGGGGGGCTGGCACCCTGCCTGGGGTTTGTTTCCTGCCTTGAGCCCTGTGTTGGCTGGGATTGGCTCCAGCAGACCCCCGTGACCCTGTAGTTGGGATACAGTGGGTTGGATAATGGATGGATGGATGGATGTTGGTGCAGTGGTTTGCAGTCTCAGAGTTTCAGCTTCACTTGCCGGCCAGGTCCCTGTCTGTGTAGCATTTGCCCATTCTCTTTAAGTCCATCTGTTTTTGAATTTGTTTCTTATTTTCTGAAAGTTCTGTGTATTTGATTAAATAGCAAATCTAATTGAGTGATGGTGCCCAATGTTTCCAACACAGGGTTACGTCCTGCCTCTTGTCTGTTGCTGCCAGTATGGCATCTGGCTCCCCGTGACCCTGTAGTAGAAAACATCAGTGCAGGATGTGGAGGGATGGAATTCTTTGACAAAGCATAGAAAACCTAAACTGGACATTTATGGACCAAAGTGCCAAACAATATGCGGCAGACTCAGAACTGAGTCTGAAATCGACTGCCCATTCCTGTAGCAGGCCTAAAGTAAACAATCACTTATTATTTTCCATTTTCAAAGTATCTGAACTTTTCAAAATCATTTTCCACCACTGTGTGAAGCACTTTTTTGAGTAGTAATGAGTGATTTTTAACTAGTGATTTAAGAATAACTGGTGCAAGAGGCTTGTAACCAAACAGCAAATAATACATAAAAACGGTTGTGGTGCTACAATTTTGCCCTCTTTAATGGGTGGTTAGTTTATTCCCATGCAGGTTCAAAAAAACAAAGTTAGACAAGTGGTCCACATTAACAAAAGGTCTTCAGGTAGAAGCAGGTTTAAGATGTCCTTTCTCTATTAGAGCTGTCCCTATACTGAACGTCAAATTGCAGTTCAGTTGCTCCTTATATATTAAAAGAACCTGAAGGAGTGGAACTTCCAGTGATGTCATTTTTCTGAGGGATTTTCCTCCTCCATTCTAAAGGGAAACAGGAAAAGGCAGATACTGACTGTATCCCCCCTCATTAGTCCCCGTCATTTTAACCTTATAATATACTCCAATGGCTTGCATGTGGGACGAGCTGTAATTGTAATCTAATTGGCATTTTAATATTGTTAGCTGTTCAAGATGTACAATTTAATTACTTGAAAAGGTGGTCACGCGCACACGTCAGTGGATCCCCTTTTTCCAGGCTCATCTGAGGTAAGCACTACCACTCCGGTACACAAGGGGGCACCGTGGCAACACTGGGATGCAGGACAGAAACCTCTCCTGGACCACTGATAGGTCCCATTCACACACACACACACACACAGACACACGCACACACACACACACACACACACAGGGCCAACATAAAATTTACAACTAACTTAACCTGAATGCTTTGGGGAAAATGAGGGAAAACCTTCAACACTGTGCAACTCAAAAAACACATTATTGTGTGAATAAAAAGCCTCGGTTAAAAGGTCCTATGCTGTGTGCTAACAGTTTCCAGTTGTGGTTAAAGAAATAGGACTTAAATGTCAAGGGTGCTGCCTTGAATTATACATGTTGTGTGCACTCTGACCCAGACTGAGTCATTTAGCGAACTCGTGCTTCCAATGTAAGAATATATATTTGTACAAGTTGTTCTGTAATGACCATATTGTTGGTTTTGGGATGATACAGAATGAAGTGGAACAAACTGCCCAGACAGGCTGTTAAAATAGATATTCTGCCATGGGCTTGGATCAATCAACTTCTATCTAAGCTAAACAGTTTAATATACTGAATAATCTCATCTCACCTCACAAAGAATAGTTACATTCTCATGTCTGTCATGAACGACAAAACAGAACATAAATCCTTTGAAAGGGAAAATATTAGGCTGATTCTGCAGATATTGCTGCTGCTTCTCAGTCACACAGGCTCCAGCTCTCAAATCTAGGCCTGGGTGGACTTCTTACCCCAATTAAAAGTTGACTGGTGACCTTAAAATGCCAATGCATGAGTAGGGAAGTGCTTCTTGGCACTCTGCACTGGACATTAGACCTACTGAGAGTTCGCTCCTTCTCTATGCCAGTTCCTACCAGAGCCAGTTGCAACGAAGCAGGATCAGACTATTGAAAAAAAAATAGCATCAGATTAAAAAGCCTAATTAGATTTTATACTGTTCAGTACTGGTCCCTGCCTTTCACCCAGTGCTGCTAAAGTAGGCTCTGGCCTCCATGAAGCTGAACCTGATTAAGTGGATTGAACAATGAAGTCCATCCATCTTCCAACCCACTGAATCTGAACACAGGAGCCAATCCCAGCCAACACAGGAAGCCAACCCACCGCTGGACACACACAAAGCAGACAATTTAGGATCACCAATCCACCTAACCTGCATGCCTTTGGGAGGAAACCCATGCAGACACAGGGAGAACATGCAAACTCAGACTGATGCCATTATGCATTTCCAAAGGAAAAAAATAGGTGAAGTTCCTGTTAAAAAAAAAAAAAAAACTAAGTGAGAAACACTTCACCATCAGGTAGATACAAATCTCAAAGAACAGGTCATTTTAAGAAGATGCCAAGGTGAGAAAGGTATGGAATAAATTAAGTAGCTAAATGAATGAAGAAAAAGAAGATGGGACAGTAGGCTAGAGAGATAGTTGCATCTAGAGACAAACTTCAACTGTCAATCTTTTTGTTATACAGTATAGCACTCTTTATAGAGCAGAGTGGTATGAAAGCACAATGGTGAGTACTGATGCTTCATGGATCTGGAATCCTGGATTGGAATTCCACACCCAGCTGTTGTCCATCCACAGTTTACCAGAAACTGAAAATTAGCCCCTTGGGCGTGCATTAGTGGTCTCCATGTACCAAGACAGATTGGATTGGACTGTGAAGGTTTGTGAATATTATGTGATGTACACTTAACACAGCATTAGTTCCCAGCATTAGCCTAGTGTTCCTAATAATTTGTTCAATGAGTATATATCCCATGATTGCAGAATCTTTTGGAAACTTCTGTAGCCTGCATTTCTTAGAACAGTATATGAAGTGTCATGTGTATAAGGTTAACAGTTAAGGACAGTGTTGAGAAACATCTGTGTTGCTCAATACCCATTCAGACACTTGTCTATGCACACTTACACAATATGCTTGTCTGACAACATGTCAGTAATCCAAGACACTTCAAACTTCATTGACATTAAATTATATTCCAAGAGTAAGTGTAGTAACTTGTTAAAGTCACTGGAAAAGTGAAAAACCTAACTGTCTGATGAGATTAAACCCTGTGTAGAAAATAGATGACGCCATTCACTCCAATGTCTGCTTGAAAGGAAAACATCAGGGGGTCCATTTCTGCTTTCATCTCAGGTCTGAGGAGGTTGATTACAAGCCTTTCCAACATTTTCATAATGTCGAGATGTTAAAGCTAAAGTTCTGTAGTGTATCAGCTCACTGGAATTACCTTTCTTTGGTAGGGGACCAGGCAAGATGTCTTTCCCAGTAGTGGGACCCTTAAAGGCTTATGGTTGGCTGAAGAACTCCACATAAGTGTTTGGCACTCACCAGTTAGAACTGATGCCATCAGGGTACACCGCTTTCCCAGTATGTAGTCTCCCCTGCTGTACCATCACTTTAACACCAACAACTTTATAATATGAAAATAAAGCAAAAATTACAGATACAAGAATGGGTGCTTCCAGGAAACATTGATTAAGCTTTTCACTTGTTCACTGGGGAATGGTCCTAACGTACTGTTGGTAGATTTCATTTAAGAAATTAAAGGGCATTTTTCTGTTCTGGTATAGCATTAAATATATTGTTGACATTGCTAAGGCTATGCCATCAGTGAGCAATGAGTTGAGGATGGTTGGCAGGATCCCTGAAAATAGTCAGCAAACATGGATCACAGGTAAACTGCTGCTGCAGATACATGGATGGCCTGGGACTACAACATACGTAACAATAGCACGTCATTAGGTGGAACCAGAACCCAGTACTTAGGGAAGGAGTATGAACATTACAGCTTGTTGCAGCTCTTTTGGGACCCTAGTGGTATTACAACTAACCACAGAGCAATCAAATGAAATGTGGTGATGGTCATGAAAATGATGACATCTTGGCCTGGTGTATAGATTGTGAGATGACAAACAGCTCTCTGTTCTCATCCAGAATAGAAACATAGAATGCATGTAGCTACACTGGACTGAGAAACAAGCAAATATGTTGAAAGAAATAAAAAAAATGACATTGTTGGGAAAATGGAAACTGCTGGGACCAAGAGGGAGATTGTAACACAGCAGTACCGGGCAGTCTATGTTCAATAGAACCCATGCTCTATTGGGTTGAGATCTGGTGACTGTGGGGGCCATTTTAGTACAGTGAACTCATTGTCATGTTCAAGAAACCAATGTGAAATGATTCGAGCTTTGTGACATTGTGCATTATCCTGCTGGAAGTAGCCATCAGAGGATGGGTACATGGTGGCCATGAAGGGATGGACATGGTCAGAAACAATGCTCAGGTAGCCTGTGGCATTTAAACGATGCCCAATTGGCACTAAGGGGCCTAAAGAGTGCCAAGAAAACATCCCCCACACCATTACACCACCACCACCAGCCTGCACAGTGGTAACAAGGCATGATGGATCCATGTTCTCATTCTGTTTACGCCAAATTCTGACTCTACCATTTGAATGTCTCAACAGAAATCGAGACTCATCAGACCAGGCAACATTTTTCAAGTCTTCAACTGTCCAATTTTGGTGAGCTTGTGCAAATTGTAGCCTCTTTTTCCTATTTGTAGTGGAGATGAGTGGTACCCGGTGGGGTCTTCTGCTGTTGTAGCCCATCCGCCTCAAGGTTGTGCGTGTTGTGGCTTCACAAATGCTTTGCTGCATACCTCGGTTGTAACGAGTGGTTATTTCAGTCAAAGTTGCTCTTCTATCAGCTTGAATCAGTCGGCCCATTCTCCTCTGACCTCTAGCATCAACAAGGCATTTTCGCAAACAGGACTGCCGCATACTGGATGCTTTTCTCTTTTCACACCATTCTTTGTAAACCCTAGAAATGGTTGTGCGTGAAAATCCCAGTAACTGAGCAGATTGTGAAATACTCAGTCCGGCCCGTCTGGCACCAACAACCATGCCACGCTCAAAATTGCTTAAATCACCTTTCTTTCCCATTCTGACATTCAGTTTGGAGTTCAGGAGATTGTCTTGACCAGGACCACACCCCTAAATGCATTGAAGCAACTGCCATGTGATTGGTTGATTAGATAATTGCATTAATGAGAAATTGAACAGGTGTTCCTAATAATCCTTTAGGTGAGTGTAAGTTTAATTAGAAAAAAAAACGGATTGTGGAAATCTTAAGCGATGAAATGGAGTGGAATAAATTCACAGATGCACTTGGGGGAAAGCTGAAGGAGGTCAGAAGACCCTGGTGAAAGACAGCAAACTGTAAGTGAAACCTTAAGAACTCTATAATGGACGGGGATGACATGCTGTGTAAGGACAAATCGTCAGCCATTAAACAGCAGTAGATGTTTGAAGACATATTTGATGTAATGAAATAAAAGAAGAAAGCCACAGACTCTCAGATGGACAAAGGCATAATAAAATACAAAGAGCTAGATCAATATCTGGATGAGATATTAGGAAAACTTTGCTACTGGTACTTGATGCACTCAGTGGTCTACTCTTGTTTGTCAAGTGTTCTTTTGATCTAATATAAATTATAAGGTACAAATGAAATACAGAGACCCAGCATGGAATATTTTGAAGTAAAATGCATGCACAGCCTTAGAGGAGCTAGATTAAAGACATAGTCAACTCCTCTGCAAAAAGTCAAGAATTTGACACATATTCAGAAAAGTATAGTATAAGAAATAAAGAACAAGGAGGAAAAGTGGCTGTCAGAAGGTGACTTACCAGCATCTTTTGTTGTGATTTATATATGACAGATGAAATGAATGTTTCTGAAAATTTCAATGATAATGCAGAAAGTGATAACACTACAGTAAAGACACTAGAGAATTTCTTGAAATGCATTTTTGTACAAATGCCCAAGATTAGCTACGGTGCTGAATGCAATATATAGACAGAGTGATCAATCTAGTCTCATGTTCGTAAAAATTTTTGCTATATCTGATAAAAAGCAGGATTATACCAATAATGGAAAGAAATTCTTCAGAAAGCCAAGTGGGATTTAAAAAGGGAAAAAGCATAAGAGAAGCAATTTTCCAAGTAAGAGTGACATGTGAAAGGAACCTGAGAAGCAGGGTTTGCCTTTGAGTCACTAATACTCAGAGGGCTTTTAACAGTTAAATGTGATAAACTGATGGAAGTGATGACGAAGACTGGTATCCCAGGGGCAAAAAATAGGCTGATAGAAAATCTATGCTGAAGTGAGTAGGCATGTCTTAGAAAAAAAAAAACACAGAGTATCCAATTTCCTCAGGATCAAGAGAGGAATAAGCTATAATGTGCCACCTATACTGTTCACTTTATAACAGTAAATATGCAATAATTGAAGGCCACTAACTTGGCCTGAAGATAGGGGGCCATGACATAAACAACATTTGATATGCAGATAAGTTCCTTCTGGCAGAAAATGAAAGTGACCTTCAAGAAGTGATAGAAAGCTTATTACTAGTAAGAGAAGATTTTGAATTGGAATTGGTCTTGAAACAAACCCAGATCAAGGTAATTACCAGAGAAGAAATGTACAGTATAACCGCTACCAGCACTCTTTTTCACCATATACTTTTGCTTTCCATTAATGCAAGGTGCCCTGGAGGGAATGCATCACATGACAGGATTCTATTAAAGCATGTTGCACGATACAGAAGATACAGCACTGGGGGAGCATACACTAACAGTAAACTTTAGAGCATAAAATAGGAGAAGTACTGCTGCTAATGTAATTGAAAAATTTGCTAGAGAGAGAAAATGATTATGTGTTAAACTGACACTATTGAGAGAAACAATAATAAAACCAAATAATGATGTATACTTATTTTAATGTTCGTTTAGTTTTTCCATGTTGCTTATCTAAAACTTTCTGTCTTACTTGTGCAGTCACCCTTCTGTGGCCGACGCAATGCCTTAAGCCTTGGAGTAGCATATCCCACATTGTGAAACCGGTGACAGTCACATGGGTTAGGTCTGGGGAGTAGGGCGGGTCTGTCATCTCTTTGAATTTACACTTTGACAGAGCAGCCCTTTCAACCCACACAGTGTCAGCAGGGGCAGTGCTGTGAGGCAGAAGGGGGAGAGCCGACAGCTTTCCTCACAGATTTCTGTGGTTTACTGCCACAAATACTGGCACAATATCGACCATGTATTTGGAGGGATGTGATAAATGGTGACTTGCACCCTCAAGAAAATAAATTGTGCATGTGGTCTTACAGGCACTGGGGCTTTGAAAATCATTGGTGTTGGAGAACCACTGCACTTCCATTGTTTTCAGCATAGTTTGGACTTTCTGGGTCACTGTAATGTATCCAAGTTGTATCCCATTTTATGTAAGTTTTGTAAATTTCTCCCAGTATGAATTCTTTTGTTCAGATTCTCTTTGGAATATTTGACACAGTGATGCTTCATGTCAGTAGCCAACACTATGGGCCCTGCATGTTCATGCAGAATGGATCGAGTCCTCTGTAACATCTGCTATCACATGCACTATGACTCATAAAATCTCCATCATCATCATCTGCAGTACAGCTGCAACATTTTTTCTGATATCATTGTTGAACACTAATCATACCTTGGGTCACCTTCAAAAGACAATTGCCATGATGGAATTCTGTAGCTCATCTCTTGACTGTGACATATGAAGAGGACTGATAATGGTTCGCGTTGACAAGAAGAGAATGAATCTTTGAAGACATGTTATTCTCCAGCTTTAGAAATTCAGTGATAGCCCCAGTACATGATTTTGCTTTTTTGGCATCAATGTTGACTTGAATCTGAGACATGAAACATTTATTATAAACTACAGACATTAGAATCTTGTAATCCAAATATTTTATTACACAGGAACAAACCTTTGGCCATATAAATTAAAACAGCATTATACTCAAAACTTTGTGTAGCGCTTTTCACAACACCAGTCTAAAACTCAGTGTTAAATGATAGAGAAAAAATGGGATTTTTCAAGACCTAATACTATTAACCATTTCCATTACCTAACTTAATATAACATAACAACTACAACTACTGATGACTTTGTTTTTCTGAAGTTTTTGCACACAAATGAAGAGGAACTTTATCAAGTTTTCTCAACATTTATGAAGCAACACTCACTAGTTGTGCTGCATATAACTTTATCCTCAATGGTGTAGCATACTGTATATATTTACTGTATATATCTATATATATACATATATAAATTTCAATACTTATGAAGTGTCAAGCATACCCTGTGATACATTCATGGAGATGTATCTATTAGGCAGCTTATTCAACAACAAACAAACCGTATGTTACCAATTTTGATTTTGCCCTTGCTGAACCCAGAATTTGATTTTTCATCCTCTGCTGTTGCTATTTGTACTCTGCCACCACGGTATTCCCTACTGCGTTCTCTGGAGTGCTGCAAATAGAATAATTTATAGGCAACTGTTCCTTTTCTAGGGGTATGGCATTTCATGCAATTGATATGCATAAAATAAAAGTTAATCCATTTTTCCAGTGTTAAAATATTTATAATTCTGAAGCTGTTTGACACTATGAAAGACATGAGGCATTAGAATCATAGCATAATAGAAGGCCTGGACAGAGCTGAGTGGTCAAATTGGCAAGTTCAGTTTGTCGTCTATTCATTAGCTGGTCAGCAAAAATGGATTTCATTAATTTCATTTATTTTTGTGCCATAAATATGGAAGAACAGTCGAGAAATGTCATGTTATAGTATTTGTTAAATTCTGGTTTCACATGATTTGTTGGCCATATTGCCGTAAACAGATGAACTCTGAATAAATCGAAAATTAAAATGAGCTGTTCACTGACATTTTCAGAAATGAACTTGATCATCCACATGGTACAGCCAGCGCTTGGCAAATGTCAAAAATCCTAACATTAGTCTACTGTTTAAAATCGCTGATCAAATTGGTATGAAATTTGGCTCCATATAACATGTATCTTACAAAGGTTTTATTTGGGGAGGAAGTGTTTTTAATAAACCTGAAAGTCTTCCATCTATCCTTTACCAAATATCCTTAATGTAACGTTGTTGGGGGCCATACTGGGCACATGACAAGACCAAATTCTGGAGGGGGTGCCATTCCAGTTCAGGTCCAGAATCCTGTGGTTAAGGCCTGGTTCTGTCACTGTTGATGTGGAGCTGCCACGTTCTCCTGGTGTCCATGTGGGTTATTCTTTGTGTATTACAGTTTCCCCAAAAACGTGCCCATCTATCCTCTGTGAAAAAATCAAAAAGCAAAAATCACCGACCGTAGCCCTTTGGGTAATTTTTCAATTGTTTTCAATTGTTGTTTTTTCTTTTGAAGTATTTGATTAACTTTCAATATCATGCAGGGATATCTAATAATTACATTTGTTGGAAGTTACTATTACATTATTATTATAATAAAGCACAAGAGAGCAATGCATTGCATCCACACACCCCATTTCCAGAAACGTTGGGATATTTTTCAAAATGCAATAAAAACAAAACATGATACGTTACTTCATGTGAATCTTTATAAAACTGACAAAAGTACAAAGAAAACATTGTCAATAGTGTATTGACCAACTTAGTTGTATTTTGTAAATATACACAAATTTAGAATTTGATGGGTGCAGCACACCCATAATCCAGTTAATCATTGCTGCCCTCAAGGCCCACCAAATCTTGTCAGCAATCAACCAGAGATTAGTAGATGTGTTGTCAGCAACATTTTAATAGGTTATCAAATATTTGCTGAATTTCACTCAAATATAATCTGACACTACATTATCAGCACTTATACCCAATGTATCTACGGAAGCTCACAAAAATACTACTTAGCCCAATGTTGTGAAATTGCATATCCCTTATGGACCACTACAAAAGAATTATCTGAAATAAATATAGTGAAAGAAGCAAGAAGTCTCTACTCTTATGGTCTAAAGTGGTACAGTGGTTAGTGCTGCTGTTTTACACCTCCAGAGTCTCGGGTTCAAATTCCACAGCAGGCGCTGTCATTATGGAGTTTACACATTCTCTGTGTGGATTTTCACAATGGTTTTCCAAAACACTTCAATAATATGCAAATGAAGTTAACTGGTATCAGTAACTTGATAAGGTGGCACTGAGTGTGGGTATAAGTGTGCCCTGTAATGAGTTGCCATTCTGTCTGGACTGATTTCCTGCTTTTCACTTTCAACTGCTGTGATAGGCCCTTATTTGTTTAGCAATAAATGAATTTTGAAAATGAATTCATGAATGTATATTTCGGGCTTAGTAATTGTTTGTGTGAACACCTTGTTTGATTAGACATTCTGGTTTCTGCTTCTCACTCGGAGGCTCATTTCTATTACTGTTCATTTTAATTTCTAGTAATTTTACCAAAGACAAATGTAATATTTTGATACTTTTTTGCCAACACTTCTTAAGCACTCTCAGTAATTTTTATTTCCTTGTATTTGCCATATTATACCAGATCACCTTACATCTTGCATTGTGTCCCACCTATCAAAGGTACACTATGACATATAATGTACAGTACAGCATAATATGTACTGTATATCCATCCATTATCCAACCCACTGTATCCTAACTACAGGGTCATGGGGGTCAATGGAGCCAATTCCAGCCAACACAGGGCGGAAGGCAGGAAACAAACCCAGGGCAGGGTGCCAGCCCACCGCAATAATATGTATATAAATTAACAAATATACAGTTGAAGCAGAAACAGGTTAAATAACTTGACCAAGTATCCCATATGATATTATGGCAATAACTCAACCTTTTGAAAATTAAAAACCGGTGGAATATTAAGAAATTCAGTTTAATGCAGTAGTTGCTTGATGATCCTTTTCCATCTTAAGATTTTGATACTGTTTGAATTATTAAAACAATATCAGTAATTAAATTAACTAAGTAATGTCCTTACATTCACATCTTCTGCATATTAGCTATCTAGTGTCTCCCTACCTCAGCTTATTGCACTCTCATTGCCAAACCCTTTTAAATGGCCACTATAAAAATAGCGATTGCAGACGGAAAATGGAAAAGGTGAGAAACATATCCGTGAGAGACAAATGAGGAAAGTGTGCTATCAGGAAATCATTCAATTTAATGCAGACTATAACATTTCCATTAACTTAACTACATTCAGGTCTCAATTTGTTTTCTCAATACACCAAGCTTTACCAAGATGCCTTGCAGTATATTCTGCGTAAAACTTAAATCAGTCAGACTACAGCTAAAAATGGAAGTATTTTAGTTAAAACTGCTGAGGTTTTTAAGCGAATCATGATATGGATAAATACATTATTTAAGTGTTTGAAAATAATCCAAAGTAACATATGTTATCTATCAATCCATTTTCCACACTTATTTCATTCCATTAGTAAGCCTCAAGTCTGACAGCAGCAAAAGCAGAAACCATTTAAATCACTGCTGGGAGAATGTCTAAATCTGATAACCTAGCACAACTATGTGTCCTGCAAAACAGCTGCTCTTTTAATTGACACCCAAGTTACTGGAAGTATTTTGCTTTTAGGAAACATTTCTAACTTCACAGAGTAAGTGCAGAAACAGTACAACATGAAACAGTGCGGTCTAAGTGAGAAGGGGGTTCTCTTAAGACTGTCAAGCTGTTTTTTTAGCCTAAAAAGTGGATCTTTAGTATCCTGCAGTAAGATTTTCTTCATATCTAGACCTTAATTTGTAAAATGCCAGTTGTGAAAATGCAACTGTAGGATAGGCACTAATACACAAATAGTCGAATATAGCATACAGTATACTTACATTTCAGCAGTGCAGTACTGAGTGTTGCAGTGTTTCTTAACACTGAACATATTTCATGCACATTAGAAATCTGGCCACTTATAGTATCATCATAATAAATTAATGAATGAACAAACTTCTAATCACACTTTATTGCTTCATTTTTTTTTTACCTATTTCAGGGTTACAGGTCCTATTATAGTTGCAGGATTTAGAGCATATCATAACAGCAATGGGTGTTAGATAGAAAACAACTCTGGGCTGGTTGGCAGTCCATTGCAGTATTTTCAACACAAAGATCAATTATAAATCACATTTGTGATTCACGTTACCTTTACGAATTTCATTTTACAGAAGAATGTAAGCAATTGTTGGCATGATAAAGATATGAAAAAGAATTCATTAAGATTTTTGAACTGGAAGTATATGTTTATATCAATCTGGTCACTCATCTTATCAAAGCCCTTTAATTAAATCAGATTCTTTTAGCATAAAATATAACTAGCTTAGATTTAAAAACATTTGTGTAAAAGTTTTGTGTTAAACATTTGTATGTAAAGCTGAAGCAAACGCCAGGCAGTCACCCATTAATATTCAATGTTACCAAAAAAAAAACAAGCTTTATTTCTGGAAACATCTGTTAGTTTTAAAGGCAACTGAAAACTTTATATAACATTTAATTAATTCAGTAGCAGCATAGTAGCACAATGGTTAGTGGAGCTGCATTGAAACTCAAGGGGCGTAATGGGATTTCTGGTCTGCTCACACTCCATTATGATGAGTTTGTTTGCTCTCCTGTATCCACACAAGTAGTAGATGTGTATATTGGGTTAAAAATATCTCCGTGTGAATGATTTGAGTCTGTGATGAACTGGTTGCCTGTTCAGAAATGGTCTTGTACAAGGCTGCCAGGGCTAAATCTGGGTACTCAACTTTATGATGATAAAAACACGCTCAGAAAAAGAGGGGAAGGATACCCTCACAACCATGAACTCAAAGAAAATTGTGGGCCTTAGGTGAAAAATGTATTATTAGTCACCCTAAATAATTACCACATCTGGCAATTCCGTATAATCTTTCACATTGTAAAATTTCTAAAATGTACAAACTGTTCATTTCCTTGTACTCCAGTTGTTTAAATACAGTATATATCACTTATGGTGCAGTAATGACACTGCCTCCATAAAGCAGAGTTCTAACTAGTTGGTTGGGTTACATACTAATCAAGGCCATGTACTTGATCTCAGGTTAGTCTGTGTGGGTTAGTAAGATATTAGTAGTGTTGACATGTGTAGAGAGCACAGTGAAATTCTTAGTAGCATGTGTGCAATATGGTTCTATCTCATGCACCAAGATAAATTAAATAACTGCATAAATATAAAGTTTCATCGTAGTTATAGATGGCAACTTATTTTTGTGTGGTATAATACTGATGCTTTTATGCCTTTAGATGTATTTGTTTATTATGCTTTAGGATATTTAAAAATATCTAGAGATATTTCATCATTTATAACCTGCTTAATCCAGGCCAGGGTTACAGGAAGGAAAGCACTGGAGCCTCACATCCTCCATAGGGTGCACAGCAGGAACAAACCCTGGAAAGGGCACCAGTCCATCACAGGGTGAATACACACATCAAACACACACTAGGTCCAATTTTGCATTGCCAATTCATCTTACCTGTATGTCTTTGGACAGTGGTAAAAAAAACCAACATAGACACGGGAGCAGATGGAAACTCCACGCAAGCAGGACCTGGCACACAAATGATGGTCTTCATACTGTGAGGCAACAATGCCTATCACTAAGCTACTGTATCACCCTAGAAATAATTGCATATTCATATACACACACACATACTCATGATATATATACTGCTCAAAAAACTTAAGGGATCACCCAATCATCATAGTCTAACACCATGCCAATTGTGCTTCAGCGATATCACTCGTTATCACAGTTAGAAAGCATACGTGATTATAAAATAACTTCACCTGCTTTATTGGACAGTGCACTGGACAGGCAATAGCAAGACAGCACCAAAAAAGAAATGGTTTTGCAGGTGGTGGACACAGACAATCTCTTTATCCTTCCTGAGTGATTCTTCTCTAGTTTTGCTAGTGTCCTTGTCATTACTGGTAGCATGTGGCAGCACCTTCAGCCCATTCAGGTCACACCTGTAGTCCAACTCCTCCAAGATGACACATCCATATGTGCCATTGCAAGGTGGTTTTCCATGTCACCCAGAACTGTCTCAACAGCATGGAGGAGATAGCAGGAGACGGGTCATTATATAAGGAGAGTTGTACAGGGTCGTAGAAGGGCATCAACACAGCAGCAAGACTGGTAGCTGCTCTTTTGTGCAAGGAAGAACAGCAGGAGCACAGCAAGAGCCTTACAAAATGACCTCCAGCTAGTTACTGGTGTGCATTATTCTGACCAAACTGTCAGAAACAGACTCGATGAGGGTGGCATAAGGGCCCAATGTCATCTAGTGGGACTTGTGCTCACACCCCATCACTGTAAAGCTCAAACGGTATTCACCAGAGAAACCACAATTGGCAGCTCTGCCACTGGCACCCTGCTCTCTTCACAGATGACAGCATGTTCACTGTGAGCTCATGTGAAAGACTTGAGAGTCCGGAGACACTGTGGTGAATGTTATGTAGCCTGGAACATCATACAGCATGACCAGTTTGGCAGTTGGTCAGTGATGGTCTTGGGACATACCTTGGACCAGGGGTGTGCAATGTCAGTCCTGGAGGGCAGCAGTGGCTGTAGGTTTTTGTTGCAACCCAGCTAATTAAAGAAGAGCAAGTATTGCCGATGCAACACTTACTACTCAAGCAAAATTGTGATGCTTCAATATAGTTGTCAGCTTATTAAGATCCCCCATCCTTAACCGATTATTTCAGTCTTAAACAGCACCATTCACTGTTTTAGTTGGTCCTTATTAGCAATAAGATGCAATTGACAAAGGAGCCACTAGTTCACCATCTAATATATTTTTTCATCATGAACAACATAGTTTAATAAAATATTTGGAAGGAAACTGAAGAGGAAAAAAGTGATGAACTGAAAATTACTCATCCATTTTTAGGCTTCAAATCGTTTGAACGATATCCTTGGAAAGTAAAAAATCTATTACATAGAATGACCTGACATTGCAGAGTTAAAACACTAACAAGCCATAAAATCAAGCAAGGTCCAATATTGGCAAGGACTGGTTTCTACTTAGGCAAATGAGTTGGAACAAAAACCTGGTGCTACTGAGGGCCTTTAAGAGTCACAAAGAATCCCACATGCTAGGCAATGGTACCCTGACTGCTGTTAGGTAACAGGATGAAATCCTCAGAGCCACCGTCAGACCTTATGCTAGTGTAGTGGGCCCTGGGTTCATATGGCCAGTATGTGTAAGCAGTTCCTGGATGACAAATGCATTGATGTCAGTGAGTGGCCCACACATTCCCCAGACCTGAATCCAACGGAGAACAGTGCAGCTGTTCGGTACTGGTGCATCAGACACTAGCATGTAGTGTCAGAGCCTGTCCTGCAGCTCACCGATACCCCAATCCAGGTCTGGGAGGAAATCCCCCAGGACCTCATTCAACATCTCAGCAGGAGCATGCCCAGATACTGTCAGGAGTGCAGACAGACATGTGGAAGTCATATACACCAAGTCATATTATTAGTTGCCATGATGAAATTTTGTGTGAGGTTGAATCCAGGCCTCAATGTGTTTTGGTTTCCACTGACCATTGTTGCAGCAGTTCGTTCACAATGAATTAAACAGTATTACTCAGTAAAGATTCCACTTGATTATTTCATTCATTGAGAGCTAATGTGTGATTCAAGTGCTCCCTTAAACTTTTTAAGCAGTGTATACACACACACACAGAGACAAACTGCCCTCCCTAATGTTTGGTACAAAGTCCCAGTTTTCCTTGATTTACCCCTTTGTTTATTACGACCAAACGCTCATTTTCTTTTGACACAACTTAAGCTGGGGCATCCATTGCTCTTCAGATTTTTCATTAAAATTGTCCAAAGTTACTTATTGTCAAGAGTGGCAGTGGGGCTTGAGCCTACGCAGCCAGCAATCTAGCACAAAGAAAAAAAAATTGCCGTAGAGGTTTCCACTGCATGCCCTATCACATCTACATTTACGCACACTCTGCCTATGAAAATAAAGGAGGGATTTCTGAATGCAATTAAAACTAGAAGTTTGGTTTTAGGTAAACATTTTATCATAAAACTGACCAAGTTCTATTAAGTAACAAGTGATAACATCTTTGGCTTTAGTAATTTTTCTCATATGCAAATGTAGCGATGTAGTTTTGTAAATAGAAGAAAAAAAAACTAAACTGACAAAAATGCCAAGTACTATAGAAACTGCATGATTAAAATATGCAAGCATTATTTTAGTAGAGAACCAGCAGAAGTAGAGAATACACCTGGCTATAGACACTATAACACAGAATCAGCCCTGTAAGACGTTTCTTAAACCTTTAATGCACCCTACTCAAGGTCATTTGCTAAATGCAGACTGTTATGAATGGACTTTTGGACTTTATCAAGTGTTCCTCTCCAAGGAGGGCCCAAAATAACTACCATTAACTCTTTGAGGGCTAAAAACTCAGTTTTCTGAAAAGTACACAAAGCAGTGGTTTCACAAATAAGTCAACATAAAACGTCAGTTGCTATGTGCTGTGGCTGCTGTTGGCGCATGTTGGGCACCTCTGGTGGCAGTGGCTGTGTTGGGGGCACCTCAATGGTCAGCAGGAATGCATGGTGGGCAGCTGCCTGCCTGTTTTCGCACAGCAGGTGGGTGACAGTGGTGGTCACATTCTGACACAATCTGGTTTGTACCTCTTGTCATCATAAGTGGTGGTCCTCCCAAGCAAACACTACTGCAGGCACATCAGCTACATTAAAGGGCCTTTTGAACCAGAGGAAAAGGGCTTTTAAAGGTGGTCATAAGCATGAGCTCAAGCCCGTGCAGAAGTAACTCCGAGTCCAGCTCAGGGCGGTGAAAGAGCAGTACAGGAGAAAGCTGGAGCAGAAGTTGCAGAACAGCAGCATGAAGGAAGTGTGGGATGGGATGAAGATTATCACTGGCTGCAGCTCGAAGCGGGGTGCCACCATTGAGAGAGCAAACCAAATGAACAACTTCTTTAATAGGTTTGATCACCCTAACCCACTCTCACCTCGGAGTACATCCTCCAACCATCCTTCTGCCGAGACCAGCATAGGTGAGACATCCCCACCCACAATTACAGCAGCCCATGTAAGCAGATAGCTGAAAAGACTTCGTGCCAGCAAAGCAGCGGCTCCAGATGGTGTATCGCCACAACTGCAGAAGGCCTGTGCGTTGGAACTGGGGAGTCCTCTACAGCGCATCTTCAACCTGAGCCTGGAACAGGGAGAGTCCCAAGGCTTTGGAAAACATCTTGTATCACCCTGTCCCAAAGGTATCACGTCCTAGTGAGCTGAATGACTTCCGGCCTGTTGCTCTGACATCACATCTGATGAAGACCATGGAGCGGCTGCTGCTTCACCACCTGAGGCCACAGGTCCACCACGCCCTCGACCCTCTGCAGTTCGCATACCAGGAGAAGGTGGGAGCGGAGGATGCCATCATCTATATGCTACATCGATCCCTCTCCCACCTGGACAGAAGCAGTGGTGCTGTAAGAATTATGTTTTTGGACTTCTCTAGCGCCTTCAACACCATCCAACCTCTGCTCCTTAGAGACAAGCTGACTGAGATGGGAGTAGACTCACACCTGGTGGCATGGATTGTGGACTATCTTACAGACAGACCTCAATATGTGCGTCTTGGGAACTGCAGGTCTGACATTGTGTGCAGCAATACAGGGGCACCGAGGGACTGTACTTTCTCGGTCCTGTTCAATCTATATACATCAGACTTCCAATATGACTCGGAGTCCTGTCACATGCAAAAGTTCGCTGATGACACTGCTATTGTGGGCTGCAGGAGGAGTACAGGAAGCTAATCAAAGACTTTGTTAAATGGTGCGACTCAAACCACTTGCATCTTAACACCAGCAAGACCAAGGAGCTGGTGGTGGATTTTAGGAGGCCCAGGCCCCTCATGGACCCTGTGATCATCAGAGGTGACTGTGTGCAGAGGGTGCAGACCTATAAATATCTGGGAGTGCAGCTGGATGACAAATTGGACTGGACTGCCAATACTGATGCTCTATGTAAGAAAGGTCAGAGCAGACTATACTTTCTGAGGTTGGCATCCTTCAACATCTGCAGTAAGATGCTGCAGATGTTCTACCAGACAGTTGTGGCGAGTGCCCTCTTCTACGTGGTGGTGTGCTGGGGTGGCAGCATAAAGATGAAAGACGCATCACGCCTGGACAAACTTGTTAAGAAGGCAGGCTCTATTGTAGGAGTAAAGTTGGACAGTTTAACATCTGTAGCAGAGCAACGGGCATTAAGCAAACTCCTGTCAATCATGAAGAATTCACTGCATCCACTGAACAGTGTCATTTCCAGGCAGAGGAGTAGCTTCAGTGACAGACTTTTGTCACTGTCCTGCTCCACTGACAGACTGAGGAGATCGTTCCTCCCCCACACTAAGCGACTCTTCAATTCCACCCGGGGGAGTAAATGCTAACATTACTCAAAGTTATTGTCTGCTTTTTTTTTTCTTTTTTTCATTTTCATTACTATTTAATTTAATATTGTTTCTTAGTATCAGTATACTGCTGCTGGATTATGTGAATTTCCCCTTGGGATTAAAGTATCTAAAGTGTTCAGTTCCACAATCACCTGGGGACCGATCAGATGATGGTACCTCACTTTCGTTTTTGATCTCCATCTCCAGATCACTTGCATCAAATTCTGAGTCTGACAAGTCAGAGTCCTATTCAGCAAAAAATGACAAAAACGTCCATGGAGAAGCTGCTTTGCACATTCACTTTGGTCTCTTGCCTGATGTCAGTGCCATTTTAGAGGTAGTTTGCTCTTCGCTATTCATGCACACTTAGGGAATCGAGGTTAAATCAACAAAGCTATGTAACTCCTAGCAGAGAGTCTAACTAAAATGCAAGAGTGAGCTTTGTTGCAGTTTACAGCCGATTACTGTCCTCTACCCCACAATTGACAAAAGTTGACATCAGCCCTGAAAGATTTAAATTTCTCTCCCATAACAGGTTAAATACAGTTAAACCAAGTTGCTTGATGAAGACAGAATAGTTTAAGCATACAGATACCAGGACCTTCATGAAAGTTTTGGAAAGTAACATCCAATGAGCTAATGTATCCATCACCAACATGCCACTAGCACAGACAATGTATGTAGGTTGCTGCCAGGGGCAAACTTTATTTCAGCATAAGATGGAGCATTTCTCCCTTCCCTAGTCTACAACCAGGCTTAGTTACTGTTCTGCTCTTGGTCTTGTGACCCTAAAGAAAAGATAGAGATGCTACTCTAAACTATCTGTAAAGTAAACAGCCAAGTAGCCATCATCACCTTAGTGTTCAATAGCTAAACCAATTATAATTTAGGCCACATCACTCACAGGATCACAGGTTTAACAAGTTGTATAGCTACTAGAACATATTTAAAAATCTCTTTACTGCACATATTGTAGGAAGGAAAAATGTGAAATCTCAAAGCCTCCAATATACCTTCATTCAAGCACTGTAATTTTGCCATACCTACCATGTGGTCAAAATTCAGTAAAAAGAAACTACAGAAGGAATTATCTAAAGAAACAGCAGTCGAGCAACTGCTTCACAATGCAATCAGGACCTTGCATTTATTTAAATGTTAAAGCAGCACAGTATAAAAGTTTGGGAAAAGACTTTGATCTTCACCACTCCGGCCTGCTTCTTTTTTGGATTTCGCGGACTGCAAGAAAAAAAAAAATCGTAAAGACAATTTAGAGGGCAACATACGTTTCTCCCACAAGATGCAGAGGACAGAAAGATACGGAAGATGATCCGCAACCCCTAACGCGAGCAGCCGAAAGACGACCTAAAGGTAAATTTACGAAACATGTTAAATACAGAATAATCAAGCCACTTCAAAAATATTCAAAAATTTAAACCAGTCAGATATTCCTAAACTAAACCGTCCCCTTGGTAATCACAGCAGTCTCCCAGGCAGAATGTCAAAAACTAGCCCTAGTAGAAATTCTGTGCCACTATCATTAAACTTCAGCTGTCACAAAAAAACTTAAAAAAACAAAAAAAACAAAAACAAATGTAGTATCGTGTTACACGACCAGCTAGAGTGAAACAAATTTCTACCACCCAAAGCTGCATCTACGGGCGACTCAGCTCAGAGACCTGCTTTACAGCCTACCATTGCATTGTTGTTTATGAGAAAGAGGAATCCCCTTCCTTGTACGTCACTAGATAGTCTTGTCACGTGGCAATCCAGACATCCGGAAATTTAAAAGGGTCCTGCATTTAGCACGTCAAAGGACTTGTAAACCCATCTGAGTACAGCATAAATTGGTTCTGCGTAATAAAGCTCCAATATCAACACCGCCCAATGGCAAGGCATGCTTGTACCTTTAATACACAGGGGTTTCCTCTAACCGATAAAATGAATACATACAATTGTGCCTATCGAAACTTAAAATCTTCGCAGCTTTAAATTCCCAAAAACTAAACCTCAACATTAAAATTTTTTTAATTAGAATTGAAACTTGTAAAAATTAGTCTAAAGGAGACGGTGTAATTTTGAAAAGGAAGCTCAGCTAATTGCAAACCCTGCCATAAAACCACCGCAGTCTGCGAATGCACTTTGCGCTGGCTAATCGGCATATGTGAAAGTCAAAGGGGACCGATCTATACAAGCACCAAACGCACAGAAGCCTACGTCATCATTTTAAGTAGCAGCAATTCCAAGTGTAGTCGTATTCGGCGAAAAGGCGCTTATTCAAAGCGTAGGGCGATTGTGGTGGGTGGCGCGGTTTTCGAGGACACCATAACAAAGCGCTAGTCGAGATCGCCGTTATAGGGGGGTCGGCGTCCCAAAGCAACAGCTGCCTACAGCATCACTGAGATCTTCCAGTGTTAGCGGCCAACGCCCACACTTTTCCCTACTACGCCGATTTGCAAATTCGGTCTTGCGTCTACAAAATCATAACGCACCAGTTTCCTTTCCTCCCTTGCAATGCAATCTGCAGCAAACAAAAACCGCCTTCAACGATGCCACGAAGGTGACACGGCAGTGCACGCTTACGTGGACACATTTTTGGAAGAGCCAGGCGGTTAAAAGCAGTCCCTGCGAGTCCTGTTCGCATAGCAAGCCAGTCCTATCATTCTCCATGTATGGCACGCGCTGTGCCGCTGCCTTGGCAACCGACTACAGCCCAAACCCCCCCAGCACCGACCTGGGCGAGGAGCAAGAGTGAGGATTATGCGGTGGAGAGTGTTAAAGCGAAGAAGGCTGTCCCAGTTGGGCTCAGAGGCGAAAAAGCTGCATTTCAATAGAAACCCCATCCCCTTGGCCACGGCGTACGCATTCAGGTCCAGCCTATGGCACCGCAGGTGGACGCCGCAGCCCTGTCTCCTGCTCAGAGCGACTGCTTTCAAGGCCAGACCGCCCGAGGAGACTCTATCGGAACACCACAGGGGGTTTGCTTAGCAAACACGCAAAAGACAGACTGCTGGGATTATGTAAGCACGCACACGAGTGCGAGCCTCGCTTTAATTATCCCCTAATTACCAGCGGGAGAGTTGGTGCATTCCGCACGTGAGCGGGGTGCTGGTCGGTGTGGTGACGCGCGTGCGCCTTGCGAACACAAAACTGGTTGCAAAGTGGCAGTAGAGAGCGAGAGAACTGGAAATCATTATAAAGTGTGAGGCCGCTGCACGTACAGCTGCCTGGTTGTCTTCTGCTTTACCAGACGTCACTTTTTTCCTGTTAAATTCTGGAATAAAAAAAAAAAACCAAAAACAAACAAACAAACAAAGAAGAAGTCAACCCGCCGTAAACAGGACTACGTTATGGACGAAGGGATTTCTCGTCTGCAAGACAGACAGTTTTTGGATCACGCAGATTTTCTTGGGTACCTACTTCATGGTTTATGAGTACCGAAAATTTGTAATTAGTTTGTATGCACATTGATTGAATAATTTAGAACTTCACCCGAAATGTATTGGGAACTTGAACTTCTGCCAGCATTTGGAGCGCTCCTGCCTTCTCTGCTCATTCCATGTGTTGTGGTTTCTTGCAGGGTGGAATATTCTTCGTTGTACATGTGCAAGCCGAAAAGAGGCATGAAGAGAGAAGAGAATAAGGTAGGTACGAACATAGGGGCGGGGGGCGCAAATCCAAAGTTGAAAAGCCTGACGAGGGAACTTTTTTTCCAACCGATCGCTAGTTGCTGCTTGTGTCTTTCGATCGATTAGAGTTTGGCAGTGATCAAACTGTTGCTTTTTTGCATTCTGCAGTTATTGCATTTTGCTGCATTTGAAATTTGTCTGTCAAATGAGCTTTTCTCTCTCTCTCAAATTTTAACATATTATTAGGAAGCCTACAAGCTACCCCACAGATTGATAGAGAAGAAAAGACGCGACCGGATCAATGAATGTATCGCCCAGCTGAAAGATTTGCTTCCAGAGCACCTGAAACTGACGGTAAGAAGATAGCATAGGGAAAAACAGTCCACAGAGGTATTAGGGGAGCGGAGGGGGGCTGTACCCGCTGTACTTTGGGAACACGTGCCGTGGTGGAGCGCGTGCTAATGGGTAACCGATTGTTTTCATTTTCCAGTCAGGTTGTGAAATGATTTTTTTATTATTATTATTTATCATTACTGAAGACGCTCGGGCACCTGGAGAAAGCAGTGGTCTTGGAGCTAACCCTGAAGCACTTGAAAGCGTTGACATCAGTCACGGAACAGCAGCACCAGAAGATCATTGCTTTACAGACTGGTAAGCAGGTCTTGTTTTTTAACTGACAGCTGTCAGACACCACAATGGGGTATTAGTGGGTGATGTAATACTATATATATATATATGCAACCCCCACCCCCTAGTTTAAGGAAACGAGTACACCTGGTCTGCACGTGCATGACTGCTGCGTGACTAACGGCTCTGCCCGCCTCTCTCTCTCGTTTCTGTCCTAGGGGACCGCGCAATGAAAGGCGCCCTTCAGCCTGACCTGGACGCTTTCCACTCGGGCTTTCAAACCTGTGCCAAAGAAGTCCTGCAGTACCTTAACCGCTTCGAGAACTGGACCTCCAGGGAGCAGAGATGCGTGCAGCTCATGAATCATTTGCACAAACTTTCGGCGCAGATCGTGCCCGCCGCCACCTCCACCCCCCTGGTGGTGCCCCCGCAGGTGTCGGCGGGCAGTAAAGGCCCCCCCGCCCAAGAACACAAGCAGCCCAAGCTGGAGGCGCAGACTAACTGCGTACCGGTGATCCAGAGGACTCACAACGGTGAACTCAACGAAAATGACACAGACACCGACAGCGGCTACGGTGGCGAGACAGAGAAGTACGATGGCAAAGCGCAGGAGTGTAAGGGTGGAAATCCCCCCGGGGTGAAACGCGTGAAAGTGAAGCAGGAGTTTGGCGATGAGACCCCCATCAAAAAAATGAAAGTGGACTCCTCCGGGGGGACTGGGCTGACAGCGGACACGATTGGCAGGTCCGACGTGTCTCTGCTCAACTCCCTGGTGGGACTTGGCGGCGTTCCTTTCGGACAGCAAACACCCTTCTGCCTGCCATTCTATTTTATATCTCCCTCGGCGGCCGCAGCCTACATGCCTTTTTTGGACAAAGCCAGTCTGGAGAAGTACTTATACCCTGCCGCCGCCACCTCGGCGAACCCGTTCCCGCTCCTCTACCCAGGAATCCCCGCTCACGCTGCCGCAGCCGCCTTCCCCGGGTTGTCGGCGGCGCTGTCCCCAGAGAAGGGCTGTCCAGTGTCCGCATTGCTGTCGCAGAGAACGGGCACCCCATCACCTGGTGTCGCGGCGCCATCATCTCCCACAGACAATGACCTGCACATGGACAGTGACAGCAGCCGCTCGCAAGAATCTCTCAAGTCGGAGAACGATGGCACTTAAAGCCAAACAGTATGCCTCCAACGAGATGTCAGAAGTGCTTACTAACCGTGTTACGCACAACCTCACCACCTCGCGTTTGTGTGTTTTATGTTTCCTTTCACGTTACATGTGGTTGTAGTTTGTTGAAATATTCCCTTCTTCAGTTAACACGGCTCAAATATCAATGAACATGTTAGGGATTCTCGATCTCATTTGACGTAATATATTGTTTATCCTGCCCAGTTGTGTACACACAATATGATCATTTTATAAGCGAGTGCTGAGATTGCAGTTTTTAAAAGGAAAAAAAAAATCATATTTTAACCAATGTTTGTGCACTGCTATTCAACATGCAGGAAAAGAAACGGTGACTTTATTTATGAAGGCAAAAATGAACTTATCAGCACCTTATTGCAATTTTTCAATGAATGTATTAAACGATATTACTGATTGTTTTGTAAAAGCAAAGAAAACATACCTGCCACTTTGTTTGTTTTTTTTTCTCCAAGGTAAAATATATTTGTTAACACACCGCTTTTTGAGACACAGTGTGTCTCTTTTATCTGTACAATACTTTTTTTTTTAACGTTTTTGGAAAATACCAATGCACTGAGCCTTGTCAGCAAATATTGCTTTTCCCGATTAAAACAACAAAAAAAAAATCATTTTAATAGAAAGACTAAACAGTATTACTTTGCCAAGTGCATTTTGCAGTAAGCTTTGGTCTCTGGTTTTTAATATGATGCTTTTCTTTAATTGGCACTAAAGAATTAAAAAAATAAAAGCCCCTCTCCACTTAGGAGATCTCCTCAGTGAGATATTTATAGGTTGTTGCCAAGGTAGCACTGGTGAGTGGTTGCACTAGTAGGTTATGTAAGAGAGGAGATTCAAGTCTTGCTATGAATATACTGTATATGGGAAAAGCTCTGGTCAATTTATTTTTTCTATCTAACTCTGCTTTTCTTGCTGTTTTGTGGCCTATACATTCAATCAATGTCATATTTGCCTATATAAAAGATGGGGTGTTTGTACATACAATAGGCATAAAATGGTATATGTCCAAGGTATTTGTTGTAGGGGAAGAAATATATATATATATTTGGATTTTTAAAGACTTTAATAGAGCATATGTTGCACTTAATTGTTAGAGTGCTTAAAGCTTATGGTGTCCTAAAGTATAAAAATATATAATAAAAAATCATCAGGAAAACATCAAATGCAGGCTACAAGTGTTTGTTAATGTGATGTTATGAGTTCATGGTGACTTTTTGGGTGTTTTATAAAAGTCCTTGTCAAATGTGCTGTTGCAGCTTTTCTCATTTTTGAAGTGCAAAGGTTTACATCCAAAGGATTCAAATGCCCTTCTTGGAGGGCTGCTGTGTGTGTTGGTGTTTTAAAAAAGTATTACTTTTTACTCAAATTAAATATATATATATATATATATATGAGTTTTCCAACAGGGTGTAGTAGTTTCCCGTGGTACCAAAGGTGGAAGGTGCACAAAAGGCTGTATTCAGGATGCCTTTTAAAGTATGTTTATATATTAGAAGTTAAGTGCAGTGTATAAACCTCAGAAAGACTATATGCAGAAAAATGGGCAAATGCATATAAAAGAAAACACTACTTAAAGCTGCAGACAGAACTGTGATAAAAACAACCCAGAAAGTTGAATTAAGCAAGGAGTTGAGTCAGAACAAAGAATTTGAATATGCTAAAATACTTACTTGGAATAAGTCATGTTAGTCTTCATGGCTTTTGAGTAACTGAATTTTTTAATCTCTGGTTTAAGCCATTAAACATCTAATGCTGCAAAGCTTTTTTTTTATTGTTTGTGCTTTTTAATTTTGGTCCAGGTAATCATAAGGTGTCTCATGATTGTGCATGCCTGCACAATGTAAAATAAAAGTTGAATTGTGTTAAACATTTTGTGCCACTTTAGAAGATTAAAGTAAAAGTCAACATCGTAGCCTTTTTATTTTTCATGTTGGGGGTGGGTGTATACACATTGTAATTGTAAATAATATTAATACAAGGCATAGTTATCAGCAATTTAAAAATATAAAAGCCTATTGATTTTGATCAGAATTAAATAACATGTATAATATGTACAGTATGTGTGTGTGTGTGTGTGTGTATACATAGGGAAAATATTGTGACATGGTTGAAGTTTTTAAGTCATAGCATTCTTTAAGAAAACGTGTGCTGGACACACTGTCTCTTTCTACGAAAGTGATGTTCTTGTGATGGCTTTTGCTAGATATTTATTATCTATACCTGTATGTTAAGTTTAGAGGTTATTTCACTTGTGATTTTATATCATGAAAATGTGATGACAAAGTATGGAGTCGAATTTGAAGGTCAGTGGCAACTATGCTTTGCCATAAGTTAGGTGTAGGCACCTCTTCAGCGTGAGCTTATAAGAGAGTGCGCTCAACTGTTAAGAGTGGGGAACTTCATTTCATTTGTGCTTGACTGGGTGAGGGTCTTTGTTTAAGTTTTAGGAATACTGTTTCTCTAATCTCATTATCTGTCCGGCTTTAGCAAAATCTTTTCAACTTGAATGTTATTTTGACAAATTCTGTGAGAAAATATACTGTGCTTTTCTATAAGTTATGTAGATAGGTTATACTGTTTGCCTCATGTTTTTATTTCATCCTTTAAACTAGTTAGGTAAAGTTCGTACGAGCCAGAAAAACATCTTGTGTTGTTCCTGAAATATTTGCTGCTTATGAATATCAGGGTAGAGTGGCTATCCTAAAAAAAACAAATTGAATTATATTCATTAAGTACACAGTTGTAGTTCTAGCCAGTAGCTTTTTACATATTTGGGCTCCGTCTGGCCTCAAATGCTCTTCTGCAAACGACATGCAGGTTTTAACCAAGTTGTTTCCCGTGTCACCTTTCACTGACCTACTTATACGAAACACACTCATTTCATCATACAGAAAAGAGACTAAATGTCAGTGCCATTTTCACTTCTGAGTGGTTTAACTTCGACAGCGAAGAAACAGACAATGGGTTGATTATCAATTAAAAATAAAGCAAAGGATGCTTTTGCATTTACATCCCCAGATGGCAGGTTAAACATTTCCAGCATTAGAAGATGTGTTAAAAACACAACCTTAGCTTTATAAAGAAATATTAACTGCTTATAATGTATATTAAGGTTTATAAGTGTGTATTCTTTGAAATATTTTTTGCTGCTCCAACAAGAGTAAATGTAATAGTTTATGATGTCTTCTTCCATTTGCTCTCAGAAGTAACTGAATGCAATTCAACCATCAGATAAAAACAAAGGACGTTTTGGGTGTTTCCTTTTTTTTCGAAAACAGTGTTTCTTGTGATTAGTCAAGTGAACAGTCTGCTAGATGGTACTCGACAACACTGACTTATTTTTAGAAAAATGATTTATTGATAAAATGATAAATGGTTTGGTGCTGCCTGCACTTAATCAAACACAGCAGTAAGATTCAGCATTGCTTTCAACTGCAGGAGACAAAAAAGCAAAACAACCCAGAAAGTTTGTGGGGGATAATGACAAAGTAAACCAAATAGAAAGGACAATTACATCCTACGGTTTATTTGCTACAGTGGTTGGCATATTTTAGTACCTCAAATTTGTTTCAAATCTCATCTCTTAACCCCTGGAAAGCAACCTTTAGTAAATAAGCACTTGTTATCTATAAAAGTATGTTTAGATCTGATATCATAATAGATCAACCAGACTGTCCATTTTGCTGCATATTTATAGAACTTGTATTGACAAATAAAAATAACTTTTTTTCTGAGAAATATACGTCATGGGTTCCTCACATGTTATTTTGAATTTATTTTTAATCAATTTTAGAGTAGACCATTAGTCACTTTATTATTTGGTTTGAAGTGAAAGGGTCTGTTGTCTGAAAATGTGTATGAAGGTGTATTTTAATTTTTTTCTCCTGTGTATCACCTGCTTATCTGTTTTTCCAGAAGCCGTGTACATTCTAGAAGGTAAGACATACCCATTAAGGAGAAAGACCTGCTTCTGGCAATCTAAATTCATCTTATGATCAAATGTTTGCCTGACACCATTATCAGCTTCTATATAATTTAGGATAGCCATGGCTAATTGTCAGAGAAAAAAAAAACTGTTAGGTGCACATTAACATGTTTCCTGGGATAGAAATGGAAACACTGACATGGCAAAATGATATCATGACAACATTTACAAGTGGCTGGTGCGCTGGTTAAGGATATTAGTCAGTGCGATCCCAGGAGAACAGGCAAGCACCACATCAACCCAAAATGAGCTTTTGGGCAGCATTTGACGTTGTCTTTGTTTTCTGCTGTCTGCTGCAGTGTTAATCCTACTCTGTTTTGATGCTGTTTCTGCCTTGTATCCACTGATGCCATAGTAGTATGCCTTTGTTCAATGGTGTATATGAAGTGGCTGCATAAATAATAGGTTTTGTGTACTGTATGATAACATTTATTTGTAATTATTTTTTATACATGGGGTGTCTTAGAAGTTAATTTATATATATATATATATATATATATATATATATATATATATATATATATATATATATATATATATGTATATGTAATATTTGAGCAGCCTCCAGGCTAGAGTATCAATTAATTGAGAGCAGAGTGACAGAAATGCATAGAATTTAAACATCATAAAAAGTTGGGTAAAACAGAAGGATGGGAATGTAAAAAGTGTAAGAGATCGATCAATGACAAATACGTCCTGACTAAATAAGAAGTGCCCTCTCTGAAATCTAACCTCAAGCTTTGCCTGCCCTAAATAAAACATCTTCTTCCTACCTCTGAATATGTGCTTCGTTTTTCTTTTCTCTGGTTTCCTTCTCCTTGTCCTTTTCCTTTTCCTCCCTTCCACTGTTTTCCCAGTTTCAGTCTCCCTGACTGAGATTAGGGGTCAGCCATAAGGCACTGCTTGCAATTAATTCAGGTATCATCGCTATTGAATCAGGGCTAGCCCAATATTCTGTGTGAAGAGTGTAATTGCTGCATATTTGCCAGGTAAGGTACTCCCTAGTGTTCTGACAGTTATGCTCCACCTACTTCAGTTTCTCTCCATTTTGCTGCAGTTATACAAGAAATAAATATAGATAGACACTGGAAGATATGTGTGCTTTTGAACATCTCCAAACTTATGATAACAACAAATAGTCGAAAGTACTATAAAAGGGTGGTTTTATTGCAGAAATAAAGCACATAACTGAGGGATAAGCAAAACCTGTTACCCTTCTGGCCTTAAACATAGGCATTGCGTCCTCTAAGGAGTGGGGTGCCTAACACACTTAACCACCTTTGTCATGATAACAGACCACAAAACTCAATGAAGACCTGAATCGTTAAAAAAAAAAAAATTTTGATCTAGGCCCTTAAATCCAGACAGACCTGCTAGCTACATTTAAGGTAGAGGGGAACTATAAAACCTTTATTTATTTGATTTATTCAAGAATAAAGTTAAAAAACTGCAAGCAAAAATCCAAAGCAACAATAATTCACAAGTAATGCAAACAAAAAATATAAACCATGATGAACAAGCAAAACTTGAAAACTTAACCACTTTATTGATGCTATGTAGGTATTGTTAAAACCAAAAAACACTTTTGTTAAAGTCTTGTTACATAACAGTAAATGTGTAACAGATGCATTTTTGCAGTACCTAAACTAAAGTGTTACCAGATTTCCAACATGTCTTAAGAACAGGATGGAGCCAAATGACATGAGCAGGAATGCTAATGCCTCAGCAATAGCCTGACACTTGCAGAGTAACTCAAATAGGCCCTCGGGCAGCTGCAGCATCAAGAGACCTCATCTCTTTGGATTCTATATACAGTATAAAGTAATACAAATATTAACTGAATTTACAAATTTAGCAATTAGAAGTAAATTTAAGAATAATCAAAAACATTTTAAATGAATATCACCAAAAATAACCAACATGAACAACTAATGTAAGTACAAATGGAGCCCTAGAAAGACCATAACAACCTTAGTAAAACACAAAATAATGCTTTCTTCATTTGAAATGCTTTTATTCTTCACAAACTGTGGTCTCTCTTAGTTGGCCGTAACTATACTACTAAATGGAAGAATCTTTTAAATGATGGAATCCCTTTGGAATTACTTTTTGGTCAGAGTTTCACCTGATGCCTACAACCTTACACCTACTATTGGCCTTTAAATGCCAGAACACCATGGTAGCACTTTAACTGTTTATCTTTGAGGGACAACGTAATCCTGCATAAATACCTTTGGTCCTTGTGCCCCTTAGCATCCTGACCAGTCACCATTTATTATATATGTATATCTTATATATAAATGTCTACGTGTGGTAGTGTGTGTGTGTGTGTGTCTGTCTGTCTGGCCCAGAACTGAGAGGTGGATTCGGGGCAAGGGCTCCACCTCTGAGGAAACAAACTCACTTAGCCACTAACACACAAGTGAGGCCAGCACAATGGTAAAACGAAATTTCCAAAGAAAGACAAAATCACTTAGCCGCTAATGCACAAGCAATGCAAGCACGTTCGCAAAATAAATCTTCCTAGGAGAGAGATGCCCAGAGTAGTTCCTTTCAATTACCTGACATCTCCACATTTCAATTTTTTTCTGATGAGTTCAATAGTTTCTAGGACCCTGGCTTTTTACAGTATGGGCTTACAGAGATAGTATATATATATATTTTAATGGTATTAATTGAAAGAACAAAGCAGCAGATTGGTAGATGAAGGGGTGTGGCTTGCTACCTGACAGTGAATTTTCTAGAATATCCCAATCTCCCTCCATTGTTTTATGGAAAACACTGTATACCGGTTGAGTATTTCATGGTCCTTTTGATTTAAATGAGAGCACTGTGCTTAACAGGCAGTCCAGTATCCTGGCAGTAGGAGACAAGTAAAGAGAGTCTTTTTGAGGAGACTTCCAGAAGGACGGAAAGAGCATGGATGGCCAAAGTGCTGGAGACCAGATCAAGGAGAAGACACGCAGGTATGGAGGTGTTTGCTGGGGTGGGGGCTGGTGGTGGGTGGACGAGGGAATTGGCCTCAAGTCTGCAGGTACATAATGGTGTGCAGCCTGTGATTGTTGTGAGTGTACAAGGAGGAGGACGAGATGAGTTGCAAATTATCCCAATGTCTAAGTGTGCACTTCTTGTTTTGGAAGTGCTGGCCCATAACAATAGGGAAATTTACATAGGTGCACTGTATTCAGTAAAACTATAAACACACATGCTTGAGGGTTCATTTTGCGTTTTGCATATTTTTTTAAGATGTCAAAGCATATGATGGAACACTCCATTTTGCCAAGCTCATTTCAGCTATTACAAATGGTCATACAAAGTTAAGCTGGAGTGCATGGTGAGTGGATTAAAGCTGACATTATTTGTCATTTTAATGCTTTAAACTTTACAGAGTAGCATAAAGCTTTTGAAATCAGCCAATGTGTGTATCCAAAGGAAACAAAATAAAACCACATCAGAGTTTATCTGATACTTTTATCCAAAAAACATTTAAAGCACAGAAGTGGTGTTTCTTTATTGGAGTAAGACCGGGTAAATGACTTGCTCAGGGTCACAAAGTGAGTCAGAAGTGAGGATTGAATCATCACCCTTGTGGCTTAGGCCAACACCTTAGGAAGCAAGCCACAGTGCTTGCAAAATATTCAACATAGTCATTAGTCTCTTTGTAAAGTATGTATTAATATTTTAAAAATGTAAAAGGAACATCAGAGGTGTAATAATCTTAAGAGGCATTTATAGGTTTGAAATAGATGGAAGTCATACAGTTCCCTGTAACAGAGAAAATACCCTTCTTTGCAGCGTGCATGATTTAGTAACAGTGACACGTTGAACTCATTAAGTTCAGGCTTTTACACTTCTTTATTTTGAAAGAGAAAAAGTGTGCGGTAGTCATATTGGTTCTCAGAACTGCGAAGAGGTATAAACATTCATGTGACAACATAAGCCTCTCATGTGACACCCTTCATGTTTTTTTTTTGAGCATGTAATTTGGGTTCTTTTCATCTCATGAATAATCTTAGATAAAACACCTCGGTTACTCTGAAAGCTTATGTTGCATATTTAACTGACAGTCTGTCACACCAACCTAAAGTACTTTTCCCTCTTATATATTAATGTTGGCTGTCAATACTCTACAAACCCTTGATGAAATTTCATGTTTTGTTAAAGTGAAGGCTGAAATGGAGACAAGTCATGTGTCACAGCTCACTAAGCCTCCCCATGAGAAATGAACTGAGTGCATGGGGAAGCCCTGAGGAGTAAGATAAAGAGCTCGAGATGCCTCAGAGTATGCTCCTTTCTTTTTTCAGGAGAGATCCGGAATCTTCTAAGGAGGAAGACATTCAGGCCCATAACCAAAAATATCAGTTTTCCAGCAGCGATATCTATGACGGATAATGAAAATCAGATATTTCAATCACATCTCTAGCCAAGAGGGCCTCCAAAGAAATAATATATGCAGCCTTTGCATCACAGTTGCCCAAAGAAGATTACATTTGGCTGTTCATGTCCTCCAAATGGAGGATCACTGAATCCCCAAAATGGCCCTGACATGGACACCACCAGGAGTGAAATATTACCCAGAATGCTCTTGCCACACTTGGAGATGTACACTCACTAAAGACCCGAAGACCCTGGAGATCACATAGGATAAAGCTGAAGATGCTGTGAGCATAAAGGGACAACAGAGGGACCTAGTCACCCTATTCTTCTGATATGCCACTTAGCAATGGTCAATCTAAATCTAAGTTTAAGTATAATTCAGGCCCAGTGTAGGAAAGTAGCCAGTCCAGTATTCTCCAGTTTACTTCCAATAGTTTCCTAAAGGAGGAACTCCACCATCTAAATAAAACCTGTCAAAAAGAAAAGGGTCCCTTCCTTAAATATTAGAGCAAGAAGCCATAGCTACTGCTGCTTTTTGGAGACATACCAAGATAGCAGATTACCTCTCGAAACTGGACTGATTTATTTATAAAAGACTTGTGTATTCTGTAATTTATTTGTTATTACACATGGGCTGGAAATTATCATTAGAAAGATTGTGTCCTGGTTAGTTTGAACCTCAACTCTTCTTAAAGCCAGTAGCAGGGCAGACATTTAGACTCAACTTTTTCATCTATCATCTACTATATGCAAAATAAATCACATACAAGTCCAACCTCTCTCCTTTGTTGCTTTGTGTGATCAACAGTGCTGAGTGGAATTGCTACCTGCCATTTATCATATAACATGGAGCCTCTAAACTGTTATAGTTTAATACACAAAATGGGGAGGTCAGAACCATCAAGACACCTAGTCCACTCAGATCTTTAGTTTTTAATTAAATGTACTAAATAAAATAGATATTTCAAAGTTCATAATACCAAACATAAATTGTAATTTCAAAGTAAAAAAAAAGAAATTATTATAACAAATGCAATTCATCAATTAATTAAACTTCAACCATATCAACCTTGAAGCCAAAAGTGCACAAAAATCCAAAAGTAGGAGACTCCTAAATCATAAACCAAATGTCAGTACCAGAAAATGCTAAATGGTCAACAGGACAAATACTTACAAAACAAATAAAGGGGCGTGAAGAGAAAAATTACAAGAACAAATGCTACAGCTAAGAAGCTGTGGCCGGAGGTGTGTTAAATGTCCCTCAGATAACAGCAGTCCTAATGACCACAGGACCTGGGGGCGTTAAAGCAATAAGCTGTCCCATCCTAATATCCCAAGGAACATAACTTAAAAAAAATTAATAAATAAAATTAAAACAAAGCACAAATAAAATAAAAAGAAAATAACAAAACCAACAAAAATGAAAAGGCACTGCTTGCTATCCTAATACAAGCAGGTAAAAAGAATGAGAGTAGAATTAAAATAAATAAAATACCAAAATAATCAAAACACTTTGTACACAATCCACTAGCAAAGACAGGTGTATGTAGCACCCCATATGATTTTTGTCTATTTTAATAAATAAAAAATGAGAGACATATAAGTGTGCAATGATTGCAAAAAGTATATCATTCTGTGTACTTTACGTATGTGAATTATTTTAGAAAGAAAGCATCTTAAAAGCTGAAAATGTGTGAGGCTAATGCCTTATAATATTAGTCAGCATTTGACTTCTGTTTTCATTGCGGCCTGTGCATGTTTTACAATAGTGTGGCCAGTAAGTAACGTGCACTTCTGCTATAAGTAAAAACAAATCACATGTTTACACACACATTGAATGAATGCTCTGTGAAGTTACAGAGGTGTTTGTTTTTGAGCTGCTTTATTTAATTTTCAAGATGTGGATCAAAGTGCAAAGTTTGCTTCTAGATGTAAATACTGACTTACTGCTTAATAATATCTGACCTAATTTCCTAAAAAAGGGGGCAAAAAGGAAATGCCTATATAAAAAGAATGAACGAACTTAGTGTATGACTTTGGTTACTTACTGTATATATTTATATGGGGCAGCACATATGTGCAGTGGTTAGGGTGGCTGTCTCAAAGATCTAGCATCCTGGGTTTGAATCACGTACTCAGTTGTCTCCTCCATATGTTTTTTTGCACCTTCTGCAAAAGATTTACTTTAGTTTTCATTCCACATCCTAAAACATTCACCAGTTGGATTCACTGAGAACTTTTAAATGGCCTGGCATGGGTATCAATATGGGCATGTATAAGTGGACCCTGGTCTTCATGAGCTCTGTCCGTGGCTGGTTCCTATTATGCATCTAGTTTTGCCAGAATGAAATCAGGGCACAGCAATCCAGAACTCTGTTCACTGGGTTTGAGAATGTTATGTTACATACTTTAAGATTAGGTTTTGTTTCATGATATACAAAGTTTTGAGCCTCAAGATGGTGCAGTAGTCACAGCTGCTCTAAAGTCTTGGATTCAAATCTCAGGCTCTGTACTGCCAGGATCGAAAGTTGCTTTTTCTCCAGGAACTCCGTTTTTTTCTACATATTCAAAAAACCTTGCAGACCTGGTGACTGTAAATTAGCTCTGTGGTCTAAAATACACTGACACCCCACCCATAGTTCGTTCTTGCCTTACAGGCTGCAGATGCTGGCAAAGTGGGCTACAGCTCTTGTGAGTCTAAACTGGATTGAGGTGGCTTGAAAATGGAAGAACAGATGCTTAGCCTAACCTTAGTCACTTGAATCAAAGAATTAAGTTTTTAATTTCCTTAATAAATTCCTAATTCAGCAAAGTAATCACAGGCCTTAAATGCACAGTCTAACATGTTTAATACATTGAGTCTCATCTGAGTCTAATATTCTATATGCTCACATATAATATGTTTTTAATCTTGGGGTTTCATCAAAAATGCTTCATTGTGTAAATATGCATTGCCGTAATGAGCACAAACTCCAAATTAAGGGTAATTTAGGGAAATGTAACAATATTTTAAAGCTTCATTTTCACCACACCATGTTTAATTAAGTCAACATTTGCTGCTATTTTCAGTCTGCATTTCAGATTTGGATAAACTAAGACATAAGTCTAACCAACTACCTTTCCTGGTAGCAAAGGCCACAAGGCAAGAAGGCAACTCAGGTGTAGCAGGACTGATGAGCTATACTGTACTGAACAGCCTGGTCTTAGCAGAATTGTTCTTGTATTGTAAAAATCATTCCTGCACAAGATGTTATTTTATATCTGAGTGCATTTACTGTATGCTGAATTTTTGCACATTTGAGTCAGGGAAGAAAACACAGAGGGGACATGCAAACTATAGAAAATGAGCTATTGAACTAGAGTCCAAATGCTATGCCACTGTGACCCATCCAATATAGGGTGGTCCAGATTTAATTATGCAGATCCAGATCGTCTGGATGACTTTGATTTATGCGGGGATGATTCCAGTTTGACGCGAAGACGATTCTTCATGTCGTTAGTCCGCACATTTCTCGATGGTCCGGGATTTTTCAGGTGATTTTCTATGTAATAAACTTAATAAGTTACAGCGTAATGAAAATTGCATAATTAGATCTGGACCACCCTATAGAAACACATAGATATGCATTTTTATAAATTGGGTTTTCAAGCATTGCATCAAGTTGACCACTTCCATTTAGGCAGTAATATTTCTCATTAGTGGTTGACACATACCCACAAAGGACTCAAGTCATACACAAAGGGGATTACCTAACAGGCAACAGGATTTTGCTCAAAATCCCACTTCAGTTACTTTTTATATGGAATTGCATGTGAGTGTTGCTCAGGTTTTCTCACATGACCCAGAACATACAAGTCAGATTACACAGTACACAATAATTCTATGCTATCTTGGTAAAGATTTAAGGATTATAGTGACTAGCACATTATGTACAGATGATTTGTGTATCACACTTAATAATGTTGCTGGGATAAGCTTCAGCTTCTTGCAACCCTATAATGGACTATGATGGCTCTCTAGGTAAGTGTTCATCTCTCATGAACATACCCTCCTCATCTTCTCGGACTGTTTTTTCACTAGTTTTGCATTTGGCTATGGTCGATGTCACTACTGGTAGCATGAATTAATACAAGGACCCTACAGAGGTTGCACAGGTAGTCCAAGTTCTCCATGATGTCACGTACCACGGCCAGAAGGTTTGCTTTGTCTCCCAGCACAGTCTCAAGGGCATGGATAAGATTCTAGGAGATAGGCAGTTACTGTAGGAGAGCTGGAGAGGGCCGTAGAAGATCTTTACCCATCAGCAGGACCAGTAACTGCTCCTTTGGGCAAGGAGGAACAGGATAAGCACTGCCATAGCCCTACAAAATGGTGTAAATGTTTCTGACCAAACAATCAGAAACAGACTATATGAGGGTTGCTGGAGGGCCCGACATCCTCTAGTGGGCCCTGTGCTCACTGCCTGACACCGTGGAGCTTGATTGACATTTGCCATTGAATACCAGAATTGGCAGGTCCACCATAGGTGCCCTATGGTTTTCACAGATGAGAGCAGGTTCACCCTGAGCACATGTGACAGACGTGAAAGGGTCTGAAGAAGCCGTTGGGAACATTATGCTGCCTGTAACATCGTTCAGCATGACCGGTTTGGTGGTGGGTCAGTGATGGTCTGTGGAGTCATATCCATGGAGGGACATACAGACCTCTACAGCCTAGACAACGGCACCTTGACTGCTATTAGGTATCGGAATGAAATCCTTGGGCCAATTGTCAGACCCTATGCTGGTGCAGTGGGTCCTGGGTTCCTCCTGGTGCACAACAATGCCTGGCCTCTTGTGGTAAGAGTATGCAGGCAGTTCCTGGAGGATGAAGGAATTGATACCATTGACTGGACTCCATGCTCGCCTGGCCTAAATCCAATAGAACACCACTGGGACATTATGTTTCGGTCCATCCGACGCCACCAGGTTGCAGCTCAGACTGTTCAGGAGCTCAGTGATGCCCTGGTCCAGATCTGGGAGGAGATCCCCCAGGACACCGTCCATCGTCTCAGTATAAGCATGCCCTGATGTTGCCAGGCATGCATACAAGCATGTGAGAGCCATACAAACTACTGAGTATGATTTTGAGTTGCTGCATTGAAATTTCAGCAAAATGGACTGCCCTGCCTCATCATTTTTTCACTTTGATTTTCGGGGTGTCTTTCAATTCAGCCCTCAGTAAGATGATAATTTTCATTTCCATCCATTTGCCCTGCGGGAATCCATGGTGCCACAGCCGCCCAGGAGGGCTGCCCTCTAGCATCCCGGGGAGGTAGTGCCTCACAGATGCTCTCTCCCCAGTCCTCTGATCCAGCTGGTGTCCCACCTGGGCAATGGCTGAGGCCGTCCGTCTGTCTCTCTCTCTCTCTATATATATACAATAAAGGTTTTTCAAGCTTTTCCATTACATACTGTGAATCTTCACTTCAGTCTTTGCACTCTGGCGGTTGTTGAATAAACAAGCCATACAGTCTGATGACTAGCCTCTGTGTATAAAGAAGGGTGTCATAATGTTAGGAGAAGAATATCTGTGATGACCATCAGTCATGTGATAAATTTGAAGGGAACACACTCATATGTACACAGATTAACAGAAGAGGGCAAATGTGGGTGAAGTTTTGGCTATTTTAGAGAGAACTTTTGCCTATACAATTAAGAATTAGAAGCATATATAAATAGTAATTTGTAATGTAGTACAGCTCTTTCCAAACACTTTCTAAAATTCACCAATCCCCCTTTAAATGTTTCAGATTTGATTAAAATACCACATCAAAAGCCCCAGTGACCCTGAAGTGGACTAAGCAGGTTTGATATTTGAAATATGTATTGGTAATTAACTAAATGGAATCCACTAGTATACAATGAAGATAATAGCTATGAATTCAGGTTACACATGTCCATGTCTGTACAGTCTCCAAATTAATTATCCATCCATTTCACTATATCCTAACTACAGGGTCATGGGGGTCTGCTTGAGCCAATCCCAGCCAACACAGGGCGCAAGGCAGGAATCAAACCCCAAGCAGGGTGCCAGCCCACCGCAGGGCACACACACCAAGGAGAATTTTGGATCGCCAATGCACCTAACCTGCATGTCTTTGGACTGTGGGAGGAAACCCACGCAGACATGGGAAGAACATGCAAAGTCCACGCAGGGAGGACCCAGGAAGCAAACCTGGGTCTCCTAACTGCGAGGCAGCAGCGTTACCCACTGCGCCACTGTGCCGTCCCCAAGTTAATTACCTCCTGGATAATGTCACATTCACAGGTACGAAACTATTACATTTATTAAACTAATAAAACACATAAGGGTAGAGTTTAAAACTGGAAGCTTAAACAGTAAAAATTGAATAAACAAAAAAAGAAGACTCTCTGGGCCTTAATAAACAGGCTTAATTCTCTGGGTATCTCCCACCCTCTTGCCTCTGTCCAATGCACCACCAAGTGCTCCTTTTTTCCTATAGACCCTGGCCTGTCATCTTCCCAAACTCTCCTACCAGTTTTTGTCTCAACAAGCCGTCTAGTGCAAGATAGATTTAAACATGATTCAGGATCCGTTCTTGGCATTAAAGTTGACCCGTTTTTCACTATAGGGACTACTGCTAAAAATTCTCATTAGCAGCCGCTGGTAGCTCTGTGATGCTGGTATTCCTATAGCCTTCAAATGGCCAAGTCTCTTAAGCAACCTTCACCCAGCATAATCCCACCTGTTTGTCTTTTATTGCCCTTAAGATTCTTTGACCATGTGAGAGAGACATCCTTTACACCTAACTCTTTTAAAGGTGACAGCTTTGGTCCTTACTTTTCCAAGGAGACACTCCTGTTGCCATCTAGCAGTCAAATGGTTTTGTGGTCCATCGAGGCTGCATATAGACAGGTAGGCAGCACAAGTCCTGCTGGGTTATCTGCTGCCCTGCTGAGCTGTGACTGATGATTGCACTTTCATGGTGCTTTTGGGTAGTATACCCATTTTTAGACATCACCCCTTTTTACTGAGGTAATGAAGTGCTAGACCGATGCCATGTATCTGATAATGTCTGCACTGGCTGAATCTCTTTTATTCTTATTTTTTGGTATCTTTGATATAGAATGCCCAATGAGGCCTGGGCGGGCTTGTTGCAGAACCCCAGAGGTTTTTTCCCTATACAGGAAAATGTTTTTGTCTCTCCTACATGTAAAATTTTACCCTGCCCAATGCCACCTTGCTGATACTGTTGCCGATGTCACCCATCAACAAATGTTAATACAAAGCATTTTGTGTTCAGCAATGACACAAATCGCAATTCAGTGTAAAAAAAAAAAATCAGTGGTGAAAATGTGAAGGAGCTTTGGACAGAAATGTTAGATTCACTTCTGTGCCTTCAGATTTTATATGACCTTCAACGAACCAAATGACACTCCATTTTCGGTGACATTAGGTACCACTGCAGCACAGAGGAAAGCTTTTGTACCGGATGGCTCTCTTCTAAGTCACTTCAATGACATGACGATGTGTGTTTTCCGACTGCTCAAACTTTGCACTCGGCATTGTTTAACACTTCATTGGCAAATTAAATTTACCGAAGGTCGGGGTACCGATCCGCTTTTTACTCCTACGTCAAAAAGTCGCGCTGCCAGTATTATACGCCCGCTTTTATTTTAAGCTTAATTACGAATGCGAGAATTCTCCCTGGCATCTCCGTCTCTCACTCTCTCGGCGGCTCTGTCTGGTTCAGCGGTTCACAGCGTGCGGCTCCAGCCCAGACGGTGACGTCACGCCTCTCATTCCCCTGCAGTATGATTGGAGGTCATCGTGGGACAATCACGTGCGGCTACGCATGAAGGCAGGCACGCAGCGCGGCATGTGAGGCTCGGCGAGGTGCTGGCCAGACCTCGCGCTTATCCAAGCTGGGGGCGGGTAAGGGAGAGATTTGGAACACTTGGAGAGCTTCAAAGGACATACGGGAGGAGGCGACGAAATCCGCGTTTATTTGATGACAGCGAACTCTACACGAGCATATAAATGATCATAAAGAAAAAAGATGCGTCTCCATCAGCATTACGGGGGCATATTGACGCCACGGTTTCACAGGGAACCTGTATCGATCTGCCCAGAGCGCGTGGCGGAACAGCGTGCTTATGTAAGGTAATATTTCTGAGCACCTGAAGCGCTTAAACCAATCAGCCGCGCTGGAAACGTGACGCGACGCGACGGCGTGGCGGTGATCCAAGGCCCCGGTGGCCAGCTTCTAGCTTCACGCTGCGCCCTTAACCCTCGCGGAGCACGTAAAACGACACGGTAGAGCTTAGCTTAATCCTGCAGCCACTCGTATAACCAGTCTGGGAAGCTTCTCTTTGCAGTTAATAAAAGGCAACGCGCCATCTTGTTCGTTTTCACACTGATGTATAAGCAAGTGCACACTTCGCTCCTCGGGCTTGAACGTTGCAAGAGTTAAGTCACATGAGTTTCTTGGTTAGTTTAAGCAGAACTAGTTAGACAAGTTGGATACGATTTCAGGGTCAGCCTTTACAAATTTGAATTATATTTAGTCAACCGCATAAAACAATAGTTAATATTGGAGGTTTTCAGTACCCTTAAAGGCGCCGTATTCCAAAAAATAGGAATATACAATACCAGACAAAAGTTTGGACACACCCGACAGATTGCGCTTACGTTTTTAATACCCTTAAAAACGATTTCATGCAAATGTTATACGGTGATGTTCTCAATCTTGGTAGGTCCCGAATGGAAGGAGGCGCCCGTTTCCATCGGATCAAGACAATACCTGACTGTCGTGTATCACATTAAATCTTCCACTGTAGATTAAATTTTGTCACAAGTTTTTTTTTTTTTTCCTGCAGTAACGTCTTTCCAGCAGAATTCCAATCGTGGAGGAATGGGTGAAAGATGAAGAAAAGTTAATTATCACATTGCACAACAAAGTAACTGAACTCCTAAACGATCAACATCCATCCATTTTCCAACCCGCAGAATCCGAACACAGGGTCACGGGGGTCTGCTGGAGCCAATCCCAGCCAACACAGGGCACAAGGCAGGAACCAATCCTGGGCAGCATGCCAACCCACCGCAGGACACACTAGGGCCAATTTAGAATCGCCAATCCACCTAAACTGCATGTCTTTGGACTGTGGGAGGAAACCGGAGCGCCCGGAGGAAACCCACGCAGACACGGGAGAGCATGCAAACGCCATGCAGGCAGGACCCGGGAAGCGAACCCAGGTCTCCTAACTGCGAGACCGTGCCGCCCAACGATCAACATGTGCTTATCAAATATTTGTAAATATTATTTTTTTAATGGAAATGGCAAGTGGTTATTCTGAATTTAAACTGTTTTGAATGTAACTTCTATAACAATGGGGATAATATAATGGCAGTTTAGAAAATGTATAAAGCTATGTATTTTTTAAATGATCTTATACTTTAGACTCATTGACACTTGGTGCGAGTGGACAACAATGTTACTTTTAAGGATTAATGGTTGTATGTAATCTGGACTGTGTCTACTACCCTCTTCCTATAGTTGATCATAATTTAACATATAACAGATAGTGCCACATTTGTGACTATCACATTAGCACTTACAACATTAGGAAAGGAAGCTCCTCAATGTAATGCTAGCTTTTTAAGACACTAGGAGAAGTGTAGACTAGTTAAAGTAAGTCCAGTTTAGGCATTATTGGTTGTTGATTTTCTTTTTTAATATTACAGCTTATAGGTTTTAACATTAAGGTAAATTTGTTAAGTAAGAAGAATGGTAGTTAACATATGGGATGGTTTATAACAAGTGTTTTTGGAGCAGGGACACTCGGGACAAAGTTTCCAAATCCATTTGAACAGATAGAGATACCGTTTAAACTAGCAGCTGCTGGTGACGATATGGAACAAATAATTCATATTATGGCTTATTGGGCCAAAGTACTACAGAAAACTGTCAAACACAGTAATAATTGGGGCCCCAAGAAGGGAAAGGGCTGCAGATATTTGATATCTGACCACTTTTTTTTTTAACAATGACCACAATTATAATAGGACATGGTTATAGCAGCACTAGGAATTCTTATTATGGTCATCTTTATGTCAAGAAGACTCAACAATATTTAATTATTTCTTTTTTTCAAACTAAAACTTGGGATAGATTTGGTAACTTTTATGAAGATGTTAAAAACTTTGATTAGGAGGAATTGTAAGAGAAAAGGAAAAAACAAGCTTGAAAATGCCTGACACAGCAGGCCCGACAATTGTAACAGCACATTTAAATTAGATCATATATAACATTTAACTTTATATTTTATTTTCTGATGACAATTTACATATATGAAATCTTATTTGTAGAGACCTGGGTTCGTTTCCCGGGTCCTCCCTGCATGGAGTTTGCATGTTCTCCCCGTGTCTTTGTGGGTTTCCTCCAGGAGCTCCGGTTTCCTCCCACAGTCCAAAGACATGCAGGTTAGGTGCACTGGTGATCCTAAATTGTCCCTAATGTGTGCTTGGTGTGTGTGTGGCCTGTGGTGGACTGGCACCCTGCCTGGGGTTTTTTCCTGCCTTGCACCCTGTGTTGGCTGGGATTGGCTCCAGCAGACCCCCGTGACCCTGTAGTTAGGATATAGCGGGTTGGATAGATGGATGGAAATCTTATTTGTATGAACAAGGTATTCACTCAAGACTTTTACTATATTTTAACTAGGGTGGGACATAATGCTTAGTGACATAAGGAGTATTTCTAGAATGTGCTGTTTATCTGTATGTTGATTGGTGAAGGTTAAAATATATTCAAATGTGCATTGTAAATGCACCTAAATGAAATAGAAGTGCCATATTAGATTTCTTCATTCTGCCATGTTGCATTAAAAGGAACAAATAAGACTCCACCAGCTGGTGTAAATAAAGGACTGCCATGTTTGGTGTTCATTTAAGATGATAGCTCAGGGGGGTATTTTTCGTACGTGGATTACTCGTTTAGCCGGATGTAATTGTTGACGATTTGGCATGATCCTGGATTCGTCGGTTTTTCGAAACTCTTTCTGGATGTGTTGTCATAGCAGCACATCCAAATCCTCAAACCTGCTCGGAGTACGTTTGTTCTATGTAAACAAGGATTAGCTCACATACTCAATCAGTGTCCGTGCATGGAATTCATTCAGTCATAGCTTCGCCGTTCATGAATGAGCGACCATTTGATATCACTGTGCAAATTATAAGAAGAGAATTTTATATAGAGAGGGTTTTGCGCGATTGGCAAGATCAATTATTACTCCCAGAGGAAATTCTTTTCGAAAGATACCGCTTTAGCCGAGGGGGAATATTGTACCTCAAAGATTTATTAGCACCTAATATTCAAAGTCAAACTAGGCAAAGTCGGACTATCACAACTACACAGACAGTATGCATTGCTTTGAGGTTTTTTGCAAGCGGCACTTTTTTTATATACTGTAGGTGATGCGGAAAATCTATCTAAAAGTGCAGTTTGCTAGGCAATTCGTAAAGTCTGTTTGGCTCTGAAATATTTCCTTCGGGTTTTCATAGTGTTTCCTGGACACCTGCGTGTGCAGACAATAAAAGAAGCGTTTCATGCCATTGCAGGTAGGTAATACACAGGCAAAAACACCCACAGTTCCATAAAGAAGCTCACAATCAGCCTAAAATTCTCATTACCAAGGTTTCCAAATGTGATTGGGGCACATGGGACTTATCAGAGTGGAGTTTGATCAAACATTATTTGGAAAATGTACCTCTCCTCCTGATGAATAATCATACACAGTGTCTTCATCAAATATTTGACCTTCGTCAATATCTCATTGGTCAGACACAAGTTCTAGGGATATGACATTCCCTGCAACTGACCCAACAAAAAAAAAAATACCCTCAGAAACAGGGCGATGGGCATTTTGCTGGAGAGCCAACTCTTATGCAGGGGTTAGGTCTGGACCGCGTGGACCTCCACCTGTTTATTGCTTGTCTGCCTTCTTATTAGCTTTAAAATGAATGTTTTTTATATTATATATGATTCTTTATGTCAACAATTCTTTACATAGTTATATACCAATATTTACCAGTTTGAAGTATATTCTTGTACTTCACTTTAACCTGTTCCCATGTTCTCCTTGTGCTCACGTTTGATCTGGAATTATGACATATTAAATAATAATTCATCTGACACAAGAAATGAAATGCTGCATTCTGTAGGTACAATGCACACTACTTAGTGTTTAATTTGTAGGCCACATTTTGCCAGCCGTCTTTTCTGGTTTGGGCTGCTTTTGCAGTGTTACCCCTTGTGCATATTAAATCTTGAAATTCTTCATATCCTTTGAATAAAAGGTCCTGCTCCGCTTGTGTGAAAAAAAATGCACCTGTTCTTTTGTCATTCTTTGCAGCTTATCAAAGACTTGCTGATCATGTTTTCTAGACTCTATATATGGGCTTTTCAATCAGCGCAGGCGTGCGCAGTCATCTCGGATGATTAGATCCAGTTAGACTAATCTAGTACATGGCTGCGTTTGAAAATCTGACTTATCCCTGATAAGCTTCACTGGCATTAACTCATCCAAGATGAGGCATCTGATCTCGGATGATTTAAGCGACGTACGGAAAATACCCCCCAGGGGCCTCATGTATAAACGGTGCGTACGCACAGAAATGTTGCGTAAGAATTTTTCCACAATCAAAACGTGATGTATAAAACTTGCACTTGGCGTAAAGCCACGCACTTTTCCACGATACCTCACACCCTGTCGTACGCAAGTTCTCCGCTCAGTTTTGCAGACTGGCGGCACCCAGCGTCAAAGCAGTGCTACTGTTCCTGTGTGGTTATTCTTTATTTTCCTGACGCGGCTTTATAAATACACTGAAACTAACCGCATATTGTTCATTAGTGTAATGCATCTGATTGTAATTAACTTGTAACAATATAATGGTCCAGGGAATAGCCATAGTATTCCAAATACCATAACTGCTTTAGCGTTGTTACTCTCACTGCACCTTCTTTTTCTTCTTCTTCTTTCAGCTCTTCCCGTATAGGAGTTGTCACAGCGGATCATCTTTTTCCATATTACTCTCACTACACCACTCGGAGTATTTATATCACTGTATCTGAGTGTGAATCACAGCAGCAGCTGATCGGGAGGAGAATTATCGGTATACAGCATGAAGCCCACGCTGCCTCAGCCACGGCAGAACGTTTCAAAGCCTTTCCTGTGCGGACCTCGCGGTTCAGAAACAGTTTCATCCAAAGAACTATAAACTCACTCAATCAATTGCTCCTCGTAGAACTGTTTGTACTTATAAGAACAATTACCCCACTGTAAACTTGCACTACAGTTATAATATTACACAACCTGCGCCACTTTATAAAGTGCGTATTTACATATGATGACGGTACCATTTGTAAGATGAAATGCAGCAAATATCTTGATTATATTATACAGATAAAACTTTAACTTCATTTAAATAATCTGTATTGTTAATAATTTAACATGTGAGAACACGGTGCAGCAGTGCTTGCATGTTCACATAATGTTCCTGCGTCGTGCTGTGTATTTGCTGAGACTGGCGCGACACTGGAAGGATAGATGGATAGAATAACTAAACACGTACTATGAAGATATGTGAATGTTCCTTAAAAGTTTTGAAGGATCATCGTTGTAAGCTTACAGATGGCTTAACGAAAGAATTGAAGGTTAGTACGTTTGAAAGAGACAGTACTGCTACAATAAATTATTTCATCAAAGGTCGCGCATGGCGCAGCAGCATCTTGTGTGAGACATGAACAATCACTGTGCCATCGTGTTCTTAATAACATGCTTTCATTCCAATCATCATGAAAATGATATCATGTATACATTTCAGTATTTTAATTATTCAGAGAGCTGTAATATCACGAATGTAATGGATTCTGTGTCCTGTCGGAGAAAGAGAAAGAACGGAAGCACATAGTGATTCGCACACATACGGCACAATGAAGATCAAATACAAAACAAAGCATTTAACATGCTACTTTAGTTACGGTGGGATTTGAGAAACTAGTAAATTAAATGATTTTAAGATGAAGTTTATGTTCTACTTTAATGACAAAATAAACTACATGATTAAAGTGGATATTTCGAGATTGAAGTTAACATTTCCTGCTTTTTCCTACTCTGTGCCTTTTTTTCTCACTGTACCCTAATAAGCTTCCATATGACACTCAGACGGTGGGCTACGTCTCGCCTTTTCACGGCGACTTTGATATGTGACAACTTCTTTTTTATGTCGGGCACTGTGCGACTTTGTGAACTTGAGCTTGTTTCTCCAACACGCTATGTCACTCGTTCAACTTCCTTTTGTTGATTATACCACTGCATAAACCAACAAATAGTACGTTTTTCTTTTCTTCCACTTGGTATTTGCTGAAATTCTTTTATTTTCCCTCTTGCTTTTGCCATTGCCTTTTCACAGAACGCTGAACTTAAGGTCTATTTATATTGATTTGCATATTCAAAGGGGCGTAATTCTGGGAGGAGACGGGGCGGGACAGATGGCGCGTGCACGTGCGTTAGTTTTCGTGCTGATCGGGATTTATGGAGCGGAAGAACGCGGTAGTTGGAGTACGCACAGATTCCTGCATCTGGAATTTTCTGTGCGTAAGCACATTTCAGCTTTTGTGCTTACGTCATGTTGTAGTGTGAATTCTACACACGGCGTTATACATGAGGCCCCAGGTGTTTTCTTTAATAAATATTTTTTTGCAACCAAATCCTTGAAAGTTACTTCACAGAATGGTAAACCTAATGCAAATGTACGAGTTACTTTAAAAATAGACAGTAAAACTATACAGCTTTTTTATATGTACCTTCCCAACAAGCAGATTTCATTTAGAACTTTAGAGAAAATTAGAGCTGGAAAATGTTGAATCACAGTAATTCAAATACTCTAATTATTATGTGTGTTTTCTTAACCATTAATTTGTGGAATTGCTTTCCTTGTTAATGTGACTAAGCCAATTAGTTGTGTAGTAACAACAGGTGGTATGGATTTAAATAGCCGTTTGGTAGGAGGCCATTATTTCTCGCAATAATAGCTCAACCTAGCAAAGAGAAACAACAGTCCATCTTTACCTTAAGAAATGAAAATCTTTGAAATATGAAAACCTCTTAAAATGCAGTCATAACAATTATTAATTGCTATTATGAAACTAACTTCAGGAAGGGCAGATCAAGAGTTACTTTAGCCGCATTGGATAAATTTATTAGAGTCACCAAGTTCAGGAATCACCAGTTAACATTAAGGCCTTGTGGACTTCTTATATTATGAAGTCTTAATGCAGTTTCATAATTTATTAGGGGTATTTTGTGCAAAAAAGGAAATTAAAATTATAAAATGAAAATGCAATAAAAAAACACAATCTTTGCCTGATTGTCCTTTCAGAAACAATGAGGCATACTGTTTCTTTGGCCTTTATTCTGCAGAGCAGATATGTCTTTATCACTTGTATGACGCCAACCTGATGCTGTGTGGGTTGTCATGTCCACTGATGCTGAGCTTAGGTGATAAACAACCTCACGTAGATTCCACAATACAACATCATTTACCTCTGTGTTGGTGAAAGTGACCACATCTCTAAAATCACTTCACATCTAAGTAATATAAAATTCCATTAACTCTCTTGTCATTTCTTGAACACCACTTCCCATCTTATTAGAAGCTTCCGGTTCCTTGCAAAAATGTGTTAGTCACATATTGAATCCACACATGCCCATTGATTCATTTTTATTAAAATATATTTGCATGTTGAAAATTTGAAAATGAAAATTCAATGAGCAACAGGTGGCGCCAGTGCCTGTTTGCATTTGGCTTTTCATTTTTTCAGCCTCATTGCTGTTCATATTGAAAATGAATATCCAAAAGGGGACTTAGCAATTGAGATTGAGTTTATGAGTATTTGTTTAAAATTTGTCACGTTACCTGCAAACCTAATGGAAAAGAAAATATGAAGGAAATACTGAATTTTCATTTTAGTAGTTTTTATGCATGTCATGAAGGAAATGCAAATCTAAAGTAGGGATTGCATTTTCGTTTTAATTATGACACTGACACACCAAGACCATTATAGAAAATGAAAAGACAAAATGGAACATGATATGACAAAAGGGTGGTTTAATTTTATTGCTAAAAATTTCACAAATGACTCGTGTGTGGGAAAGGAAATTGCGAATGGTGTTATTTCATTTTATTTTTCAATTTTTGCAGCATCCTTGCACGTAGACTTTGAAAAATAAATGGCAGGAGGGAAATTGCATTTTCATTTTATAATTTTAATTTACATTTTCTTTTTTTGCAGCAAATACCTCCCATATAAAATGCAGACAGCACTCAACATCAACTGTTCACAGAGAAACCTGCATGAATCATGCTTCCATGGTAGAATAGCTGCAAAGAAACCACTACTGAAGAAGAGAAATAAGAAGAAGTGACTTGCAGAAGTGTGTTTGCATAAATGCAACTCACTTTCCCCCTCTTTATATTGTGCAAGTGTGTTTTAACTGACTCAGAGAAAGAGGTAATGTATGCTTTATTATTCCTCGAGGAGTAATTTGGCACCACTGTTGGTAATAATGCAGTTTGGAATATATAAATTATCCCAACTGCATACAGCAAAAAAGCATAATGTAACTGAATAAACAATGTTCATTCATCTAGTTTATTACCACCTTAATTTCTGGGTTATGGGGGCCAAAGTCATCCCAGCAACACTGCACACAATGTAGAAGGCAAGCCTTCATGCGTTACCAGACCTTAGAAGACCACACGTGAAATTTGCCTTAACTCTGTTTTTGGGTAGAGAGAGAAAAAGTCATACATTCAAAGAGAATTGTGCAAACCCCACAGAAGTGATATAACCACTACAACTGTTTCTCTGTTTTCAGTAATTGCCACACCTATAATAGAATATAACCCATAACATATTCTCATTACATACAAAAAATACATGTAGTAATTAGGCGATGGGCATTAATAAAGCAACACATTAATATTAACTGTAATAATAAACAGGTTTTAGAATATTATGTATTAATTTTGGGCAACATGGGGGATGCAGTGGTTAGCATTGCTAACATATGGATTCTGTGACTGGGGTTTTAATTCTGCAGTTCTGTGTTGTGTTTGCACAATTTTCATGTGTCTGTCGGTATCCCCCAATTCTCAGCTTTTCTTTTGCACTTCAAAAAGATGCATTTTAAATCTAACAAAACAATCAAAGACATACTGTACACTAGTTTGTTGGGGTTTAGCAGTTATAAATAGAATCAATAAGACATACTAAAGAAAACAGTGAAGATATATAAATCAGTGAACTACTAAAAACCTGCCCCTACCCAGTGTAGACAGCCATTTGATACCACAGAGTGCATCATATTACAGTTACTCAATTAAATTAGAACATCAGAGTTTAAAACAAAATGCAGGGAGTCTGTTTTAGATTGCTTGCCAAAGTATGAAATCTCTGTGGTGTTTCATGTGATTTATCGTTTTTTCTACTTTTAGATAATGCAACACATGTTTATATAGTTTTGGAGGGTGCCTTGTGATTCTTGCACTTAAACAGAATGAACTGGTGTGCACAAAATGTAGTAAAAGAAAATCATTGTGTGCTTATTTCTAGATAGTCTAATCTTGTGCTGTACTATTCCACTGCTGTAAAAGAATTTGGAATCATTTTAAATCCAACAGTATCTGACAGATAAGTAAATATCTGCACCCAGTGGTGGTTTTTGATATGGGCGACATGGGTCGTTGTCCAGGGGGGCATCGGAAAAAATTATTTTTTTTTTATTCTTGCGCATGCCCATGCTGCCCCGACATCATGCCAGTGCATTTTTGGGTTTGTATTGGCACCGATCGGTTTTCTATTGCCCATTTGCGGGTAATAAGGGCGCCCTCCATTTGCGAGGTGTGCTTGCTGCTTGCAGAAAAGGGAGGAGAGGGACGGGGCGGCGGGGGATTCTCTGGCTGGCTGACATGGCATCTAATAACCAGCTCGCAAAATAAAACAAAATAAAAACAAACAAACCAACACAAAAGCACCAGACATGATGTAGACTTATAATTTGCACTGATGTGTTTTCTAAATTCTATCACACCCATACATGCAGAAAGTGAGCGCGAGGGCCCTCGGTGCACCTGCTTGCTGCTGCTGCTGTGCTGAAGTCTCACACACAACCTGTCAAAAGGGGAGAGGGGCGGGGAGCTTCCAAATAAAGCACATTTCATTCATAATATTGCCAATCCAAGCCCATTATGTCACAATTCATTTTTCCTGGGTTGTGAGAAATCGCAGCGAGGGTGTTCGCCCAGGGCACCAAACAGGCTAGGACCGCCCCTGTCTGCACCTACAAACGTCTTCATGTAAGACATTCTCACCATATCTGACTTATAGAGGATAGAGATAGATGGCATTGTGCACAATGTGGGCTAGTATTTTGGATAATTTTAACCTAGAAAAATATGTGTGGTGTGTAACTTTAAGGTAAATTGCAGTGTATTTTGCCCAAATTGATGAATGTTAATTATGAATAATTACAAACCTAGACTAAAGTATCAATAGATGATCAAGTGCATTTTAGGTTGATTGTGATTTTTGAGTAGCCCAGCATTGCCATGTACCTGATTAGGTCTTGAAATGGACTGGCTTCTCTCCAGAGTTGGTTCCTGCCTTGTGCCTGATGCTGATCCATTCACTTCTTGTGTTCCTGAATTTGATTAAGTTGATTGAAGAATGTTGTTTATTATATTAAACTGACTTAATTAATACAATCTTTCTTTCCTGGGATGGTATACTCAGTAACTTTATAATAATTTAATTGTTAAAACTGTTCAGGGAAATATTTTTTTTCTCTTCAATTACTGCTTTTCACCTGAAGAGGTCAGCAGTGCAATTGCTACTCCATTCAGCACAAAGTTCTACATGTTCATGGTATGTGCGTGTTCGATAAACATGTAAAATGCTGGATCCATTTGTTATGCATTTATCAGCAAATTAGTTGTGTAATAAAGTATATGAAACACTATATCTTAGTCATAGTCTCTGACTATTACAGTTGATTTCCCAAATATGTCTCATCTACAGTATCCATGCACAGGTATTTACTTACATCTCTCCTTTGCAACTAGTCAAATACTGTAATCTAGTGTGAATGTCAGCCATTCATTTAAATCTTAACCTAGTTTATTGTGGTTTAGTAATTTTTTGCAATTAGACATTAAATTAAAATGGTGACTTTTCTAAGAAGAACATAGGAAGTGACTGGGACAAGAAAAAGACATTCTTAGTAACCTAGATTGTCCCTTTATTTCACCTGAAATATCCTAAAAATGTCAATGTTCATGTGTCTGACGTATTCTTTAACCTACACTGCTTGTTGAGCTTTTCCTACACTTTCTATATGAAGTAATGGGTTTTATCCTTTTCTCAGGATTCTATCAATATTTTGTTTTTCTTCTAATATAAACAGTAAAACTGTATGAAATAATTCAGGATTGGATGCTTAAAAATTGTTTCCACATAGTACCCTATGATGAGACAAACAGAACTGCTGAGCCTTTTTTATAATCCCTTTGAGAAATGAAATACTATATTTTATTTTATCTTTTTACAAACAAAACTTTACATTTATATGTATTAACTTAATTGGTCCTCTGTCAATGTATATCTGATTTGGATGGAAATTATTTGAGGGTAACTGTGAAGCCACTCCCCGTTCCTGTCGTCTGCAAATGTACTTAAAAGTACTGACTTTTTTGCCAACCATTAAGGCCCAAAGTATAACAAAGACACCTCTGTTTTCTTGGATCGAGAATTTACTTTGGTTTTATCGTGTTATCAGATCACCTGTGCCATGCACTTAACACAAAAGGTACTAACTTACATCTTATTTTCTTCTCTTAATAGGAGATAGGAAGAAATGTGAAACCCAGCTATACAACTGTTACCTGTAGCCACTTACTTGTCTCATGATCCTTATTGTACCCCACACAGTCAACCTTATGGTCTCTAATTATAGGCTGCTTGCTAACTGGGACTGTCTTTACTTTCAATCCTTTGCCTCAACCTGGTTTTCCACCAATAGATGGCTTTATAAGAGCATCCTATATGCTCTTTAAAGCCGATATCACATTGCTTGAATTCTATTTGCTCGGTAAGTTAGACTTGCCGACAGTTTACAGGCCTGAACATCTCTAGGCATGTCAAATTTAGTGACTGCGTGCCAACCTTCAGTACAGTCATGCTCGCCCGTTTTTGTGATAATAACCTTGCTGTCTGAGTGAGCTGGTGCTGTACAAAAAGTTAACAGGTATGGTGAGTTTAGTTGCAGTCTCTGCCCTTTTTTTTCTTTTTTCCATTCTGGCATAGTATATAAAACATGAGCAGTAGGACACATGAGATTCTTTCCTTTTTGTGAGATTTAAAACACCCACATTTCTTATTCATTGTTACTGCATTATATGCATTGTAATTCCAGATGAGCATGTATTGGTTGTTTGCTCTAATGCACGCAAAGCCTACCCATATGGCTAAAGACAAAATTAGACGGGTTTGATTTGGTTGGAGTGAGTCACTGGGTATGTCTGACTATGTGACTGGCCATTATGAGAACGAGATAACAAAAAGCCTCCGTCTTGCTCAGATTACGTACTGAAAATCACTGGAAAAGTGGTCTAATGTAACATGGCCTTTAGGGACTGCAGCTGGAGCGGGAATGACAATCTAGCTTTTAGCTCACTAGTAGCAATTAGACAGAGACATTGATTTAAACTATCATTTAAAAATTATACTTTTTTTTTTTTAATCAAAGCCCATAGTGGAAGAAAAAGCAATACAAAGAATTATGTTATTGGGATGGGCTCTTGCAGAATTTGTTCTGTCCTAGATGACAATTCTGAGGTGGTCCAGTTCCCTACTTACCGATTATATATCTTTAATCAAAAAATGAAAAAAAGAAATTTATTGCCAGCGACTGCACTCCTTTTCAAGTCTTTGGCAGCTAAACAGCAGCAGATAGCTGCTCTCAAAGTGTCTATTCTTGCCACAAAACTGAACTTTTAACAAAAGTGACAGAAAGCAACTGAACTAAATGCTCCATTTCTTACAACAAAACAGCAAATGAACTGGAAATGAAATTGTCTAATAACAGGCAGTCACTCTCCACTTCTCAACCAAAGTGACATTTGGCTTGCTTTCTTCTAGCAGAGTGGATAACACATTTACAGTTTCTCAAAACATAGGAATGTTACTAAATCATTTTCTGACAAGCTCATGGGCATATTCCCATGGAAATCAAAAGCTAAAGCTCCAAGTGTGTTGGCTATACAAGCCATTCTAAGGTTCTGCATCATTTTCTAACTATGTAAAATACTCTAAATCATGCTTTACCTGTCAACATTTCCCAGAATGCAGCTCAGCATGGGAAGACTTACCTGGAATCTGTCAGCTGAAATGGTTAAAGTAGCTCCTATACAACTTTCTCAGTCAGTCAATAGTTATTTTGTTTTTAAATAAACACAACACATTTGTGTATTTTGGTATTATTCTGAGAACTCACAAGTGCTCTTCTTGTTGCAGTATTTATATTGCCAAATGCATACTTTGTATTTATTTTACAAGAAATAATTTTAAAGTCATGTAAGAAAGGAAGCACAGTATATTTCATTTTATTGGCTTTTACATACAAGGACATAAACAAGAAGCCTCTAGGAGTGTCTAAGTTCTAAAATTACACTTAAATAGAAACTGATTATTCAATTATTACATTAAATTATAGTGTGTGCTTACTGTATCACATGGACTTCTGTATGCTAGCATACATTTTTGGATACATAATGACAAAGCAAAACCTGTTGTGTGTTGTTGTCAACTGAGGTTAGATTACAGAAATTTAGGGCTTGCTGTGAATGCAATTATTTTTAGTGATATTTAGATATGGAAAGTGAATGTACTTAATTTTCACATTCTTTAAATAAGAATTATTTTATGGAATGGAATACCTTTTATTGTCATTGTACAGATGTACAAAGAAATGTTGGTGTGTCCCCTGAATAGTACATACAATATAATAAAAAAAATTTAACATATCCTCTGCATTTTAGACTAAATACATACATTACTATCCTCTTTAATAAAACCCCTGTGTACGTCCAGGTGTCCGTGTGTGTGTCTTCTGGTGAAGTGCGCATGGGCGGGGCCACATGGCATGTGTTCAGTCTCTTCCTGTGCATTCCCTTTGTAGAGAGAGACAGACAGACACACAGGCGCGTAAGAGACAGACAGACTCTCTCTCACACACACACACACAGGTGCGCGTGACACACCCACAAAGATACACACAGGCGTGTGCGTGAGACAGACAGACAGAAAGAGGCGCACGCAAGACAAAAAGAAAGACACACACACACACACAAGACCAACAGACACACACACAGGCGCGCATGAGACAGACACTCACACACACACAGAGGCACGCGCTTAAGAGAGACACACACGCGAGAGACAGATACACACACACACATACGCAGGCCCGCGAGAGAGACACACACACAGTCGCGTGCGTGCATTGTTGCAATGTTACTTTTCTTGGTTGTTTATTAAATTACAGATTTTTCAAATGTTCATTTTTTTCCCTGTGCTTAAAAATCATTAAAAAAAAGTGTTTTTAGCGAGCAGGTCGTAAGGCTATAGCGCAAACTCTTGCAGTGTTAATTTTCTCTGTTGTTCAAGATTTTCTTAGTGTTATTCAATGTTTTTACATTGTTTACTATTATGTTGTGCATTCAATGGTATAATTAACTATATTTGTGCTTAAAAACTTAAAAAAATATGTATTTACATACAGTTCATACGGTCTGGAACAGATTAATTGTATTTACATACAATCCTATGGGGGAAAATACTTCGGTTCACAACCAAATCGGGTTACAACCAGAGTTTTGGAAGGAATTATGGTCGTGAACCGAGGTTCCACTCTATTACTGTCAGACAAAATTACAGGCATTTTATGGAAAATACAAACCAGTATTACTGAGAGAGAAAATTAAAGGCACACAATACAGTGACACATATTACAGCCACATACAAGGTCCCTTGCCATTTAATATAGACTGTTCATACAAATGTTTATGCACTACTGTTCTAGCGCCCGTTATTGTAACGGGCTTAATGTCTAGTAAACCAATAAAACCCTTAAAACATTGAAGATGGAAACATATAAATAGTAAATGCTGGAGTAGTTCCGTTTTACAGTGATTGCAATGAGTCTCTGAGATGTTACACTTTTGTCCCATTGACACCATGGGTGACAGTGAAAGCCATAAGATCAAAAGCACTTAAATGCAGTAAACAGTTATTTAAGAAGATTTAGCTCTGTAGTAGCACTCGGGAAGAAGCTTTTCAGTAGTCTAGAAGTATTTGTCTCAATAGAACTGTAATGACTTTCTGAAAGCAGCAGAATAAAAAGATGGTGGCCTTGGTGAGATGAGTCCCTAATGTTTTTTTTTTCCTTGTAGTTCTGTATATATCCTATAGTGAAGGTAACTGGGTATTGGTAATTTTTTGTGCTGATTTGATGGATCTCTGAAGAGCCTTCCTGACAGCCCCAGAGTAGCCAGCATACCATTCCAGGATGCCACAGGTGAGTATTCTTTTCCACAGAGCAGCGATAGAAGGATACCAACTGCTGCTTTGACAGGGTAGCCTTCCTCAGCATCCTTAAGAAGTAGAGCTGCTTCTGCGCCTTCTTCACTAGAGGAGTTGCATTAACAGACCATGTGTGGTTCTGGGACATGTGTGTGCAAAGGAATTTAAAGCTAGGCACTCTCTCCACAATGTTTCCTCTGATGTATAGAGGTGTAGGTTCCTCTTCCTGCCTTCTGAAACTAGTAATCAGCTCCTTTGTTTTGGAGGTCTTGAGTGCCAGGTTGTTAATGTAACACCATTCAGACAGTTTGCTGACTTCTTCCCTATAGGTAAACACACCATTATGTATCAGACCTGCCATAGTGATGTCATCTGCAAACTTGATGATTTTATTTGTGCTGTGTATTGGTGCGCAATTGTGGGTATATAAAGAATAAAGAAGAGGACTCAGCACACAGCCCTATGAGCTCCAGTGCTGAGTGTCAGGGTTTGGGAGTAGTGGGTCTCCATCCTAACAGTCTGTGGTTGGTTTGTTAAGAAGTCCTTGATCCATCTACATGTGTACTGATTGACACAGAGGTTGAGCAGTTTGGTTACCATCGTGCTAGGCATGATCTTGTTAAAGGCAGAACTGAAATCCACAAATAACATCCCTCACGTATTTCCCCTGTTGTTACATGTGCAATGTGGAGAACTGTATTAATGGCATCTTTTGTTGACTCTGTAGGCAAATTGGTACTAGTTCAAGGTTGAGTGGGAGTGAAGATTTGATGTGCCTCAAGAATAGATTCTTGAAGCACTTTGTTCTAGTGGGGATGAGAGTTACAGGTCTGTAATCATTAAGGGTGCTGATTACTGTCTTCTTTGGAACAGGCACAATGATGGCAGACTTAAGGCATTTGGGGACAGTGCATTGTGATAGAGAGAGATTAAAAATTTTGCTGAATACCTCTGCCAGCTGATCCAGGCAGTTTCTGAGTGCCCTCTCTGGAATTCCATCTGGGTCAGCGGCTTTCCTTGGGTTGACACTGCGGAGTGTTCTTCTTATACCATTTGTGCTAACAGTAAATGCCATACTGTTAGTAGTTGATAACGGTGCCGTCCTGGAGCCTCGTGTATAAACGGTGCGTACGCACAGAAATTTGCGTAAGAACTTTTCCATGTTCAAATCGCGATGTATAAAACCTACACTTGGCGTAAAGCCACGCACTTTTCCACGGTACCTCATGCCTTGTCGTACGCAAGTTCTCCGCTCGGTTTTGCAGACTGGCGGCACCCAGCGTCAAAGCAGTACTACTGTTCCTGTGTGGTTACTCCTTATTTTTCTGATGCGGCTTTATAAATACACCGAAACTAACTGCATATTGTTTATTAGCGTAATGCATCTGATTGTAATTAACTTGTAACAATATAATGGACCAGGGAATAGCCATAGTATTCCAAATACCATAACTGCTTTAGCGTTGTTACTCTCACTGCACCTTCTTCTTCTTTTTCTTCTTCTTTCAGCTCTTCCCGTTAGGAGTTGTCACAGCGGATCATCTTTTTCCATATTACTCTCTCTGCACCACTCAGAGTATTTATATCACTGTATCTGAGTGTGAATCACAGCAGCAGCTGATCGAAAAGAAAATTATCGGTATACGGCATTAAGCACACGCTGTCTCGGCCACAGCAAAACGTTTCAAAGTCTTTCCTGTACAGACCTTGCGGTTCAGAAACAGTTTCATCCCAAGAACTATAAATGCACTCAATCAAGTGCTCCTTGTAGAACTGTTTGTACTTATAAGTACAATCACCCCACTGTAAACTTGCACTACAGTTATAATATCGCACAACCTGAGCCATTTTATAAAGCGTGTATTTACATATGATGACGATATTTTTAAAATGAAATGCAGCAAAATATGTTTATTATATTATACAGATAAAACTTTAACTTCATTTAAATAATCTATATTTTTCACTGGGACTGGCGTGAAGGACAGAATAATTAAACATGTACTATGAAGATATTTCAATGTTCCTTAAATGTTTTGAAGAATCGGCGCTAAGCTTACAGATGGCTTAACGTCTATTACAGAGCTGATTGTGTGGCGATTGGTTACTTGGAGAAAGAAAAGCAAGGACTGCAGTGGCGGCTACGCCAATATATATTGAATATAAAACAGAAAGTGAAAATAACGACACAGCTAAAAACGCAGTGGCAAATTTTGACAAAAGTTAAATGCTTGTGTCATGAGCACAAGGTGGCAATGCAGTGTCCGCAACGGACGTGGCCATCCACTGTGCATAAGATACCATATTGACATTGGCGGGCGAAGGAGCCACCGATTAATTCTCTGCCCAGTGCCACCACAAGCCTAGAGCCGCCCCTGAGTACTGCTGCAATAAATAATTTCATCGAAGGTTGCACACAATCACTGCGCCGTGAAACCCATGTTTAATAATGTGCTTTAACTCCTATGATCATGAAAATGACATCACGTATACATCTCAGTATTTTAGTTATTCAGAGAGCTGTAATATCCGATATACGAATGTACTGAATTCTGTGTCCAGTCGGAGGAAGAGAGCCGGTTTAAGAAGCAAGTAGTGATTCACACACATAGAGCACATAGAAGATCAAATACAAAACAAAGCATTTAACGTGCTACTTTACTTAAGATGTGATTTGAGAAACTGGTTAATTAAACGATTTTAAGATGAAGTTTATGATGTTCTACTTTAATGACAAAATAAACTATGTGATTAAAGTGGAAATGTCGAGATTGAAGTTGACATTTCGTGCTTTTTCCCCACCGTGTGCCTTTTTTTCTCTGTACCCTAATAAGCTTTCATATGAAACTGTGGGCTACAACTCGCCTTTTCACGGCGACTTTGATATGTGACTTTTTTTTTTTTTCTGGCACTGTGCGATTTTGTGAACGTGAGCTTTCAAGTTTCTCCAACACGCTATGTCACTCGATCAACTTCCTTTCGTTGATTAAACCACGGTTTATTTGAACAAATAGTATGTTTTTCCTTTGCCTCCCACTTGGTATTCGCTGAAATTCTTATATTTTCCCCTGTGCTTTATCCATTATCTTTTCACAGAAGGCTACGCTTAAGGGCGATTTATATTGATTTGCATATTCAAAGAGGCGTAATTCTGGGAGGAGTTGGAGCGTTACATAAAGCACGTGCACGAGCGTTAGTTTTCACGCTGATCGGGATTTTATGCAGCGGAAGAACATGGAAGTTGGAGTACGCACAGATTCCTGCATCTGGATTTTTCTGTGCGTTAGCACATTTCGACTTTTATGCTTACGCCATGTTATAGTGTGAGTTCTACGCACGGCGTTATACATGAGGCCCCTGGTCTCTGCCTCAGTCACCTCATTCACTTCAAAATGGGCAAAAAAGTGGTTGAGTTCCTCTGCTAGTGAGTTGCTACTGCTGATGGCTGGGTCTTTGTTGCCTTTATAGTTTGTAAAGTGCTGGATGTCTTGCCATACATGTTGGGAGTCTCCATCATTGAAGTGACCTTTTGCATTCTTGATATCTCTCTTCAAATTGGATCTGGCAGCCTATATAATTCACCATTGCCAGACCTAAAGGCTGTATTGTGCTCTTTTAGCCAAAATCTGATGTCCCTGGTCATCCACAGATTACTGCTTGGGAAGCATCGAAAGTGCTTGTTAACAGTGACACTATCTACATAGTTCTGAATATAAAACAGGATAGTGGATGTGTACTCCTTTCTGTCTGGTTATGCAATTAGATTCCAGTTTGTGTGCACAAAACAATCCTGGAGTGGAATGGAAGCTCCTTCAAACCAGGTCTGGATGATTTTCACAGTTGGCTTTGTTTTTCTAATAAAAGGTCTGTATGCAGGTGTGAGAAAAAAAGATAAGTGGTCAGACTGGCCTAAGTAGGGGACGGTGGAGACTCTGTATCTTTCCCTAGTGTTGCTGTAAACATTGTCCATGTTGGTGGAATTTAGGGAGGACTGTTTTCAAATCTGCTTGGTTAAAGTTTCCAGCTATGATAAAAATCCCATCAGGATGAGCAGTTTGTAGCTTGCTGATTGCTTTTAGCAGGGTGTCTAATGCTGTCTTGGTGTTAGTGTTTGGTGAAATATACACCGCCGCAAATGATAATGTAATAATAATTTATTGCTTTTATTATTAACCAATATTATTCAATAAATATCACCAAAGTTCTGTAAGTGGCCAAAATAGTTTAAACAATTTAGTAAGTAAAACACACAAAGTCGGTGCTCTCCACACAGTTCTGTTTCTTCTCTTAATAAAGTAATTCATATTCCAGCTAAGGGGCGGCACGGTGGCGCAGTGGTAGCGCTGCTGCCTTGCAGTTAGGAGACCCAGGTTCGCTTCCCGGGTCCTCCCTGCATGGAGTTTGCATGGTTTCCCCGTGTCTGTGTGGGTTTCCTCCAGGTACTCCGGTTTCCTCCCACAGTCCAAAGACATGCAGGTTAGGTGGATTGGTGATCCTAAATTGTCTGCTTGGTGTGTTTGTGTGTGCCCTGCGGTAGCCTGGTGCCCTGCTTCCTGTTTGCTTCCTGTCATCCTGGGATTGGCTCCAGCAGACCCCCATGACCCTGTAGTTAGGATATAGCGGGTTGGATAATGGCTGGATGGATATTCCAGCCCACTGATGAGGTCTTGTTGCATGTAATTAATGATACAACACCAAATCTTTGAAAGATGGGTGATTGCTGGGAAATGGTTGGTAGAGGCTACAGTGACAAAGACAACTAAACTTAAGAATTTTAGAAAAGTTTTCATTGAACCCAACTAAGCCAGTCAGGCATTATTCCTAAATGCTGTTGAAATTTTTAAGTCCCCAACATACTATTTTCTACTGCCTTCTAGTTTGCTCCACGCATACATCGGAAACAATGTCGATCTGTAGCCACTTGTTTGTGACACGGACAAGTCACAATGATTTTTGAGGTACTGTATTTATAAAGCTGTTTATAGAGTTATGTGCATTGGTTTAAAAGTTTCTTTTAAGATACCTATTTGTTTGAAGCAGTGCAGAGTATGATGCCCGTAAGAAGTGTCAGAACGCCTGCACAATGAGCTCCAAGAGGCGGTGAGTGTGTATGAATTTCAGATGTCACTCACTTCAGTGCCATTTGCACTTACCTGCTTATTAAGAAACAGTTCTTACACATGAGCAGAATTAATATAACACTGAAGTATTTGTTCACCTTTCCCATTCATTGTTGTCACCACTTGGAAACAATGAAGGGAGCAAACTCAATAGAAAAGTGAAAATTAAAAAGAAAATGGCAAAGGAAATGTTAGCATTGAAAGTTTTGTCAAAAATAAACGTCAGCAAAAGAGATAACTCACTAAACATTGAGATCAGTTAAAATTAAAAATGAAGAAGTCATTTTTTATCACTTAAATTTATATCTTTTTTTAAATTAAACTTTCCTAGATGCTCTAGTGCCTCTCCCTGACTTCATAACCATCCATCCATCCATTATCCAACCCGCTATATCATAACTATAGGGTCACGGGGGTCTGCTGGAGCCAATCCCAGCCAACACAGGGTGCAAGGCAGGAAACAAACCCTGGGCAGGGCGCCAACCCACCACAGGGCACACACTCACCAAGCACACAGTAGGGACAATTTAGGATCACCAATGCACCTAACCTACATGTCTTTGGACTGTGGGAGGAAACCGGAGCACCCAGAGGAAACCCACGCAGACACAGGGAGAACATGCAAACTCCATGCAGGGAGGACCCAGGAAGTGAACCCGGGTCTCCTTACTGCGAGGCAGCAGCGCTACCCACTGCACCACCGTGCCACCCTCTGAATGTCTTTCCACCAGCAAATCAAAGTCTTTAGTACCATGTTGATTTTTCACCATGAGGAAAATCTGACTAGGATATGCAAACTTGGTCCTGGAATTCAAACAAACTATGTATGGATTAGATCACCTCACAGCCTTCTCTGCTCAAGACTAAGGAGATTTAATTTTGCTCACATGTTAGACTAGAATGTACTCTTGAATCCTGGGTGCACCTGGTTGCTCATCTTTAGCCTTGAATGTCAATACACCTTTTATGTAGCTAGATTACCAAAACTGCCCACAGTCCTCCAGATGTGATATCACTAGTGCAGTATATGGTCATAACAATTTATTTCTTATATAATCCAAAATCACACAGGGAATGCCTCAGTGGGCATTAACAAGCACGGTTTATTGACAGCCCCACCCCAGCTTGACTCCCTAAGAAGGCAAGAAAAAACCATTGCAAGGGAAAAAAATAAATGGAAGAGATCTTGTGAAAGGCCAATCGTAGAGAGACCCCCTTCCAGGTAGGTTAGGCGTGCAATAGGTGTCAAAAAAAGGGGTAACTATAACACACAAACTAGAACACAAGTACTGTAATCCTCTCCACAGAGCTTAATGGTCAACCAATCATTGCCACCTCAGAAGGGTAATATAATAAACTAGTGGACGCCTGCTGTAGCATACGGCGGTGTAAGAATAGGAATGGAAAACGGTGAGAAAGGAATTCATAAATCAAGAAGAAAGAAATACTTCTTGAAAGACGTAATTGTGAAGAGGCATTTTGCTGGAGACGATAGATAATGAGTCTAATCTCTCTAAGATCTAATCTCGGAAAGAGCTTGAATTTCAGCTTCACCACCATAAGCTGTAGATGTTGCCATGTATTGATAGTACTCGTGACTTGTTGTGATGACTTGCGTTGGAAAGAATAACAGGAAGAACGTCTCCAAGTCTGTCCCAATGTGAGGCAACAAAATCTACTGTCCTATGTCGCAGTGAGAGTGCATTGCCTTCGTCAATGTTTGTGTCAAGAAATAACCCACTGATAGGAACAGGCAGTTGCCGGATCCCGGAATACAGATGACGTTGTACAAAAACCCATCGACAGAAAAGATACTTTCGTTCATTTTAAAACAAAGGCTTAGGAAACAACCGTCGCAGTATAACGAAAATAGCAAGGAGCGAAACCAATGGCAATGGTCGAGAGAGTACCTTCCTGTAGCAGGCTACGGAAAAGACTCCCAGGCGTAGACATGGCCGAAGTGAAAGGTCAAGCGGTCAGGCTAGATATTGGGCGTTGACATGACACCAATGGGATCATGAGAGATGAGCGGGGAACGCGGTAGTCCGAAGGAGGAATAGAACTCGAGAAAAGTGGTGTGGGGGTGTATGGGAGACCGCAGGCAGCGTGGGGAAGGGTTTGGAAGAGGAGGAATAGGAATCGAGAAATGCCGTGTGGGCTGCGTGTGGGCGGGACCAGGTTTGAAGAGGAAGCAGGGCGAACCAGAAGAGAAATATATATAGGAGATAGTACAAACTGCTTTGTTCTTGCACAGTGCACATCATCAATAGTAGACACAGAGCAGCATGGTAAAATGCAAAAAACGATTACACCACATAACTAGCAAATATTAGGATAGAGATTTGTTCAAATACAAAGTATAAACTGATTAATAAAACTAATAAACAACAATATCTGTCCATCAGGTAACTGTAGTACCACTGCCAGATTACAGAAAAGGAGTCAGACAAGCCGGACACAGTGAGAGTCCTGGAGACCTGCGCCAACAAGCTGCCTCCCTGCTACTGGCCATTCTAAAGCTGAGTCGGTGCTGGGGTTGCCAATCTGATGAAAGGACCCTTCTACCCAATGAATCATCTGAGATTACTTTTTCCATAGGCAGACAAACACCAAGTGCCATATGAGAATACAGAGAAGAGGTGAGCATTAGTAACAGTTTCTAAGTATCATTTACAATTAAGTATTAACGACTAACAAATAGAGATGCAATGTTTTCATTCAAACTACTTTTCAAATAAAGTTTTTTGGCATATTTATATCTGTTAGTAATTTGTGAGCTGGTAAAGACCAAAAAATAGCTTGATTGACAAGGACTCATTGGTGACCCTGAAGCCACTTAACCCCTATGTTTACATCTGGGGGCAGTGTGATTAAACTAGACATTTAGACATTTAACAATATCAATCAGGCAGCTTGTCTAACTAGTCACAATCACATGTATGCTGAATAAGTGAGTTATTCACACTCCTCATTTGAGTGACAGATCATGAAAATTGTATTTTCATGAGGAAAAAATATGCAATCAGACTTCAAATGAATCCTATATATACTGCTAAAACATTAAGGGAACACTTACTCACCATAGTCTAACACCAAGTCAGTTAAGCTACAGGGATATCAGTCTGTCCAGCTAGGAAGCATAAGTGATTGTGAACCAACTTTACCTGTTTAGGTGCAAATGAAAGTGACAACGGGTACACTGGAGAGGCAACAGCAAGACAACCCTCAGAAAGGAAATGGTTTTGCAGGTGGTAGCCACACACAATTATTCTCTCCTTATCCTTCCTGACTGATTCTTCTCTAGTTGTGCATTTTGCAAGTGTCATTGTCACTACTAATATGAGGCAGTACCTATAGCTGTTATACGAGTGAGTAGAGCTGGACAGGGCTGTAGAAGGGCATCAACCCAGCAGCAGGACTGGTAGCTGCTCCTTTGTACAAGGAGAAACAGGAGAAGCACTGCCAAAATGACTTCCAGCTGCCTACTGGTGTGTGTATTTCTGACCAAACTGTCAGAATCAGACTTGATGAGGGTGGCATGAGGGCCTGATGTTCCCTAGTGGGACATGTGCTCACAACCCATCTCTGTGCAGTTTGATTGGCATTTGCCAGAGTATACCACGATTGGCAGCTCCACCATCAGCATCCCATTCTGTTCAGAGACAAAAGCATGTTCACTGTGAGCACATGTGACAGACGTGAAAGTCTGGAGACACTGTGTTGAACGTTGTGCAGCCTGTAACGTCATCCAGCATGACTGATTTGGTGGTGGGTCAGTGATGATCTGGGGAGGCATATCCTTGGAGGGCCACACAAAATTCCACATGCTAGGCAACAGTACCCTGACTGCTGTTAGGTGCTGGCATGAAATCCTTAGAGTCATTGACAGGCCTCACACTGGTGCAGTGGACCCTGGGTTCCTCCTGGTGTATGACAATGCCCTGCCTCATGTTTTAAGAGTGTGTAGGCAGTTCCTGGATGACAAAGGCATTGATGCTGGTGAATGGCCCACACTTTCTCCAGACCTGGATCCATTATGTATTGGTGCCTCCGATGCCTCCAACTGGCACCACAGACTGTCCAGGAACTCACTGATCCCCTGATCCAAGTCTGGTATGAGATCCCCAGGACACCACTGGCCATCTCATCAGGAGCATGCTCAGATGTTGTCAGGAAGGCACATGGGGTCATACAGATAGATAGATACTTTATTAATCCCAAGGGGGAATTCACATAATCAAGCAGCAGTATACTGATACAATATTAAATTAAAGAGTAATAAAAACAGACAATAACTTTGAGTAATGTTAATGTTTACCCCCCCGGGTGGAACTGAAGAGTCGCATAGTGTGGGGTCTCCTCAGTCTATCAGTTTAGCAGGACAGTGACAGCAGTCTGTCACTGAAGCTGCTCCTCTGTCTGGAGATGATCCTATTCAGTGGATTCTCCATGATTGACAGGAGCCTGCTCAGCACCCGTTGCTCTACCACGGATGTCAAACTGTCCAGCTCCGTGCCTACAATACAGCCTGCCTTCCTTACCAATTTGTCCAGGTGTGAGGCGTCCCTCTTCTTTATGCTGCCTCCCCAGCAGACCACCGTGTAGAAGAGGGCACTCACCACAACCGTCTGGTAGAACATCTGCAGCATCTTATTATACACACTACTGAGTCACATTATGAGTTGTTGTGATGAAATTCACACAGGATCGATCTGCCTGTGAGTTCAGTTTTTGACTTTGATTTTTGGTGTGATGTTTTGGTGTCCATTGACCATTGTTACATCATTTTGCTCTCAATGAATTACTCAGTCAAGATTTTCTACTCGAATATTTCATTTTTTGAGATCTGATGTGTGTTTTAAGTGTTCCCTTCATTTTCCCGAGCTGTGTGTATGTGATGTATGCTTTTTTCTGGTGATAGCGATGTAGCTAATACAATGGATTGTACTTCCACATTTCCAGATTTGTCACTGCACTAGCCCAGTGTGGTACCCTGCCAGTGCCTCAGCTATAGCAGTATGAAAGCGGCTGTAGTGTAATTCTGTGTTCTCAGTGTGCCTTTGCCCAGATAGCTCAGTCGGTAGAACATCAGACTTTTCACAGGACAGTGCTGTACAAATTAAAGGGTGGTTGTCTGTCTGTATCTAGGCTGGCCCCTGGGAACTTCATGTCTTACAAAAGAAAATAATGCCCAGCTAATTATTTTCAAACAGTAGTAATTAAAAACATAAATTCATGTACTGGTCGCTTACTTGATTCATTATAGTAAATACATGGAGCCCCCACATGCCTCTTTAAATTACTGTATATTCTCCCAATTGCATTGTAGACTACTGAAACTTCTTAATGTTTGTAACTTAACACTGTGTATTATTTTGTCCACAGGGTGGCAGTCTAAGAAAAAAAATCCAAAAATTCTTAGTTTTTCTTTCTTCTGCATATCAACAGCAACACTCTTCCAGTGCTTTACTTTTCTGCAGTCTGTTGTTGCTAATATGGAATTTTAGAACTGCTCTTATTACTTTTTATGCCCAAACTCTGATTCTGATGGCTGCATTTAATCATTTTTTAATACATAACATTATTTAAACATCATAGATGGCACCTGCTCTTTAGATACAGATATAAGTAAAGTGAATTCTATATTGAAAAGACATGAGACAAAGAAACAGTTTCACTGTACCTTAGAGAGCTTAGAGTAATGTATAGCCCAGGGTGCCCAGCCTGCAAAATACCACACAACAGCAACCATAAGGACAGGTGAGGGACTTCTGTCCGAAAAGCCAGTCAAGTCGTCTGGTGATTTGTGTGTGGGGCTGACGACAGACAGCACTAACGACATTCTTTGGACAGAGTGTGACTGTTCCTTATTGTGTGGTAAGGAATGGGCATTGAGGGTGAAAATAACTGCAGACTTGGAGACTTGTTAAAGAAAAGGACAGGGTTTCACACCAAACCAAGATGAAAGGAAATGCACAGGAGGGTAAGATTAGGTGCCACTACTGAATGAAGTTAATGAGTTGTACTTGGAAGATAATATGGAAAAAATGGTTATATACAGTACATCAATGAAGACCAGAGACAAGAGGTAGAAGATACATCTATAATAGTCCAAATCAGTATAATTTAAAACCTCAACTGCCAGTTTAATAATTGAAACAGGTCATGGTGGAGTGACAAGACTTAGTATGTTGGCAAAGCAGCTGAAACATCAGTATCATCACTTTGGACTAAGATGCCCACTTTGTCAGATCAGCAGTCTGCAGTGTCTGTTGTGTGGCATCAAAGGTCTAATGCAGAACTGTCCTTGGTGCCCACCTTTCCTAATGAGAGTGTCGGCTCTACTGTATAACAAGTGCATGCCTAAGACTCACAAGTACAATTTAAATGAAAAACAGAGAGAGATCAACATAAGCTGTTTAGTTTCTTAGAAGCTGGACTCCATTTAGAGGCAGGAGTAAAAAAAAATGAAGAAATGGTTCCTGCTGTTCTCCCCGTGTCTGCGTGGCTTTCCTCCCACAGTCCAAAGACATGCAGGTCAGGTGCACTGGTGATCCTAAATTGTCCCTAATGTGTGCTTGGTGTGTGTGTGCCCTGCGGTGGGCTGGCACCCTGCCCGGGGTTTGTTTCCTGCCTTGCACCCTGTGTTGGCTGGGATTGGCTCAAGCAGACCCCCGTGACCCTGTAGTTAGGATATAGCGGGTTGGATAATGGATGGATGGTTCCTGCTTGTTATGGACTGGTAGGATGTGCAAACTTCTTACTAATAACGGGTTTAAAGCCATGGTATGGAAATCTCAAGGTCTTCATTTTCCTAATCATTTTATGGTCTTGCTCCTTTTAAATGTACAGTTTTTTTACTGTCATTGTCAGTGTCCAGATTTACATTTGCTGGATTTTTCAGAACATTTCCAGTCGAGTGCATTTTTGTTATAGAAGCAAAATTAATATGAAAGTAAGTAACATTTAAGTGTGGTCAGGGCCCAGTGTGAGGGGCGCATGAGTGAAAGAATTTAACTCCCTGATTTACTTGTAAAAAAATCAGTCTTACAGTAGCTTGATTCCAAGTATTGTTTCACTGTTTTTATTGCAAACATCCTGACGATAGACCCTTGACACTGACAGCAACTTACACGATTGTCAGGAGGCTCAAATGAACAAAAGAAGGATGGATAAGCAGAGACTGGACTTATGGGGTGAGGCTATCAGCAGGGTCCTTCACTGATCTATGCTAAGAGTGTTACTGTTCTAATTTATAGCGGTCACAATGGATACGGTGGGTGGCAAAAACAATTCAGAAAGCTCAGGACATCCTTCAGACCTGCAAACACTCGGACAATACAGGTAACTGCAAGTAATCGAATACAATGTACAGTAGATTTCTGTATAATGCAACATGGGCAGCAGTGGCCTACTGGGAACTTTGGGGCAACTCTAAAGCAAACTCAGCTGAGGTGTAGGAGGTTCAGTTTGACATTATAGGGTGCATTTTCATAAATGCCTTCTTTAGACCAACTATCCGTGTTTTACAAAGTCCACCAAAACTAAACCAGAATGTTAAATATTTTGCAATCTATGTACTTTCTGTCCCACTTATTAACCGCTAAGTGCACCTTAAAATGACTAGCTCTTATACCAGAAAAACAAAGGCCAATAGACTGAGCACATTTAATTAATTTCATGACAGTTCTCTGGAAATGTAGAATTACTAAGATTTATATTTATTTTCAGAAATGTATTTCATCCCACCAGAGGACCAAAAAGAAATCATATAATGAAACTATTTTGAATTAGTTGTTCTTTCAATTGACTTTTGGAATGCGACTAACAAAGTAGTACTTTATACTCCGCTGTGAACCAGCTCATTAAGAGAAGTCCTGAAAAAGTAGCTTGTATGAACATCACAAAGGTGCTCGTTAATCTGTAAGATTCAGGAAGGCAAGGTAGGAAAGCAATCAAGAACATTAGTAGACTACAAGTTATGTCCTCCTCTGACAAGCCATGGCAACCAAGAACAGAGAAGGTTACATGACAGTTGAATTCAGTTACGTATATGGAAGGTAAAAGTAGACTTCTATTGATGCATACAGCCTTGCATGTTTCTTTTGCTGCAGTTATTATATGCTTAGTGAGCAATGCTTACATTGGAGCACTCTGTACTTTCACTGTTGTCACTTGAGCTCTTCTGACGTGTTTACAATTCACAATACTATACCATACCATACCATTTTATTTGTTGAGCGCTTAAAAGCACAGCATCACAACTGACCGAAGCACTGTACAGTTAAAAAATAAAGAAGCAGGACTAAAAACAAAATATTAAAAACAAACATTAAGAGAGAATTAAAACAGAGATACTAAAAACAGGTCAGAGGACCCAATAAAATTGAGAAATAAGAAGAAGCAAGTGGAAATGAGACAGGTTAAGAATTAAAAGCCAATGTGAAGAAGTGCGTTTTTAGGCATGATTTGAATGTGGCGACTGAGGCGGCTTGCCTAACCACTAAGGGTAGGGAGTTCCAGAGCCTGGGTGCACAGACGGAGAAAGCCCTTTCACCACGAGCTTTAAACTGTGCCTTGGGAACGGTTAGGAGCAGCTGATCTGCGGATCTAAGAACACGAGGGGGATTGTGACAATGGAGCAAGACACTCAAATAGGCAGGGGCTAGACCGTTTAATGCCTTATTGGTTAAGAGGAGAATCTTAAAATCGATTCTGAATCTAACCGGCAGCCAGTGTAGGGTTTTTAAAATCGGTGAAATGTGTTGGCTTCTGCTACTTCCAGTTAGAAGCCTTGCAGCTGCATTTTGAGCCAGTTGGAGTCTAGAAAGAGTAGCTTTACTGATACCATAAAGACAGGAATTAGAGTAGTCAAGCCGGGACGTAATGAATGCATGGATTACTGATTCCAGGAGGTGGTTAGACAGAATAGGCTTGAGTTTGGCGATTCGCCTGAGATGGAAAAAGCAGGATTTTACTGTGCTGTTGACTTGAGCATCCATTTTCAGGACCGTACCCATTTTGATTCCAAGATTGGAGACAGACGAAGTTACTGGAATGGGAAGAGAGTCGAGGCCAAGGGGTGGGGTCCGTTTGCAGTCGGGGCTAAAAACAATGACCTCGGTTTTTGAATCGTTCAGGTGAAGAAAGTTTACAGCCAGCCAGTCCTTAATGTCAGATAGGCAGTCGAGAAGAGGTTTGGTGGAGTCAGTTGGCATGAGGGAGAAATAAATTTGGCAGTCGTCAGCATATAGGTGATATGAAATAGCATGTTTTCTAAAAATTGCACCTAAAGACAGGATGTAGATTGAAAAAAGTAGTGGCACTAAAATGGAACCCTGGGGGACCCCACATGGGAGTGGGACTGATTCAGATGAACAAGATAAACAAGAGGAGATTAACGACAGCCATAATACACTCAGGAGGACATCTCCAGCCTAACCTTTCCTTATTTTCATCTTGTTTTGGGTATTCCACTTTTTTCCACTAGTTTCATCTGATCCCAAGTGAATTGTGAATACTGGCACTTACAATCTGTCAGCAATTTGGCATAATGCAAAATCTGCCATATATCATGCTTTCTGTTTCTGTACTAAATTTCTTTCATTGCACTGTAAGGTGACAGCAGGTTGAACTGAATTGTTAAATAAATGCTATCTATGTGGTCTTGCTTACTTACTCCATGGGGCTACAGCCCATGGAGGGCCTTTGTCTCCTTCAGGATGTGTGCCGAATCTTCTCTTATCTCTTGTTTTTTTTCTCCAACCACAAATTCCTAGATGCTTGATCTTCTTCAGCATCATCCGTATATAATTTTCTTTGGCCCTCCAGTTTTCTTTTACATATTGTCTGAAAATGTACTTCTCCCTCCATTCTCTCAATATGCTGCAATGTCTTTTACTACCTAAAGATTTGTTCTTTATTTGTTCTTATTCTCAACTCGCCATAAATTTTCCTCAGCACCTTCCATTCGTTTTTGACACGTATGTTGCAACTGGTATGATAGTAGCATGTGGCAAAGGCATTATATAGGCGTCGACCCGACACAGACTGACAGCTGAGACACAGGTAAAAATAAACAAAAAGATTTTATTCTTGTCTTCAGCAGTGGGGCACGTCTTCCCAAAAACCCCCAAAAACACACTCCTCCACTTCTCCCAGGCAGCTTTGTCGTCGTAGTTGTCGTCGTCGTCCTCCTCCTCCTCCCCCTCCCGTCGATTAGGCTGCACTTCCGGGTGTGGCGGCACTCCAGCCCACAGAGGCTCATTTAGCCGTGCACCTCCTCTGGGTGGTGGCCACGGAGCCCAACAGGAATGAGCCCTGAAGTCCCACGCCTGTGGCCCCGATGTAACCCAGGACGGCTGCCACCACGCATATCGGGGGACATAGTGTGCATGCCATGGCTGCTCCCCTGGTCCCAGTGTCAAAGGGGCGTGTCCGCCACAAGCAACAATGATGTGAGATGTCATGGGTACATTTTCTATGATCTGTGCCACTGCCTCACTGTCCTACAAATCAGCTTCACATAATCTTTCAGTTATCATGAAGCCCAAATCATTATTTACTGCTGTTAACATTTTGTGTTTTTTGAATTTGTTTCATTTAGGATGTGATAGAAATGAGCTTAACTCCGTGTTAAGCAGGCGGGGTACTGGCAAATGTAACACCACTGTAGCAGTTTTAATGGAGCAGTGCTGGCAGTTTCAAAAGACACTCTTAACAAAATAATGAATATACAAATTAGGAATTTTCAAGTCAATTGACAAACTTTCTAATGACCTGATATCCTGGGTTTGACAGTTTTTACTTTTTCAAACAGTACCCATTTAAAATATGACTTTACCTCCACAGAAAATCAATACATTTCTTAAAAGTCATTTTGAAAAACATTCTTCCGATGTCTTAAATGTCCATGTTCAATCTTTGACATCAAGCCCTAAAGCTGTAACGGTATAGCTTACCAAAAAATCTCAGAGAGCATGCAGCAGTTATGTGTCTTTCCAAAGGCATTCTGGATGAAATGTAGCGCCTTCTGTAATGGTAATAATGGTGAATTAATCAAAATATTTGAAAAGATATTTATGGTAAGTCTAACTATTTAATTTCTCACACTACAATTTTAGGTTTGTAGTAATGATGAGCAATTTGCAAATGATTTGTTCTTTTCACTGAATCATATGAAATGATTTGTGAGCAGGAAAGAATCGACTTAGTGGAGCTCAATGTGAGTGCTAAAGTGTATGCATGTCCTGTGTGATATCGTCAACACGTTTCGTTTCATTGGCTGATGTGTAAAGCGCATGCACAAGTCCCGCCTGCATCATGAGTCTCAAACTCATTTGATTCACAAACGAATCACTACCTGAAAATCAGTCTGGTGATTCTTGTTCATTTGATTTCCACACGAATCATTGTGTTCTCATTCACTTGAGACTCTGTAACGAAATGTTTTATTTTAATTTTACATGTGTAATCTTACATGTGTTATTATGCTTTGTACATGGAAGCAGGACAACAGCAAATTAATTAACATGTTAAATGTACAATTAATTATATATTTATTTATAATTAATAAATTAAGTGATTTTTTTATATATACACACATACATACTGTACATATCAAATATTTTATGAATTATTAAATCATATACATTTGTGGTGATGTCCTCCCCACCCCCAGAAACTTCCCATATATGCCAGACTCAAAATAAATCAAAAGAATCAACTCACTTAAACAGGTCGTTCAAAAGAGTCGAATAAGTAAAGTGAATCAAAATACCTAGTTTGTAGTTAGGTGCAGAAAAACATGAACATCTCAGATAAATAACATCTCATTTCATCTTCTTAATCCCTTTTCCTGATGAAGGTCATGCTGGCAGCAGGCCAAGCCTTCCCTGTCCCCAGCTACAGATTCCAGTTTTTTCTGGGGAATTTCTAGGTGTTCCCAGTCCAGCTGAGAAACATAATCCCTCCAGTGTCCCCTGGGTGTGCCAGAGGGAGTAGGTCAAGGAGGAGGAGTCATCTTTTTGGGGTGTCCTTACAACGTGCTCAGATTACCGTAATTGGCTCCTCTTAATCTGAAGCAGCTGCAGCTCTACTCTGATACTCCCCAGAGTCACTGAACTTCTCATCTAATGGAGTGTCAGCACAACCACCACCCTGTGAAGTAACCTCATTTTAGATGATTCAATCTCATTAGCCACATGTCATGACAATAGGTGAGGGCAGGGTTGTAGAACAACTGGTAAATGAACAGTTTTGTCTCAGCTCCTGGTTCACCACCATTAACAGAACAGCTGAACAGTTGCCGCCACTTCAGTCCACTTGTTGATCTCACGCTCCCCTTTTCCATCACTCACAAGCAAGAGCTTGATATACGTGAACTCATCCACTAAGGGCAGTTGCTACCTCTTACGCAGAGAGCACAAACCAGTCTTTTCCGAGAAAGAACCATGATCTCAAACTTGGAGGTGGTCATCCTAATTACAGCTACTTTATACTTGGCAACAAATTGTTCAAGTGCGTGCCGAAAGTCACAGTCAAATGAAGCAAAGAGGACAACATCATCCACATAAAGCAACAATGTTATTTCTCTCCTCCCCAACTTGGTTAAACCTTATCCTGTCCATGAAAACCACAAGCAGGAGTGGTGAACAAATTAGACTTAACCAGGGATCACTCTCCTCGGCCTCAAAGGTAAGGCATATGGCAAGCGTGCTGGAGGGAAAAATCCGTCAAATGTTTGAGTCAGATACAGGAATCAGTTATCTGCCACAAATGCAGGTGTCCTTTCGTGAAAATAATTCTTTCCAAGTGTACTAACTAAAATGCACACTTCTGATAACTGGACACACGCATTTCCTCAGAGTATTTCAGAGACATGGCCATGCATGGTAGGTTGGTTGATAACTAAGTTTGCCAATGTGGGTGTCCAGGCGAGCATGAACCATGATGGACTGGTGTTCTGTCCAGGCCTAGCGTTGCAATGGGCCTTTTGGGATATACTGTAGAGTCAGTACTTACATAAGATGGCTTGGAAACAGAATGTATAAGTTACTAGTTTAAAATGGGGCTCAGTAAAGAGGTGTTCAGTAAGGACAAAGTGGATTCGGCCAGGAAAAGAAGGCAAAATAAACAGTTCTCACTTATACTGTAGAAAACAAGTTAGAAACCGTATACACGATGCAACACTCGGGCATGTTTAATGATGTAGTTAGCAGACATGAAGTTTGGAGCATTTAACATTTTAGTTACTTCATCAAATAGTCATTAATCATGTTTTTACTATTTTTGTAACAGCATTTAACAATGTAATGTTGTTGCACATGTAGCCCTATAAGACTTGTTATTGCTCAAGAGCTTTCACTGACAGCAGATTCCAATTCAAGTGATGTAAACACGGCATCCATTAATGTGCTGTTGTGGAGGGTCTATGGTGTTACTGCAGAGGAGTACAGCCACGAAAAAATGAAACACCATTAGTAAGCATTTACCATGAAAATGGATTTCAGTTCAAAGACCCGAGGGAGCAGGAAGATGCAGGACTTAGAAGTGGGAAACAAGTTGTGTTTCCAGTTTAAGTATTTTTTTGGGGACATTGTTTCTTTGACTGCGCTGTTGCTCGTGTTTGTTTCCTTAAATCAATGTGTGGTAGTGGTCAGTTGTTGGATTAAATCTTAAATATCAACCCTATGTATACCTCTGCACCTGACAATATTATTGATCCCTCCTTTTTTTAAAGGTAAATTACAATGTAGAAATAATCCATCACAGGCCTACTTGAAAGAAAAAAATTACCTAAGAATAGCTTAATGATTTATGGGTAGTCTGAGAGCCCCAGCCACTTAGCTTGGTAGTGAGCCATTCTTCTGTTTAAAATGAACAAACAACTGTTGCTCTCAATCCAGTTTGTGTGTTTTTACTGTGCTTATGCACAGTGGAGGAAATAAGTGTTCAACGTGTCAACATTTTTATCATTAAACATATATTCCAGTGATGGTTTTTTAGGCACAGTGGGTAAGTTAGCGTCCGATGATCGTAATGCATGGGCTGTAGTGTAAGGAAGCAGCAGCTCAGACAGATAATGAGGGCTAACCCATGAAGGGCTTTAAAGGTGAGAAGAATAATTGTATATTTGATTCTTGAAGAAACTGGTAACCAATACAAATCATTAAAGACAGGAGTGATGTGAGCAGATTTTGTAGTTTGTGTAAGTAAACGAGCAGCAGAATTCTGAACATACTGTAATCTATTGATATATTTAGTCAGTACGCTATAAAACAATGCATTGCAATATTCCAGACGGGTAGTGATGAAAGCATGAATGAGTGTTTCAGTATCCTTCACACTGAGGAAAGAATGCAGACTGAATGCATTATGCAAAGCACTTTGAGCTACAATGTGCTATATAAATATATGTTGTTGATGAGAAATGTTGCGAAGATGAAGAAAAACTGTCTATTCTATTGAGCTAATGTGTGGTTGAAAAATAAGAAGCTGATCAAAGATGACACCCAAACTACGGACCGATGCTGAGGGTTCAACCAGGATCCCATCAATGTCAATTTTTAGCCCACGAAGGGTAGAGAGGACAGATTTGGTACCAACTAATAAGATTTCTGTTTTATCAGGATTAAGTTGTAAAAAATGATCTGTTATGCAATGATTGATTTCCTCAAATACAGTCAGTCAGTGCAATAGATGAAGACGTTGCAGTTGCATCAATACTTACATAAAGTTGTGTGTCATCAGCATAGCAGTGGAAGGTTAGACCGTACCGATGGATAATCTCACCTAATGGGAGCATACAGATGTTAAAGTGCCTTAAGGGATACCTTGTGTGAGTGAAGTAGGGGCAGATTTGTGTTCCCTAATGAAGACATAACACTGGCGATCACTGAGCTATGATGTAAACCAAGAAACAGCAGCACCAGAGATACCAATAGCTGAAAGCCGGGGCAGTAAAATGTTATGGTTAACCATATCAAATTCTGCACTTAAGTGAAGGAGAACTAGAATAGCGGCCACCCCAGAAGACATTGGTCACCTTGAGTAAAGCAGTTTTAGTGCTATGTAGGGCTCTGAATCCAGATTGAAAAGGCTCAAGCAAATCACACAATTTAAAAAAAAATAATGTGTTGAGCAACAACAACCTTTTCTAAGATCTTAGTCATAAATGGAAGATTAGAGATTGGGTGATAAAATATTAGCTGTAAGGGATCCGAGCCAGGTTTTCTTAAAACAGGGGCTACAAAAGACGTTTTTAAATCACTTGGAACAACACAGGTGCGGAAACTACAGTTGATGAAGTGAGAAATGGGAACAGAAAGTTTATCAGTGCAAGCTTTCAACAGTAAAGTAGGGGCAGGGTCAAGGTGGCAAGTAAATTGATTTAATTTAGATATTACTTCAATAACGACAGAAGTACTGGGAGTAAGAGATTCTGGGGATATATTTGTTAATAGAGTCAGTGCCCACCCAGTGCTGCAGTTGATTTATTAGATTACCCTAATTCTGTTACTGAGAGTAGGGTGCTAAAAGAGCTAAACATGTGGTTAGGACACAACCATTATACTTGGGCCACATCTTAACCCCAATCTGCAGCAGCGTGCTAACCCTGCACTCAGTTGTAACAACCGAAAAGCAACAGTTGCTGCCCTCTAGAGGTGATAAAAGTGAGGGACCACCTTAAACCTCCTCTTCTTGTACAGTACATAGCATACATAACTAACTTGAGCTGATACTGGAAGACTCCTGAATAGTAGTGGAATAAACATCAGCACTACATATGAAGCATGTATTGCTTTCATTAACTAAAACTGTTTGACACTCACACCACTTATACTGAAGTACCTGATATTGCCTGGGTATACACCAGGAAAAATGATCTATTTGAAATTCAACATCGCTACATATAATCCACAATGAGCAAAAAAGATGTAACGGCAGACAAAAGCAGTAGTCCTGCAAGACAATGACAAATTGAGAAGAAAATAATGCATGTACCTGCGGTCTTAGATGAGACTCTGCTTTGGGCGTAGAGTGGTGATGGTGATACCCTAACATCAGCCCTAGCCTTTGGGGTTCAGCCAGGGTACCCACTTGCCTGGCTGGGTTTCAAATGTTTGATCTGCATCTATTTTGTTAAATTTATCTATGTTACCGGTGTGGATTATGTAGTTTTCATGTGTCAGTTTATATTCTGTGGTCCTTTTGTTGTGTGGGTGGCTCCACAGGAGGCAGGGCCACGTGGCCATCACTGCAGGGACTGCCTTCAGTCCTATAAATGCAGAGGTAAGCCCACAGTCCCTTGCAGTTCATTGGATGTGCTCATGTCTTGGTGAGTTTTTCTTGTGCGTTTGTTAATTTTACTGGATTGTTGACCTGATGCTCGGTTTTTGACTTCACATTTTTTATTCTACTGTATATTGGGACTGCGTTTGCTTTTGGTATTGCCTGTTTTGATGGCAACTGCTTTCTGTGCCTATTGAGCTCATCAGAGCTTCACTGTTAAAAACAAAATAAGTCTTTTTATTTATAAAGATTCTGCGTAACCCTTTTCATTACTAGTCTCGGTTTGACAGATTTTTTTCCCCCCTCTAGTGGGAATTTTGTGTATTTTCAGGACTCTTATGTGCTTAGGAACTCTTTAGTCCATAACACCAGTACACTTATTCAGCCTGATGTGAATTGTAGACCCCACGTTGGCACCGTTTATTGAGTTCCCCCCTCCTATTACAACCCATCTTCTCACTGGACCGCCAGCATGGCATGCACAAAATTTTATGAAAATCATGCATCTAAATGGAAATGGATTATAATTTTATTTACAAAGATTTTTTTAAATACATGTCATTTATTAACAGTGAAGTTTAATGACCAATCTGTTTTCTAAAGTTATTTCAGAATTTTAATTTCCAGTTCTGCAAATTGTTCACTTTACTGGGCATTTCTTTATGTCTTTTGTAATGATTGATAAATATCTTCTTAACTAAAGGAAATAAATGTGTCAATTATGTGGGAGTGTACTCTTTCACCATGTTTTCTAATACTGCTGTTGTGTGTGAGAATGCGGAGATCCTGAATAAGGTTGCCTGCCCCTTTAATACTGAGACAGAGGGCTGCTGTTAATACTACACTTTGGATGGATGATAATATTCATAGTTTTAGACGGGCTTGCCAGCGGGTTGAGTGATTATGGAAGGCCACTAATTTGGAGGTATATCGCCTCCATCTTAAAGGTCTGCTTTCTATTTATGACAGCAGGCTGGGAGCAGCCAGATCTTCCTATTTTGCCAATATTGAATAACACAACACCAAGGTTCTGTTTGATGTAATATCCTATCTAGTTTCTCCAGCCCCATCTAATATATTTGTCTGTTCAAACAGTGATTGTGATGACTTTCTTAAATATCTTGTTAGTAAAGTCACAGATGGTAGACCTACTCTTCTTTCAATATCTGTTTCTCTAGTAGCTCCTTATTTAACTCTTTTAATCCAGTGTCTCTTGATGACTTATTGTCACTGATTAGTAAAATTAAATCATCTTCTAGTACTTTCAGCATCTTTATATAGGTAACCTGGTATTTGTAATGAATGGCTCTTTGCAGTCTGTCGTGTCCCTAGCTATTTTAAACATGCGGCTGTTCTTCCTTAGCCAACAAAACCCAATTTTGATCCTTCCGTTCCTAAACATTACTGGCCCATTTCTAAAGTCCCACTTCCCTAAATAATCTTAGAAGAGATTGTTGAGCAACAGCTAGTTGATTTCCTTGAGAAACAAGTTTTTGGATCCTTTCCAGTCTGGCTTTTGAAAGCATCACTCCACAGAACCAGCTCTCCTTAAAGTGTCAAACGATTTATTAATGGCTGCGGATGCAGGAGAGTGTTCAATGTTAGTACGGCTTGTTGTTAGTTTGGCTTTTGACACGGTTGATCATAAGACCGTCTTAGCAAGGATACATTAGTCTGTGGATATCACCGGTTCAGCCTTGGCTTCAGTTACCATCATATATGTTCAGACAGGCATTTGGGTAGCCTTGTTTTTTTTTTTTATTTCATTTTATTCCATGTTTTATATTTTGATATCCTATATTCTCTCCGTTTTTGATATTACATTTTATTCTATGTTCTCTATATTTCCACTTTTTCATTTTATTCTATGTTTTATTTCTCAGAGCTTTGTGATTTTGGTCAGTGATAGATGCACTAGAACCACATTTTCACTTACTTAACTGTAGCTGTGGTTGTTCGTCACATGACTAATTGAAACGGAGGACCTCATTTGTTACTAACGATATATTTTAACCTAAATGCAGGTTTAAAGTTAACAACTAGCATTAATTTGTCAGGAAAATTAGGTTAAATATAGACTAAAACCCAGAAGTTATACCTAAATATTAATAGGGTCTCCTCCATTTTAGTATTCTTGTCAAATCAATTGAAAGATTTGGATGCACTGTCCCGTGTAGGTTTGTGCTGATCAGTACAACAATAATGCCGGGCCAGTGGAACTGGACCAAGCCCAAGACTCTAGCCTCATTCCGCATGCCTTTTCACTGCAATGGACATCAAAGCTGGAGATGATGTGCAGAAGATGCTAACTTGTATGAAGCTATGACTTAGTTCTCTGCAGTTGACCCATTTTAGTTCTTGTACGTCTGTAAGAAAACCACTTCATCTTTTTTCCACTCACTGAGCCTTAGTTGTGTTAGTTGTGTTTGGAGGCTCCCCACTATAGGCCACTTTACTTTTACAAATGTGCTAACCAGCAATTCTTAGTTGTTTAAATGATACAGTATATGAAACGGTAGCATGTATTTTTTTTTAGAATTTGAACATCTTCCTGTATTCACCAATGTTTCTTCCAGGGATGCAGTCTGCAGTCATGTTTTTTAGTTTACTGGCGATTCTGAATAGGCCAGTTGTAAACTGCATGTGCCCTACGATTGTCTAGTGTCCGAATCCACCTGGAACTTTTTTTATGTCTATTACTCTTAGGACAAGCCTTGAACTGGAAAAAGGAGACAATGGAAGAAAAAAAAAAAAAACATACCAAACCCACATTGATCTTAAGTAACTGGATCAAGATGGTGCCTCTGCCCAATCAGGGAACATAATACAGTAGCTTACTCTTGAACTAGCATGACTGATGGACTTGTGTGATGTTAACCTCATGTATAAAAATCAAACCTTGCTCTACCTATTTGTAACCAGCATTTTTCTATGCAGATTCCAAAGGGATTAAAACTAAAACATATCCACAGTGCCCAATGATTTACACTTTATTTTGCATTTCATAAACATAGCAGCGTATAACAGGTTGAGAAGAGAGGCATACACATCGTACTATTTTGTAGCTGTGCTATTAGTGAATGAAAATGCTGTAATAAAATAGACTTTATATATCATACACAACATATTTAATTTTATATACCTAATACTGAAAATGTTTTAACAAAAGAGTATTGTTACAAAAAAAAAAAAAATAAAACAACCACCTGTTTGGAGATTGGCCACTTGTGCATCTCTAGGCCTGGATGCACACACTTCATCTTCATAGAGCGGTGCGAGAGGCTGCAAAAAAGTGATACAAAAACAACTGGGAGACACTTAGTTCTGCTGCACTACGGCACAGAATACTGGCCAGGTGACATTTCTAATAGTTATAAATATTAAGTAGATTTGAGGCTATTCAACCAATAAGCAAAGTTCCTGTATTCAGATCATTTCAGGAAACAGATCAAATCAAAACCTTCAAACTAAATGTAATGCAGTACATACAATAACAGATGAACTGTTCTGTACCTTTGGGACACTTTCATATTTGAGATTATAAGAAATTAAAAAGGCAGAGCATTAACCCACATCTACTGGGTTGTGAACTTCACTTCCAAACTGTATTCTGGGCGTCGCTGAACAGATCGAACATTTAACATCTCTGCACAGAATAATGACCTTAATGGATGTACAAGTGGAACCTCGGTTTGCAAGCATAACTCGTTCCGGAAACGTGCTCGCAGTCCAAATCACTCGTATATCAAAGTGAATTTCCCCATAAGAAATAATGGAAACTCAGATGATTCGTTCCGCAACCCATAACTATTCATATAAAAATGATTAATACAAAATATAAAGTAAAAATACATAAAACAAATTAACCTGCACTTTACCTTTAAAAAGAATCATGGCTGGTGTGAGTGAGTTTCTAAACTCTTGTGGGATTCCACTCAATGGGATGACATGCGGAAGAGTGTCCCAAAGCAATCGCAGTCTCCCAGCGCTGTAGCAGTTCGCCATAAAAGCGAATCTGAAAAGATCACGGACATGCTATAAGCGCCTGCCGTCGATGGGTGATACAAGGAACAAGGGACATTATAAATGCGCAGGGCACAGTACTACTTGGCTACGACCCTGCCTGACTGCTGTGTCTGTGTATAGGAGAGTGGCAGATCCTGCTATAATAAATAACCGTGCTGTTGCCGTTTCAAGCTGAATAATGCTGGTGGTGCAAGACGGGGAATCACACGTCACAGCACACACACACACACACACACAGAGTCATACGCTCGTACGGATGCTGACTATATGAGTGAGGCACGCCAACTCAGACGGAGAACAGGAGACGATTGCCCACAATCCCGCAGTGTGAGAGAGAGCGCGAGAGAGAAGAACCATCAGCTCAGTTGTGATCACATGACGCTCAGCAGACAAAGTGTATCCATACTACACGTATTGCAAGACATCGCTCGTTTATCAAGTCAAAATTTATTAAAAATTTTAGCTTGTCTTGCAAAACACTTGTAAACCAAGTTACCCGCAAACCGAGTTTCCACTGTATATATATATATTTTTTTTCTTCAGATTTTAGACTTCAAGTTTTCATTGTGTGCATGTATTATATATAATTATTTGTTCAATTTGATGTATGTAATTTGTGTCCTATCAGTTTTGGAAGTGAAGTTACACACATACAGGGTAAAAACCAGAAGTAACTGAAGCTTTAAAGGACAGAAGATGAATCGCCAACCATCCTTTTAATAGCACCTTTTTTAGAGTGGACACCATCCCAAGGCGCTTTAGAAGCACAAAAACTATCGTACAATTGTTTACATATTTATACTTTTTACACTTATAGCTTAAACAAGTTAAGTGACTTGCCAAGGGTCACACAGTGAGCTTGATCTAGGGACTGGAGAGAAATGTTGTGGTTTAATACCTTAATGACTACGCAGTGATTTAAGCTGTAGATGACCTGTCACTGACCTACTGAAAAACTGCATCTTGACTGACTAAATTTGACTTTTAAATACATCAATTTACATAATGCTTGCTTCACTGTGTCCATATTATTGACGTCCATCACTCTAAATACAGATTTGCTGCATCATAGCAGTCTTTTGTAATTCTGCATGACATCAGAGTCACAATAATATTAGCTATACATAATTATTAATTATCTTACACATCTACAAAACGAGTAGTTTAACACTGTTATTCTCCTTATGTACACAAACATATTCTCAATGGAATGGCTATTGTTGCCATGCCACCTCTGCCCACATAACAATACAACATATGCAAAGGCTCCTCTGACTATATTTGTTCTTTCATAACATTTGTTAGTTCTACTTATATAAAAAAAGACAAAAATAAGGCTTGCCACTTACTAATGCAAGTCTTTGAACAAATAGTAAACAAATACTGAAGTGGAATCATTTTTTTTGTTTTTTGCATACATTCTATTCCAAAAGCCAGGCCTCTTACATAACTCTGAAAGTGCACGTTGCTTTTTTGGAAGGAGCATCCAAAGGGCTTTTTCTGGAATTTAATACAAAATCATACAGGGGGACTTGTCAGTATATCAAAAACTGTAAAGTTCAGCATCTTAAATTACTCATAATAGCATCCATCCATCCATTTTCTAACCCGCTGAATCCGAATACAGGGTCACGGGGGTCCACTGGAGCCAATCCCAGCCAACAATCCTGGGCAGGGTGCCAACCCACCACAGGACACACACAAACACACTACGGCCAATTTAGAATTACCAATCCACCTAACCTGCATGTCTTTGGATTGTGGGAGGAAACCCACACAGACACGGGGAGAACATGCAAACTCCACGCAGGGAGGACCCGGGAAGCGAACCCGGGCCTCCTAACTGCGAGGCAGCAGCGCTACCACTGCGCCACCGTGCCGCCCTCATAATAGCATTTTGCGTATAATTTGGTTTTACAGGTCATACTGTATGCTCAACAATGGTTGTTATTACAGCAGTATATATACAGCTTTAATATGAAAGCATTTTAAAATACATAACAGCAGAACTTCGATTTTTGCAGACGGTGTGCCGCTTTTTAACATTAAAGCAGAACACAGAATACTAAATACTAAAATAGCTATATTTAGCTTACAGGTGACTGACAGAAAATGTTTACAGGTGCATATACTTCTTTTCTAGTAGCAGCAGACAGTTTTCAAAGGTGTGTGGACAATGATGGCACCTTCAAAGATGACAAGAAAAGGAAAGGCCTGGGTGTTAGACAAAACATTTCACAATCCCTGTCACCTGGGCTGTGGGGAATGGAAGGTGGGAGAAGATAAAATGAATCAAATCACATGATTAGAAGGCCATTCTTCCACATCATATGCCCATTAAGAATTAAAGTGGCATAAACTGCCATGGTGCAGAATTCCTGCTTTTAGCATTTCAATTTCAATTGCACTCCCAAGTGAATCATACTTTTAATTAAAGGTTTATTTTACTCAGTTATTTTAGAAAATCCCATATACTGTTAGCGCATCTTTTTTAGATAAAGTGACAGGCTCTACTTTGGCCATGGTTACAATAAATAACAGCAGACATAATCACTTACTAAACCGGGGACAATGCCACCATTCAACCTGCTGCCACCAGACTTTTTCCCTCCCTGTCCCTTCCTGAGAAGTCTGTTAGCTGCATGTTACTAATCGGAGTGGTTTCTTTCTTTTTTTTTTTTCGTTCCTCTTCTAGAATATGATGCTATTCTAGATCTGTACTTGTATGCATGTACAGTAATTCATTACTGCAGAACAAGTCAAGGTAACACCTCAATAGTAAGGTCTGGCCATTCGCTTAGAAGAGTTAAATTGGCAAGGCTATTGCACACATTTTATTTTTTGTAGGGTTTAGTTATAAAGCTCACATTTACAAATATCTATCCAGAATTTGGATAAAGTCTATCTGAAGACACCATTCCATGATCACACAAGTTCCAATTTGGCAGAAAACGTTCCTATCTTGTCTCTAGTGATGAATATTGTGCTGAATGAGGAAAACAGTGTTAACAGACAGGACATTAACACATTGTCGCAGAACTTGTGTGATTTAGAAGAATGTTTAGAGGCAGAAAGCTTACTTATTTTAAATTATACTTCTAATTTATTTACACTCAAAAATGTTACTTAAAAGCTGCTTTTAAAACATGTGAAGTATAAAAAAAAAAATACTAATTTGCAGTAAAATGTGTTTTTAAAAAAATACATAAGGCTATTTTTCAGTTTTTGATAAGCTGGTAACATTTTGTTGTTTTTGTCCTACACTTTCAGAACTCACCTTTGGTTTGAAGACGCATGACTAAGATGTGTATTTGATGGTTTAAATGACCTCAGTACGTATTCATCTAACTAAATCCAACACTTTATCCATCACTGCCTCATTTAGAAACCGTTTACTAGAGAGCCATCCATTTCTTGTCCTTTCCATTACGAATACAAATACTGAACTACCACATTCTGTGTGTAGTTTAACAAACATGGCAACTTGTCAGACATGCTTGCTCCCGAGTCCATATTTTGTTCAGTGATGCCTGTCCCACACTCGTATACCAGCTCTTGGTGAGTACAGGCTTTCTGCATTTCTCAAGTTTCAGTGCAAAGAAGGTTACGGCTCAATCAGCATGAACTTCAAATGACAGCAAAATATTAGCTTCGGAGCACAGTCATGCAGCAGTGGAGAAAGTTCAAGTGGTGTTCACGAATCTTCATTTTTCTCAGTGGAATTCAGGGGTTATACATAAATGCCTTCGGGGTTGAAGCCAGATGAAAGGGGATTTTGGAGAATCCGCAGATTACTGGGCAGTTGCCGTGATGAACCTTGTTTCAGGGAACCAATCTGAGCTGTGGTCTCTAAGTGGAAGAAACAAGAAACAAAATTAGAATTAGAACCTTAATTAAAATTAACTTTTTCATTTGTTTTTTGAAGTTATTGGGAAATCTGGGGGTTGTGTACACAAGTAAAATAGCACAAAACTCTTCTTGCACAGAATTTTGACACTCATCAATCTATAGAATGTTAACCTTTTGCTTTTATGTAAAGTGACATGCCTGTTCATCTACTTTTCCAAACATAGGATCATGGAGAACCAAAGTCTATCCTAGCATTATCAGGTTAAAGGCAGGATCCAGGCCTAGGAAGAAACATTGTAGAAAATAAACATGTTTTTAAATATTTAAACTTATAGCTTGTCAAACACAAATTTGACTCTAGTTATGCTGAGATGTACCCATCCATGCAAGTTCTTTATCTGCATCATCCAATCTGGAGCACTGCGGCTAAAGTCTATCCTAGCAGTACTGAGCAAAAGGTAGCAACCAACCTTGAACTGACGCTAGTCTATTGCAATACTTAGGTACATTCCAACTTGAAAAAGACAAATCCAGCTGAGTTATGAAAATGAAGAGTCACAAATAAAAAAAAAAAAAAATCTAACCATTCAAGTACACTGACCCACACAATTGTTTCCACTACACTAAAAGCATGCTGAAGACATTTTTAGTTATGATTAGACAAACCTCCAGTAACTAATAGCTTCCATTTTATCTGCATGAGCTGTAAGGGGACAATGGTGTAATAACATGAGGGGTAGCTTCTCTCAGTCAGAAACAGATGCAGTTTGATGATTCAGTGAAGCTTATTGGAAGTGCAGAGAAACTAATAAGCAAATTAATGGAATTGTGACATCCTGGCATTGTGTAATGTAATGTGGTCAGGACCTCTTCAACCACAGACAGGATGACTTCATGTTTTCAGAATGAATCTAGTAAATATAATATTGCATATAAAGAGGGGTCTGTAAGTCACAAGTTTGCTCATTCCTTGGGTCTGAACACGATTAGGTCTTTAAACTGCTGTGTAACTGTCAGTCCTTAATCCAGGGGTCTCCGACTCCAGTCCTGGAGAGCTACTGTGGCTGCAGGTTTTCATTCGAACCCTTTTCTTAATTAATAACCAGATTTTGCTGCTAATTAACTCTTTGCCTTAATTTTAATTGATGCACAACTTAAGACTCAGGTCCCTTAATTATTTCTTTTTTCCTTAATTAGCAACCAAACAATATTAAGACACAAAATGAACCAACACATAAACAACAACCTGTGCCCATCACATAATAACAGAAAATAAAGAAAGGTGAAGGCCTCAGTAATGTTAATATGCTCAGGTCCACAAAACATTTTGGAAATGTCTGCCATGGCAGAATAAGCACCATGGAATTAAATAATGGGTTTAATTAGCATCGAGAATTGGCTTCAAGTTAAGAAACTGAATGAAGGTTGGAGTTTAAGGCCCTAACTTAGTTGGTCATCTGTTGGCTCACTTCACATCAAATTTATGTTTAGGTGCCGTTTAAGGAAAAAAAAAATCAATTCAGCGGTCAGAGTCTCAAGAAAAGTCAATCAAAATATAGGGAAATAGTTAATTAGCAACAAAAACTGACCACTAATTAAGAAAAGAGTTAGAATGAAAACCTGCAGCCACAGTAGCTCTCCAGGACTGGAGTTGGCGATCCCTGCCTTAATATGTAAATTGTACAGAGACAGATAAAAGGAAATGTTCACATAGGGCTGTTCGATATAACGATATATATCGGATGACAATATGAAAACGTCTATCGCTGCACATTACGTTATCGTTTGTTTCGTGGTGTCGCAAAATAAACTGTTTACGGCAATGTTTTTTTCATTGTTTTGATGGCCACCACGTGGATGCAGACACACTAGCATGGCTGATGAAGACGAGGCAACACCAGGTAGCTCCACACAGAAGGGCCTTGTTCCTAAACGAGGGGCTACCTCTGTAGTATGGAGATGGTTTGGATTTGAAAAGTCTGACACGGACCAGAAAACGGTACTGTGCAAATTATGCTGCAAACCAATCGCTACCACAGACTCCAACACGACAAACCTCTTCTACACTTCCGCAAAAAGCACGTGAGCGAGCATGCAGAGAGTTTACAACTGAGAGGCAGGCCACGTAGGATATTACAGTTGTAAAGGTACTATTTAAACGAGCATGTTAAAAGCTTGGAAGATTAATTGCTACCAAAACAATTTGCTTAAGGCATAATTTTCCTGCAGCGTTTGCTGTCAGCGTTAATCTTGTTAAAATTACTGTAGCGTCTTCCAGACGTAATGACGATCCGAGACGGTCACTTGGTTAGTTCCCTCTTTATTAAACACAAACAAAAAAAAATGGTTGCTGTTGGCCACAACCACGCCGAACAGACAGCAATCCAAAAACAAACTCTCTTAGCTAGGGGCGACAAGATCGTCGTCCACTCCTCCTTTTTCACAGCGCTTCCCCCCCCATCCCTCCGGAACCTCCTTTACCTTCCACTCTATTACAGTCCATCAGAAATAACAGGGACAACAGAATAAATAACTGAGAGGGATGTAAATCACAGAACACAAACTGCAGAACAGAACTCTACAATAAAGAACAGAACGCTACATTACGTTTACGCCACAACTGCATTAACGGCAAATCTCCGTTAACGAGTTACGCGGATCGCCCGTGCTTGGGGCTGGGCGGCATCAACAAGTTAGCGCCGTCCAGTCCCACGCACGGGGCGATCCGCGGTAACTCATTAACGGAGATTTGCCACACTACGATGTGCAAATTAACATTTTACTAGAATGTAGCCTAAAAAATATTATATTTAATATTATATATTTAATATATTTTTGTCGTAAGCCTTATTGCTGCTACAGTTTGAAGTACAATGTTTACATTTGGTTTTGACAGTTAATGTTAGACTTGTATTTATTTTGTTTAAAGGGTTTATTGGCCTTATATAGTTTAGTTGTTAGTGCTTTGATCCTTTTATATTTAATATATGTTGTGAGAGTTATTGCTGCTACAGTTCACATTTTGTTTATGTCAGGAATTTTATATAGCAGTATTTTATATTGGGCCTTTAGTAATTTGTTTTTGAAAAGTGTTTTATATTTGATACATTAACATTTTATGTTTACATTCTAAGTCAAACATTTGCTCAAATGTTCTAAATAAAAGAATAGAAATAATTACAAGTTGAGTACTTCTCATTTTTGATTTTTTTAATTTAAATGAAAAAAAAGGAGTGGTGATTATATAAACTATTCACTGAATACAAAGAAAATGTACTATATCGTGATATCGGGATATGAAATGAAATATCGGGATATAAGATTTTGGTCATATCGCACAGCCCTATGTTCACATTTAGGTTTATGTGCAGAGGTATAGGGAAGATAATTTCATTTATACAGTGTACACTTCATAGATTGAATACTGCTCAAAGTGCTTCACAAAAATACAATTTAGCTTAAAGTATATTGTGAGGTTTCTGCACTTTTTTGGGACCCCACCCCCTAACGGGAATGCACGCGTCCGTGGAAGATTGCTTATCCATTGACGGGGCAACCGCAGGCTCCCAGCACTGCAGCAGAGTGCCTCAGGAGCAAATCCAAGCCGATCACCATCAAGCTATAAGCGCCTGCCGTCGTTGGGTGATGCAAGGAACATTATAACTGCAGGGAACAGTATTACTTGGCCATTAACCTGGCCACGACCCTGCCGGATTGCTGTGTCTGTGTATAGGAGAGTGGTAGATCCCACTGCAATAAATAACCGTGCTGTTCCTATTTCAAGCTGAATAAAGCTGGTTTTGCTAAAGTTCTGCCTCGTGTTTTAGGGTGCAAGACAGGGACTCATGCGTCACAATATAATGTGAGTATTGTGTGTATATATATATATATATATATATATATATATATATATATCCATCCATCCTCTTCCGCTTATCCGAGGTCGGGTCGCGGGGGGCAGCAGCAGCTTAAGCAGAGAGGCCCAGACTTCCCTCTCCCTCTCTGTATATATATATATATAGACAAACACTAGCTGTGTCACCTGGTTTCACCTGGGAAATTTCATAAAAGAACAGGCCTCAGTTACAGTGCCATCAGTTAATTGGGTGTATCAGTAACTAAGCTCTTTTCTATATACAATACTTGTAATATTATTGGAAGGCAGTGTGTTGTAGCGGTTAAGGCTTTGGACCAGGACCACAAATCCTGAGGCTATGGGTTCACATCCCGCTACTGACATTGTGTCACCCTAAGCAAGTCACTTGACCGGCCTATGTTCCAACTGCAAAAAAAAAATCAAAAAAAAAAAACAAACCAACAAAAAAATAGTAACCAATTGTATCTCAAATTTTGTTAAGTAAGTCACCTTGGATAAAGGTATCAGTCAAATAATAAGTAGTAATAATTAATATCAGGTCACTGGAACTGCTTACTCTTGAACATACAGAATTGTTCATGTGTAAAACATTCCTGCATTAGATCAGTTGCTTCTTTTTCTAGTGTCTTGGCTTTTGTTGATGGTCTTTGCAAAACACAATTTTATAGGAAAGCGTATTCTTTTGAATTGAAACAGATTGTCAGCAGGACTAATGAGAAATTTGAGTATATATTATCATTATAATATATTTATGATTTTCATTTGTTTATACCATTCATTCAAGTACTGTATTTTTTAGTTTTTTTCACCAGCTGTATTTGGTTCCCCCTTTAAATTCCAGAGATGTGAATGCATATGCAAAGCAGTACTTGAAGTGGACATAAATGCCAGTATCCTGTGTTAAACTGACATATTAATGTGAAGAGGAATGAGCACGGAGCACTTGCTTATTTGAAATTCAAGGATCACTATCTAAGACCAATGTTTCTCCTTTGGAGTTTGCAGCACAGTGATTGAAAAGAGTGGAGTTGGGATATGGGGAGTTCTCCTTTAATGCTTTAAGCTCTGTTATTGAAGAGCAGGGGCCGGTCAAATGAGTGTAATGGATAAGCAAGATGAGAGCATCTAACAGTGCCAGTAGTCAACAGCAAAAAAACAGTACTTGCTAAACAATAATCTATGCATCTTTCTTGACCTTCACCGAACTTTTCATTCCAGAATGTGATCACGTCTATTTTTTCCTGTGCAGAACACCACAGCCCATCTTCAGCTGACCGTTCAACCTATTTGTTAACTGGTGCTATTCATATGGCCTGTTAATCAGTTCTGCTGCATCCACCATTTGCATACAGCACACTCTCAGCACAGAGCAAGCAAGTTGGTATAATATTTAAAAAAATATTGAAAAAAAATATAAAAAAAAAACATGTTTTGGCTAAATTTCTTTATTCTGTCAGTGCAAGCTCCTAACCTCTCCCTCTCACTCGTGTCACCAAATTTCAATCAAATGCATCAAGGCGTTTTAGAGATTTTGGGGTATTTAGTTTTTCTATTGTGGGGGGTGGGTTACCCCAAATTACCCCAAAATGTCTTTTTTAAGGGGTTACCTACTGCCATAGATGTACCACCCTGCCAAATTTCAGCTTTTTAACTAAATGGGGAAATAATATTTTTGTTTATGAGCGAGTGAATGGGTCATTAAGCCTGCACCCACAGAGTGGAAAGGAGTCTGAGAGGAAACAAGAGTGTGAGAGACTGAGACAGTTGTGTGGAAGCAAAGTGAATCAGGAATGAATGCAGTGGCAGTCAACAGGAGTTATGGCGATTGGGGAGAGTTCCTGTAGGGAGCAAGTGTTCCATAGGAGGGTCACTCCTGCTGAGCAGGGCTTGGGCATCACAGTTGTGACTGGCTGAGGTGAAAGGGACGCAAGCCATTTTAATGGCCTCCACTGAGGAGACCTGATGGGTGAGTGGGGTGAAGAAGAGGAAAGAAAGGCACTGAGGCTTAGGTAACAGAGAAAGAGAGCTTGATTTTACCATTGTATTTTATTCTTGATTTTAACCCTCATTTGAATTATTGATTTAATGATATATTTACTGATTTATATCTCCTACAATGAGCACTGGTTTTTATTGGGACTATTCATGGATTATTTATTTAATGAAGAACTGCACTGCCCTTTTTCTATGGATACTGCCTGTTGATTTTCTTATTTAAAAACACTGCACAGTGCGCTTTTGGATGCCCCAGTCTTGTTGTTTATGTGTCGTCATTGCACTGATCCATATCGGTTTCATGGCTATAAATGTCCATGGGAATCACAATCACGCTCAACTCTGAGGAGAAAAAACAATAAGCAGATATGATCAGATTTTGTACAGTGCAGCCACTGTGACATCACACGTCTAGAAACATGTGGGAGCGTAACAATGGGTTTCACAAAATGGTGGAGATGATGACATCACAAAAAAAGACTATAAAACACACATATATAGACAAAATATAAACTATTGAAATCTTGATAACCTGAAGGAAACCAGGAGCACAGAAAGGGTTAGGGGAATCTGGAACTGGCCGAGTGTACTAGAATAGCAAACTGTCAGGAAAAAGGGGTGTAATGGCAACTTCATGGTCAAAAAGCAAGGTCTAGCCAAAGTCAAAAAATAGTCCGATAAATATCTAGCAACCAAAGCCCAAAAGATTTTCAGTATAAGTCTGCAGACAAATCCAAAATCTTGGATATTGGGAGTAGTGAGCTTCCATCTTAAAGACCCTGTGGGGGATGACCTCACACAGTTTGACTTCCAGTTCACGTAGTAGCAATGGGGCAATAATGTGAATACCAATTACCTGTCAGTAAGTCCAAATGGTGGTGTAAAAATAAATAAAAATAACATGACTTGAAAATAAAAAAAGATTGCAAAACAAGTATAAAAAGGAATTATGTGTCAAAAAACTGGATGTGGACCCTTGCACATATTCTTTATGAAAACAATTTGTTTTGAAACATTAAGGATTACAAGTCCTACTATAACCAGTAGATGGCAGTAAATGGCTACGTTGGTCTGCTCGACACAGGACCTGAAAGTGAAGATAAACGTTTTACAACATTCTTTGCTTTACCGCAGCTTTACTTGATCAATAAACCAAATAAATACTTTAATCTGGAACATTTAAGAGTAATGAGGTCTTTCATCAATTTCCTACAAGGAAATGTCATGGACAAATGGAGCTCAGCACATATATAAGGGAACAAACTGTTCTCCTAATTGAAAGTATTCATTTCCAAAATATTTCACTAATATGTCAAAAAGGAAATGTTTGTGAAGGTCAGTTAAACTGTGGGGACCTCAGGGTTAAAATACCATGTACCTTTGTCTAAGTCCTGCTGAATGGTCTCCTCCTCTGTTGGCTCTGCTGGCAGCACGGTGACCTTAGTTCCAGTCTGCTGGATGAACTGCTGAAGGTTTACCTGCCGCAGCTCCTTGGTAAGCCGCTCAAGCTCTTGCTCTTTCTCCTAGGTAGCAAGAAGAAAAGCAGCCATCAGTGTAAATGCATCCATTAGCGAAAACAAATCTCAAAAACCTCTCTCATGTAAGGCTGTTGAAAACTTGGCTTTAGACAAGACATCAATTATGTTATGCCAGATCCCAAAAACAGACAGCACACCACAGACACTCATAGTAAGGGAAACAATACCAGCATTATATCAGCGAACAATGGACAACACATTGAGTGAACTACTCCGATAACAGGAATACTGGGCAAGTCATTAGCTGCACATATTGAAGAAGCACCCTGTGTAAAAAGAAGACAGTAAGCCATTCTGGTGGAAAAGTTTCAGCAACAAAAAGAAGAAAGAAAGAATACATCAGCAGCCATTCATTTGTCTAATTCTGCATCTACCCCAATATGTTGCAAGCAACTGCCACAGGATAGCAGTCATTTATCAAAAAACATGAAGCATCGGAGCCAGATTTATTGGAGGGTGGAATCCACAAATCTTACAATCTGTCAGATGCCTGACAAAGCAGCAAAAAATTTTATGAAACCATTATGGTGCATAAATAATTGATTATGCAGGTAAGTATGGAACAGCAGATGCTGCCACTTCAGAGGTTTTCTTCTTTCTTTAGTTTTTGTCTGGTTAATTTTATGCTTTGAAAAGTAACTGAAATACAAATTAAACTGACACTCTGCTATAGCAATTTCTCTATAAATAGAAGGTCATCATGGACAAATGTGAAAGATGTACTGTAAATATCTAGTAAGCTCTTTGGGCCCTTGTATAAATGAAGAGATAGCACGCCTGTTTTCCTTCATGCTTCTAAACCTCCTAATCTCCCGTATTCTATCACTTTCTGCAATGTGCTGTCCATTACGCTTTCTCTGTAAGCGGTCCACTGCTGTCCACTACATTCTGAGTACCCACTGCTTTGCTGTTATCATACGACAGCCACTTATAACTCCTCACATTTCCTGCTCAAGACTTGAAGCTTAATGTGGTCACTAGATGAGTCTCCTAAAATTGCTACCATGTTTCACTGACTTCTTCAAGTCTCTGAGCACTTTACCTTAATTTGTGATTTTCTCTCTAAACCAGGGGCGTCGAATTCCGGTCCTGGAGGGCCGCAGTGGCTGCAGGTTTTCATTGTAACCATCTTCTTCATTAGTGACCAGTACTAATTAACTTCTTTTGCCTTAGTTTTAATTAACTTGACTCAGCCAAACAATAATGAGACACAAAACATGCAGCCACCTGACCAGCTCACCTGTGCCCATCACACAATATCTGAATATAAAGAAAAGTGAAGGTCTCAGTAAGGTTGATCTCTCAAGTCACCGAAACATTTTGATGGTGTTCTTAGAAAAAAAACAGAAAATAAACAGTTTTGGAAATGTCTGCTGTGGCAAAATGAGAGCAGCAACAAGCCATGGAATTGAATAACGGGTTTAATTAACAGCCAGAATCGGCCTCTCATTAAGAAACTGGTTAGAATGAAATTGGTTGGAGTTTGAAACCCCAGTTTAGCTGGTCATCTGTTGGCTCGTTTCACGTCTCATTTCTGTTTGGCTGCCGTTTAATGAAGAAATGAATCAATTGAAAGGAGTGAATCCTTAAAAACAGAACTATTAAAATGAAGTGAAAAGGAGTTAATTAGCAGTGAAACTGTCACTGATTAGGAAAAGGGTTTGAATGAAAACTTGCCACCACTGCGGCCCACCAGGACTGGAGTTTGACACCCCTGCTCTGAACCATGCGGCCTGCTCTTGCCAAACTCACAGATGTGAATCGCAATTTTGGCACATCTCTGCTGCCACCTTGTGGAAATAAAAGAAAGGCCTTGTGTTCAACATGGAGCAGGAACCCTAGAAATGTAGTTCACAGTACCCACTAATAAGAGTCCTCTTCCACCCTTTCAACGGTTCCATGGCTCTCTAACACTTCTTTTCTCGAGGACTGGCTATAGAATTTGAAACGATCACACACTGGTTGTAATCAAATCTCTGGGATGACCACTGGGAATTGTCTCCGCCTGACACATGACACGGCATTCACAAGCAGCTCTCCAATTGAAATTTTTGACCTTTTGGCACAAAAAGGGGAGTAGTATTTTATTAGTTTATAATTGTGGTGAATTTATGGTGCTTTGCAGTATATTTAAGACAGGCGTCTTAAACTCTGGTCCTGGAGGGCCGTCGATAAATGTGACATGGGCAGTGATTATCAATAGTTTAAATTGACATGACCCAGTGCTGAGACGAATCCAAGTTGTGTAACAGGCTTGTTTAGGTTACAGGACTCTGTGGCTTCAGGCTCAGCAGCTCAGCTGGGAAAAACTTACCAAGTGTTTATAAAAACAGTGTTTTGAAATGAAATGAGAAAACCGATAGCTCACTGTGGTGATGTGTCAGTTACTGCATGCAGCACAGGGAGACAAGTTAAACTGAAAAAAGTAGGGTCTGAAAGTTAAAAGGTAAATTATACTGTCCCACTGACAGAAACACTGTTGTGTGTCCTGCGTTTGAACTGCCAGCCTCTTGGCTTCTCTTTAAAGTCTCCTCTTGTCTGTGTACATTTTTCTTGAGGTGTTTCAAGTTTTCTTTTTTTTTATACATATGAAAGATGTGTGTTAGATTGGTGATTTCAAACCCAAATGTGCGTGCGTGTGCGCCGATGTAGGCCCTATAATGGCCTGGAGCCATGCCCAGGGTTGTTTTTTCTACTGGCTCTGATGTTGATGGGATAGACTGTGACTCTCCTTGACCTTGAACAGGATTTAAATGGGTTTTGAGAATATGTATATATAATATTCCAAGGAGACTTTCCATTTGGAGTTAGTGTATTAAATATTATTAAATTTGCTTCACCCTAAATCTGTTTTTTTGAGCTGGAAACAGGCATTTTTCGTTTCACTTATTTTAATGAAATGATAATCTCGCCAAAAACATAAATTGCACAATTTTTGGCCCCTAAAGCAAAACTGAAACATTCTAATTTGGTTACTCATTGGAATTATACTGCTGAGTGTTGCAAGATTTTTTGCACTCCTACAGCAACCCCAGAGATGTTGCTAAGTAGACAGTGAAAGGAATTAAAATTCACTGAAATTAAAATACAGCACAGTCCAGTTTACCCACAAATTTGCTTACCAAGCAATAGCTGTACGTCTCCCAGCGCTAGCAGTTTATCACGCAAGACTTAATAACACATGAAATGGGACGCTTAAAGGAATAAAAAGGCACTGAACAGTACTAGTGTGCACAAGTTGAGGGATTTAAAATGAAAACAACAACTGCTCTGTGATTTCTGAAGGTTACTTTAATAGGACGTGTTATGAACAACTGCACTGTCCAGCCATGTTGTCATCAATATCCCCGAATTACTGATAGCTATGTTTAGTTCAGTAGTAAAGTTCTGACTAGTTGTAATTACCGCAGGCCATACACATAACAGCTTCTTCTCAGACCTGTATAGTCCAGTTTTGGGTCACGATACATACTAGGCATGTCAGGAGTTAAGTATCTACAATGGCTGGATGGCTTTGATAAGCTATGTAACACATTTCAAGGAACATGGGGATTAGTGAATCTTCTCCATGAAGACAGAGAAGAGGAGTGGAAAACATCTGCGCTTTTGTGAAAAATATGGATTCTGATGTTGGGCAAAAATGCATATGGTGCTTTGCAAAGCAATGTCCACGGGGTTAGCCCAAAACCGGGCCAAGTAACATCATTTCATATTGATCAACATAAAAGTTACTTTAGTTGTGATACGCACTCATTATGTGATTAGCAATTTCTAAAGTTAATATTTGTATCTTCCAGTGAATTTGTCACAACACTCTCTCTGCCTACACTCAGCTGTACAAAAGCAAATGGAGTTTGATGTGCTCTGTTAAGCTGGCTCAGACACGGCATCATGTTAAGATATTGAAGGATGTTCCATCACGGTTCCCTCAGTACCTGCTCCACATGGAACATCCCTGCCAACTGCACACTAAATGGACCCTGCTGTATACTGAGCAGGGGAGCAGGTTCTTTACTGCTACCGAACATCCCCGTCACAAGACACATCTGCCAAATTGACCATATAAAGATGTTGGCAAAAGACAGAAGCTGCTCAAATGTGTGACTCTTCCATCCAAGCGCTGCGTACAGGGGCCTCCATTGTAAAGTACCCTACTAATATTTGTTATTTCCACATGCACTGTTGCAGTTTTTCTTGAGTGCTGTGTAGCTTCTCATCATAAACTGAGCTTGCAAACTGTACTTGGACATCTCAAAGCATCATTATACACATTTAAAAAAAAAAAAATCTGTTTTATAATTCATTTCCATGACACAAAAACACTCCAGATTTCATGTTTAAATGTGTTCCTTAATAAAAACAATAAAGTTTGTTCTCTCCTTTGCTTTTCTGCTAGTCAAACATGGTTGAGGGCACTGCACAGTAATTTTAGAAGCTCAAAAGCTTTATGGGGAGACACTACTGCCTGGTATTTAAAATTTTCAATATTAAAACAGCAAGCACAATAGTCAAATGAGAACAAGCTTTTGTAACGTGTTCTTTTAATGCCCTTAATTATCAAGGAGAACTATGTGCTCTCTCATTTTTGTACTTGAATTGCACCTCTTCCATGACTTAGGAGTTGAGCTTTTCTTCTCCAAGCTACTGTCTGAATACATGTTATACCTAAATTACAGGGTGGAAAGATGCTACACCATCATTTTGCATAATGTTTCTTTATTATCTAATTATGACAGCAGTCTTCCTTGCACGTATGTGCAGATTTTCTCCCCATCATTTGAGGTCACGGCTGCTCACATAAAGGCAGTTCTGAACCTAAAACCCATATAAGATGACTGTATATGATAATCTAGTGTGTTAGCTTTAACACAGGAGGTAGAGAGGGGGGAAATTTTCTAAAAGGGGGTCAAGAACTCCATAGGAGCCACCAAGTACTAGGAAAGGAGAGGTTAGGAGCACACACTGATATGGCATGTTACCGCACCCACCACACAATGAACCACCTCAGGATCCCAGTTAGCACCCGAGTCCACCTGTGCTTGCAGTTCTGAATGAAGATTAAGGTCAAGCCCAGGACAGAGCAATTGCAGGTTAAGGAATTCATAAAAATGAGGTGCAGGGGTAGGCTCCAGCTTCCCTGCTCAGGATAAGTGGGTTTGAAAATGGATGGATGGACAGAACTGATGGATGCCACTTATTTGTCCACAGTACACTGCATAATCATTTTAAGTGAAACAGAGATCAGTTTGCTCTGTTTGTTCTGTCAAGTCACAGTGTATTTCAGTGCAATTTGCCCATGGTACAAATGCGTACAGCTTGAAGTCTGCTCCATGCAATGAACTACTTTCCACAGAAAACTATGCTCCCATTCTTTAATTAAAAAAGACTAACAATATTGAATCCTTGCCTGAAAAGAGTGACCTCACTACTAACAAATGCAATGCTAATGAGTGGTGTCTCCTCAAGTGAATAGCCTGCATTGGTAAGCAATTTATTAATTGTATAACTCTTCTCGCTTTCATTTACTTCAAAAATAGATTTTTTGGTTATTACATAGTGGCTCTGACTGTTTAGCGGACAATATGGTAAATTAGAACCAGACAGCGGTATGTAGCAATTAAAGCTGGAGTATTCAGCAGTCGTCATTTTAAAGAAAATATCTTACCTTTGGCTAAAGTACTAAAATCAAAAATGACTTTTCTTATTTATGTAAACTTCTGATTTATTGCTGATCAAAAATATGAAAACAGACAGCACAGAAACTGAATATTCTCTTTGGGCCTTCCAGGTTTATTCATCCCATGTCCCTGAATTGCTGCCATGTTGTTTGGCCTATGTGGTATGTACATAATAATAATCTGTGATAATCTGGCACCACGTCCAGAGCGTCCATATTGTTGTCATGATATGTCGCTATCCTGGAGAAGGAGGTACTTTCAGAAAAGGAGTTTACTAAAGTGTTGTGCATTTGGGTGCTGTACTGTACTTCATATGAGGGGAGACACAGGTTAAATGCTGCTGCTTGATCTCCAGCTCATTCAAAGTGTCGAGTCTCCAACATGAATGTACATTTTGTAAGCTTCAGAGGTCTTCAAACAGGTTTAGTTACACTCTTTCAAAAGATCACCAACTTCCACCTTTGTAGTCCAGTTGCTTTAGGAGCACTAAAAATACTGAATATTAAGAAGTGAAATTAAATGATGGGATTTCTAAAAGATGTTTTACTTATGTAGAACACAGTACAGAGAACATGGGAACAGACTGATAGGCAAAAAAACGTGTATATTGTCACACGTGTGTCTGTGGATCACTTTCTGGGCCCACCTGAGGTAGGTACTACCACCCTGGGTCAAAAGACCTTCTCCTTGTTTGTTTCCTCCACAGTACAGAGAACACGCCCAGTGAGTGCAACTGACTCCACACCTTCCAGTCCCCCACCCATAAAGCCCACAGCTACCAGAAGGATGTGTTCAGTCTTCAACAGAACACACTACAAGACTGAGCTCCTTTCACCCTGACCAGACCTAAACAATTGCCTAGTCTGACGGATATCTTACTGGATATTTTGAGTTCTTGTATTAGCGTGCAATATCAGCACTTCTTTTGTTACTTTTTGTTGATAGATTGGGTTGGCGCCCTAGCATTTCTTTATGGAACTTGCAGTGCTTTCCTCCACCACAATATGTTATTAGAATATATACTATAAAAGATTCAATGTGCTCTTAAACCATTCACCAAAGCTAGAATAAAGCCAAAGAAGTTGTATTATGAACTAAAAGTGTTTTATAAATGAAATAATAACTGGGAAGAATAAGCAAAGCATCAAACATAAACATTATCTAGAGACATGGTAACAAAATCCTAGTGCCATCCTAGGCCTTCCTACCATGACCACTTGCCCATATTCATATATTGTGCACCCAACATCTGCCTCTTCTTTCCACTGTGTCTCTGACTCTGGCCTCTAGTCCTCCCAAATAGTTTAACTGGTGTCAACCATTACCCTCCCTATATACCTGATTGCTGGACCTCTGGAGGTGGCTTCTTACCATGGTCTAAAACAGGGCTGGGCAAGTTTTTTTTTACTCAAAGGCCACATAAAATTTTGAAAAAGTGTATAGTGGGCAACACTTCAGGCTATTTTTACAGTTAGCCTGCTCCCTACTTACAGTAAGTTTAAAATCCAACATAGGGCTATTAGTGCAAAGTTAACCAGAAAAAAAGAATGATCCAGTAAATCATCACAATCTGTGCCAGCATTTTCTAGAAACTAAATGAACTGATGATGATTAAGTCCTCTTGCACTTGCAAAGTTCACAAGTTTCATGATTTTGCCCAGGGAGATTTGCTGCATTACTTCCATCACTGGATCTTTTTGTAATCTGAGTCACAGTTGCTTCATTTGGACAAAACAATGACATACCATTTTATAAAACTTTGCTGTTCGTTTAGTATACTACTTCATTGATAAAAGCTCCCTTGTAATTTCAAATCTGCTATTAATTCCCAACAAAAAACCGAAGCTGTACAGTGTGTTTTGGATATGTACTTTCATCCAACACTATGCACTGAAACTTGAAGGTTTCCGTCTTCTTGCCTTACTCACCAGCCAAGTCTTCACTGATTACTAGTGATGAGCGAACCCTGCAGTGTTTGCTTGGCCGGGAGTTTGGTGAAATCATGGAAATGTTCGGGAACTTCATTGAGCTCAGCAAAATGCATGGAAGGCAAAGAGTAAAGAGATACTGAACTAGTTTTGAGTGTCTTATAATGGTACATCCCCAAGGGCTACAGAAGCATCTCCCAATTATGCTGGACTGATTATTGTGACCAAAAATGTGATCTGAGCTATGAGGCAGCAGTGCTAACTACTTCACTACTGTGTGTCAGACAATAAAAGATGGTTATGGAATAATAACAATAAATAAAAAAACACAACAAATGACCACAAACTAGTAACAAGTACATAACACATAGATTACTGTCTGGGGATACCCATTGTTTGGAGTCACTGATTGCAAATGGAATGTCTTTTTTGTTCCCAATGTATCTGCGCAAATGCTTTGCACAGTAAGAAAATATTTCTAACAAGAATAAAGACCTTGTAAATAGTACTAAATCTTTTATTTTTAGTATTTCCAATGGACTCGTGTTTTGTGACTACTGGGCTCTTTTACGGCTTGTTTTGACTATTGGATGCGGCTAATTATTCACGCATGGGCAGCACAGTGATGTAAGGAGACCTGGGTTTCTGTGCTGGGCCGGTCCTGCTTTTGTGGAGTTTGCATGATCTTCCCAGGTCTGTGTGGGTTCTCTTCAGGTGCTCCAGTTTCCTTCCACAGTCCAAAGACATGCAGGTTAGATGGACTGGCAATGCTAAATTGTCCCTAATGTGTGGCTGGGATGTATGCGTGTGTTTGCCCTGCGATGGACTGGCACACTGTCTAGGGTTTGTTCCTGCCTTGTGCCCTATGTTAGCTGGGATTGGCTATGGCACCATCTATGACCCTATTCAGGAGTAAACAGGCTAGAAAATGACTACTTAGCCATGTGGTACTGTGCTGCAAGTGCACAGGGATCATTGTTGTATACCCAATGACATTATTAATATTCTTATTATTATGAGTTAATATACCACTCCAATGAAAATATTGCAAGTTTTTTGTTTCCCCCGGGTAGAAATCCAGCTGGAGTACTGATCAGCTCGTAACATCATTCATGTGTAAAGGATATCGGCAACAGTCTTACAATACACAAGCATAAAAGTTCTCTGCCTGGCTGCCACAGCTGTGATAGCAAGCTGGCCTTGCAAACCATCACGGGGAACTTAGAAAGAAATGTTTAAGCTAGCTGCATGGACAAATTCCAAGGAAATATTCGGCAAATGATGTTACCGGCACACACTGCAAAAAAACACTTTGGTGAATTTTGCCAGACAACACTACTGATTACCTCACCCCTTTAGGTAACTGTTCCGGGTGATAAACTTATTTTTTCAAATTTGCACTTGTAGAATTCTTTTCATACACTCTTTTAAAAACTCCCCTTTCAGAAAATTGCTTGCTTTGTTTAGCAATTTTTATGCAAGCAGGTAGCCGGCCTGTGTACTGCATAGGCTTTACGGAGAGTAGAAGGGGAAATGCACTTAGGTGAACTATAAACTAATATGAGAATGGCATCACTTTTTCTACACACTAAACATATGTTTTGTATTCCTACTTATGTGAGCTCTGTGCATGTTTCATTGACAACAACTTTCTGGTTATTCATCTTGTTCCCTCACAGTATAACGAACACATGCTAACTACTAAATCAAGCTGATGCAGTATTCATGTGGTGTCTAAGGGCAAGCAGTGTAATATGGTGAACACTGACTAACTGATTTTTGAACCGCAAGGACCTGTTAACACTGGCTGACAGTCTGTATTCAGCCCATAAGCCCACATTAGTCTAAAGACTCTTCTTGGGTCTGTGGCAGCACTACATATGCTCCAGGGACCCTAGGCTAAAGCTACCTCTTGGGGTTCTTGTTGTCCCCACTCTCTTTATGACCTAACAAGCCAGGCCTCTATGGCGACACCCAACCTGCCTGTTCTGTCAGAGGGACAGTATGGCTCCATACTTTCTGTTCTAAGACTGAGTGCTCTCTAGTGGCTAGGAGATGTTGCCACCTTAGCGTCTCTTTCAAAATGATTACTGTGCACCTGCCTGTAGAACCTCCAATACATAAACACATAAGTTGAAGTGCCTTCTGGTGGTGTCCATACTATTATTTTGGCAAGGCAGCAGGTGTTAACTGTTGATGTATGCATTTTTAGGGCACTGTAAGGAGGCCCCATCTCATATCACCTCACGCCACTTGCAATTCCAGTCCTGGCTGGGTCCCCCACCATAACATAAAGTACTTTGGATGCCATTCACATGAAGGCCACAGCATAAAATAAAGACTGACAGTAGGCGATTGCTAAATTTTCAGTATAAAGCAGCAGCTGTGGAAATCCATGGCAACTTCAGAAAGAGTCAAATTAACAAAAATAATTCACTGAATGAAGTATTGTATTCTGTAAGTATTCTAGAACACTTAACAAAGGTCACAAGTTCAGTGAACAGTTATCTAATACCCCACCCTATCCTGACTGTAGCCAGTCCTGGCCGAGGCACTGCATTTCATTATTTATAGTCACACTTGGCAGACAGCATAACAACGGCCTGAGCAGTTTGTCCCACAATTTGACAACTTTGACATTTTGCAATTGGAAAGGTGCTGCAGAGGTTTTAAAATTTAAACAAGTGAAGCAAATGGTTTTAACTTTTCAATGAGCTATGCAGCTCATGTGCTGGTTTCTGCTTTTTAAGGTGAACAAAAAAAAAAAGATGCTCTTAAGAGGAAAACTTTAGCAAATACTGATGCGTTTCATTTTCAGTCAGCTTTAACAGATCAAGAAAGCACCTGACAATAGTAGGATGTTGCAGTGTTATCTTTAGGTTTGTTATAAATTGCAGTAGATATTTACAGAGTTCACTGTCTGATTTGTTGGCAATTTTAAAAGAGAGCTCTGTTCTAGATTGATGCATTATCATTGTTCATTGGAGAAAATGTATTATAGTTATTAAAAAAACATGATTACTGTGAGTGGGGTCAGGGGGAACAGGATCACTATTGCTGAAAACTACTTTGTAACATAAAATGCATAATAAGAAATGGTATAAATGATATCCCTAAAAGAAAAGTGTGTAAAAACTAGCACTCGGAAACAGTTAAACCCAGCTTGTTTTGAACCTTTAATACCTACAAAAACAAACCTTGTGGCCTTGTGCTGACTGAAGCATTCCAGTTCCATGCCACTTTCAGTGTGAAACAAGTTCTGACAGGACAGCTCTATGGAGATTAGAGCACACCTGCCTGTTAAGCCACAGCATTGCGTTTTCTGTGCACAGAAATTCAATTATTTAACAAACAGCAAACATGCCCCCACTCTCCCTGTGCGCCACACTGTACTGGGCTCTCAACCTGAGGGGAGGGTGTGCACATGTCACCGCCATCACCACATCTCCTGGGAGAGCACTGTCATACCTGGGAGAGGGGCTCCCGGTGCCAACATGCGAGGTTTTCTTTTGTGTACGGAAACTTATAATGTTTGGATTAAGTTGGTTTAAGTACCTCAGGTTAATTTATTATTAAAGATACTTAAAAGAATTAAATTGCTTTGTAGGATTAAAACAAACAAACTGCAAAAGCATGGCAGCTTTCTTTAGCTAACAACACCAGATAAGCCAAGACTTTTTTTTCACATGGCAGCCATTCTTCTATGTATTCGTACATTATAAATCAGGCAATGAATTGAATATGGAAGAAGAAACCTACAAATGAACACAGAGTGGAGACAGGATACAAAAAAATCTTGAATTTTACATTTCATCTGAGGAATGGGACCATTTAAGTGTGGTGGGAAATTTGTAATCGGGTGGGAAAAACGACACGTATTGGCACAGCAACATCACTTCCAAGGTTGCCGCCACAGTCTTGTGTGCGTGCAAAGACAACATTTATGCTCCAGAACACCTTTATTTTATAACTATCCTTAATAAGAATATCAATTTCTTAATATTAGCATTTGATTTACATATTTTAAACTGTGTTATGAATCACCTTTGACAAAGGAGCAGTTCCATTATTGCCTTTTGTGCTTTGTAATATCAGCAAAACGGACTTGAGCCCAGTACTATTTACTTAATGTGATTGACTGGGTCCTTGTCCAGGGCTGGTTCATGCCATTAGCCTGGTGCTGCTGTTAAGGAATAATCGCATTTCCAAAATTGATTAGCAGAGAAATACAACACTTTTAATTGCTCAAAACAAGTATGAGACAGAGAAATTGGTTCCTAGAGTGCAGTATCCCTAAATAAATTATCCTTCAAACATGAGATTTAATTATAGCCAATGACAGGCTATTAAAATCCTAAATGTAATTTTGTGTAACCTTGAAACTTTAACATTGTCCAAATGAAGACGACTTAGAAGTCATCCTGAACTACCCACTGTCCACAACCAGACAGAGTACTGAAGAGATTAAGAAGGCTCAAAAGATGTTTGTTTTACGCAGTACAAATTAGGAAAGATTACGCTTAAGCTTTATAACACACTAGGGAGGCCTCAGCTGGAATACTATGTTCAGCTTAAAAGATATTTCAGCACATCTAGAGAAGAGAACTGGCAGTAGATGGTCGTTGTTACTTCTGATGAGTTAGACTAAAGGTGACATGTGGAAACTACATATTTTCACAGTAAATTTTACACTCATGTCAGAAACTATTTCTTCAATACATGTAATAATGGTTTTATAGATATTAATACATTGAGGACTTTCAAATGCCGACTTAATGTTTTCTGAAATAGTTGGTGAAATAGACACTGACATACTGGTTTGGGCTAAATGGCCTGCTCTGGTCCAAACGTCTGTTATGTGTTTACAGTTCAAAAAACTATTAATAATGAATTGTAAAATGCAGAACAGAGCACAATATATAATCACTACAAGCAGAAAAACCATCTCACATTAGTTTCATTCCTGGAAGAGGTTTCATCAGCTTTTTCCACGATAGGATATTTAATATATTATTCTATCATGCCAATATAAATCTGAGACATTTAATATATTATTCTATCATGCCAATATAAATCTGAGACAGTTGATCATCCAATATGTTTTGCCAACATTAACTGCAGGTATTTTGGCTGACACCGCAGTACAGCAGGCCAGTATGCTATCTTGTAGTGTTTGCTCTCTGATCTGATGCATGGCAGAATTTACCCTCTGTAGAGAGTTTGCACATTCTTCTCATATTAACGGAGTCATCCTTCCTAAGGTTACAGTTTTGCTTTATTGTTGTTGTTTGTAATGTAGTCCAGTACTAGAAAATGAATGTGCAGAAAATGGATGGACACAGTCTCACTTCAAAACTTCAAATAAACAATTACCTGTAATTTCTTAGTAGTCTGTCCCAAAGATCGCTCAACAGCTCGACAGCTGTTCTCTAGCCGAGCCGTCTGCTGACCTTGCAGATCCAGCTCCCCTTTGACCTTGATGATCTTGGCCTTCAGGTCCTCTTCATTGATTTGCTGTGTCTCCTGAAACTCCTGCTGGAGCTTCTCTGCCTCAATGCCTGCTTCCATACTGTGGATCTTTGCCATATATTCCCTGAGTTTATCTTCACACTCGTGGACTCGTTGCCTCATTTCTTGAAACTGCTCTTTCAATTGTTTTTCATTCTCCTGTTCAATTTGCAGTTCATTTTCCCAGAATTCCTCCTCTTCAATTTCTATCTCACTTTTCTTGATCCTCTGCTCTAGTCTCATGATTTCCTCCTCTAGTCCGTTGCTGTGTCTTTCTGCCCAAGACCTCAGTTCTACCTCATGGCACTCTAGCTGTCTTTCCAAGGAATGCAGTTTGTCTTTTTGCAGCTGGACCAGCTTGACCAGCTCTTCTGTGGTAGTTTTAGATGAATTATTGTTTAATATCTTTTGCCTCACTTCTGTCTCTTTACTTTTACCAAATATATCCATCAGTCCTTTGGCACCACCAGTAAAAGTTAAGGATTTCCTCTTGGGTTCTTTCCGCTTTAATGACTTGTCCATCTGAGGCCTGAGCTTAGCTAAAGGAGGCAAACTCTGCCTATACAAGGTCCTTTCTGGTATGCGGGCCATGGAATCGGAAGTAGGCCTCTCACTAAGAGAGGGTCCAGTTCTCTTCAGAATAAGCTGCACATCACTGGCATATTGACCCCATTTATTGAGAGACATGATTGGATTTTCATGTGGTGCTAAATGTCTCTCTGTATCTCTCCATTTCTCTATCAGTGTGTATCTTCCTGTACGACCTGTTAGCAGAAATAAACAAAACATTATGAAAAAAAACTATTTACTGATTCTGTAATTAGCAAAAAGTCTATAATAAAGCGTCTTAAAGGGTAAAACATTACTGAAGAGAAGAGCAAGTAAACTGGAAATGCAAAATGTGAGTTTAAAAAGGGCTTTAATGAATGTGCAGCATGAAGTGAACTATTTTGTTAAGTGTAACTAAATTATATTTTAACAGAAAAATATCCTAAATTATACAGAAATCAAGCAGATGTGGACTTTACAGTTATTTATTTTGGAAGCTACTTTAACTTTAAGTGTTTTTCACCATAGCTATTTTCTATGTTCCAACTTACAAATATTAAGCTGCGTTTTGCAAAAAAAAACAACTGTATGTGTAACATGGTGATGAAATAATATATTACAAAGAGTGGCCTGCATTTTTACCAAACTGGGAATTGTGCTATACATTTACAAGGTTTGACAAAAAAGTATAGTTACAAATAGTTTAAAAATGCTATATTAAAGTGTGTCCATGTAATTTTACAATAACTCCATTAAAATGGGAATATACATCCATTCATATGATATGCCAAAATTTACATTGAACATTTTTCAAATACTTAATATGTTGATTTTTATCTAACCTAAAACAAGATTAGTAACAAGTAAATTAGCATACATATTACATTTTTTTAACAAAAGAAAGTGAAAATCAAACATACTGTGGGTGTCCCATAACGTAACTGAGGTTCAGTTAGAAGAAGTTTGTTTAAAACATGATCAGACACACAAGGTGACACAAAATGGTTCATTTTCTGATAGAATGTCATGTGTTACAGCATACCCCCCATTTATTTTGGGTACAACAACCCTGTGCGGCAGTACTGGCATGAAAAGGATCAAACAGGTAATGAACGACTCAGTCTGGCCTGTTTGGCAGCGTTACCTGATGGACACGGTGTTCTTGCCTTTCTGTGGTGTGTCTGGTAGTTCTTGTTATTGAGTTTAAGTGTGATTTATTTTCTTCTCTTCACATCTAGTGATGAACTTTGGACAGCACAAACTTAAACCATTCATTAGAGTCCTACAATGTTTTTTCTTCTTTGCCTCTTGAAGTCTATGATGTGGACATATGCACTAAATGGTACTACTGGATGTAGGTATGCAGTATGCAATAACTATATCTAAAAGACGTCACTTTCAAAAGGTGCTAAAATGGCAAACACAAGAAGTGACAGATGATTTCTAAAAATAAGGAAGTGGACCTGGTAGATGAAAAAGGAAACAAACATGGGCCGTGGCAAATGTGACACTAAATGAAGGAAGGAGGTGGCTTTAGAAAGGGACAAAGAAAATGCTGTGGGAAACTCTGCACATTGTCAACAAAGGGAACTACAGTGACCCCAACTCTGCAACAGTAAGCGGCAGACATGATTGGTATCACCAAAATCATGGAAATGACATACAGGATCTTAACAGCTCGTCTTTTCTGACTGACCATAGGAATGTGGGGCATTTTAGTTGAAAATGGACTAGCAATGCTTTAGCAAAGAGACTACAGTTTTCCAGGAAAGTGATTAATTTTATAATGGAAATGAGTCAAGGGACAGACTGTAGAAAGCAGTAGTTAGTTTACTGTGAAAACGATGAATCAGCCTTTTGCTTTGAACATACTGCCTCAAATGAAGGCCTAAGTGTTAGTGGACTGGCAAATTAGACATATAACTGAGAAACTTTGCTCTCAATTCATCGCCACCCTAGCATGTATTAAACTTCAGGAAAAGGCATGAAGCAAAACAGATATTCTGCAATAAGAACATTTACTATAAAAGATCAGATAAAAATTAACATGGAAAAGGCTCACTGGTAGAGTGCTATGCCAAATTATTATTGCTGTACAAAATCTGGCAGAGCATAACTTTGGATTTTGAAGGAAGAAATCAAAGGAATACTACTATGTAAAAGTGTAAGGCAAGATTTTTTATTATAACTTTTGTCTGTTTTTTTCTTCTGCATTAGTGTTTCAGTAGAAATGAGTAAACATCACATTTCCGAGTATTAATTTTCCAAAACATGAAATGTTACAGATATAATGTTTGTATTTCCCTACAAACATAAGTAACAGATCACTTTTCAGATAATCACTTTTGTGTATAGCCCAGTACACGACTAAACAAAGATAACAAGCAGGTGCTAATGATCAATGATGCAATGAGTGTGACAGCACAAGTTCTCCGAGATGCTTTGGGCAAATGGCCAGCTGATTTTCTTATAAAACTGCATAACTGTGTACCTAAGAGAACTGATGCAGGGTAAAGAGTGGTCATACAAATTACTGATTTGATTTAGGTTTTTTTTAACTGTTTATTGCTGATTATAATATATGTTTTGATATTTAAACTTCTCATTTCATTGTTTTTCTTCGCTACACAGAATTATTTTACATGTTACTATGATATTTGCACAATACTAATATTAGCATTTTTGTGTCTCTGATAAGTCACCAGTGGCTTGAAATGTAGACAGCATTTCAAAGACCAAGATATTAATGGTATTTAATATTCAAGTCCTAGCACAGCAATTGCAGCCATTATTGTGAAGAACATAATTGTAAAATATGCTAAAACAGCAATGCACTTACTGCTCTTCTTGACTTCACTGACATAAGCCATCCGGAATAAATATCACCTGTTATGTATTTGAGAACACAAAGACAAAGGAAGTCTGTGTTACAAGTGGTTTATTGATTTTTGGCCCCGTTTCAGATGCTCTCGAAGCCTTCTTCAAAGTCTTGATCTCCACAGTACTGATAGCCAAGTTTATAGCTTTGGCAATACAATGAACATGAAAAAGCAAACTCCGAGTTCAAGGTTTGCAGTTTTTCAACTCAGCGTCTGTGACTTCTTCCATAGTGAATTTCCCAGCTTGAATATAAACATCTCAGATTCATGTAAAAAAAAGTACGTCAAATTTGGAATTATGAATTTAATAAAACACCAAGAATAGCATCTTTATCGCCATAAAATGATACACAGTTGGAGTGTTGAATATAAAGAATCACTTCAACCTGCTATCATTATTTATAAGAGTCTAACAACTGTGAAGACGTGTACATTTTCTGGCTTGCTATGACCTACATAATGTTGAATTCATCGTTGCAAATCTCTTCTATTGCTTTACTTGTGGCGAGCACCTGTATCAATGTGTTTCAGTTTTAGAGTATTCAGGCTGCTGTCACAGAACTGTCAACCACCTACATAAAGAGATAGATAATAGTATAAATAATGACAATATTTTTAAACGAAAATAGTAAATTATAAAATTTGTTATGCCATCAATTGCATATCTGTCATAGGAAAGTAAAAATACTTTATGTATTACCTTTGATTAATATATCATGTTCACTTTTGATTATAAAATATCATATACGCAGTATTATCTTCTTATATAATATGCTGCCATGGCTGTTTGTTTGTCTGTCCAGGATTTTAAATCACCTGTAGCTTGCAAACCGTTTCACCTATTGACCTGAAATTTGGTACACATATACTACGTGACCTCTACTGTCTGCTTTTGGGGTGATGATTGACCTCAAAGGTTATTCCGCTTTTAATTTAATTTATTTTATTGTAGAATCAACTCTCGGCAGCAGCTAGCAGGGCAGCCGTGCGGCACATGCGTACAAGCGCCATTCTCATTCCTTCGCTGTCACTTCCCCTACCCCTTTTTTATCTTAAATCATTCTTGAGGCAGGTTGAAGACTTAAGTGCCAGGTTAAGTGAAAAATTAAAGAAAACATACTAATTGCAACTCAAATACTGTCTTAATCAGTTTTAACGTGAAGAGATGCAGACGAAAGAAGAGATGAAGTGGGCTACTAGGGTGGAGAAATGAAGAGCTGCTCAGGAACCAGCAGGCGTATCAACCTCTGAGCAAACGAATGCTAAACGTACAGAGAAAGAGGATGAAAACTAAGAATGCTCAAGTCAAGTGTATTCACTGCACATTATCGTGCAGTGTGCCATTGCTGGTACAATATATTTGTTATTTAAGGACTACTGGTCAAATGACCACAAATCACCTTTAATTCTTATCTCTGTGTGTGTGTGTGTGTGTGTTCAGGGAGTTTACTTCAACAAATGGTGGCAAAAATAATATTACCAAAAATGTAAAAAATGATCACAGCAATGAGAGGCCTGTGCAAAACTGATTCTTTAAGACCACTCCTGCCCACTTTCTAAAATGTTTGGCCTACTCAGTCTGCCCTATTCATATCCATGCTCTAAATGTATCACCCTGCTCCAGCTGCTGGTTCTTTTGACAGGAATTGTTTGACACTTGACCAATTGTTTTTACTTCAGTCAGAGGATGAACACCCCTAGTTACCCCTTAGATCTTAGGTGATGAGAAGGCCCGTGAGATGATATTGCTTAATATGTGGCACTGTAGTGTACGTCTTGTGAACACTCACAGGGCTGCAACCATACAGCATTGGCTCTGTAGCCAATGGCATTTTTTTTAACCTAAGAGTGGAACATTAATTTTGAAAACTCTTAGTTTGTGAAGCAGTAATGTTGTCACCTGTCTTTGAGATGATGCAAACTGATGTGGTGGGCAGCTGCAGATAAACTGTAGGTTTTACAACAGCACTCCATCTAAACATCAGTTATCGTAGCAACCTTGTACTTCTCTGGAGTAAGAGTGACTTTGTGCACAATTTCTGGACTCTCACACTCACATGCTGCGGCATTTTTGAAAGATTTGGCAATATTTGTTGTGATACCAAATTCTCCACTTCTATCTAGCTGCTGTGTCTGCAAAGTGCAACAATAATTCAATAAACCTTTTGCCAAACACCATTTCATGTCGATAAATCTACTGACAAATATAATTCACATATTTTTTATTTTTAGGTTTCCAATTTTGTGTTTGCAAATGTCAGTATAATTTGTCCTCCCACAATTGGGCCTGAGTGACACGTGAGACCTGAAGTGCCTGACTTATCGTTATTTTATGCTAAAACTTTAAGCAGATGACAGGTGGTTGTTCTCCTTTCTCTTCAACTACATCCAAAAATGATTGACCTACATCATAATTTCCTTTGATTATATATAAGGCTTTAAAACCACAATTTCTAAGAGCCCTTTCAACAACATTGATATTTATTTTAGCTTGAGAGTGTTTTTTACAGTCTGTGTCTGCATTTTAACTGGAAACTCTACTTTGGCACCTGTCATGCTGCCTACAATGGGGGGGTTTCCTTACGATTATGATTTAGAGCACCAGTATTACATTTATATAAAATATAAAAAAATCAAAAATAGAAACATTTTAAAAATTGATAATATTCTAGCCCCTCATTTTTACTCCTTGAACATGTACTCTTGCTGCACTAAAATGACATACTATGCCACAAAGAATTAAGTTGGAACCTGCAAGACTTTCACTGGAATGCCAGCCGTTTTTGAAGTGACTCATGTAATCAGACTGTGTGACACTTCCGTGTGCTTACTTTAAGGCATAATGAGGGTGGCTGTGGTGTATCCTCTTGCAAACAGGAAAGAGTGATTTTAGTCGTAACTTAAATAACCTGCTGTAAACATTTTTCTTTCCACTAAAGATAAGCTTATGACAAAAAATATTCCTCATAGTTGCAGTAGAAGGTAAACCTCATTGAGACGTTTAGTTGCAGGAAAATATTGCTATTTTGTAAAACAACCAAAATCATCAATTCAAATCTGCATGTTACTTTGGTCTAAATTAGTCTCATAACAAATAACATACAGTACATGACTGGGGTTATATAATCAATTTCTAGGTTTAAAGATGTGAGAAAATATGTGCATGGTACCAAACAGTTCTTTGTATTTTTTTGTTGTACTGTTTGTTTTGACTGCTTACTCTGAATTGTCCCAGTGTGCGGTGTTGGCATCCCACTGAAAGCAGCAAAGCACTTGTTGTTGCTAGGGAAAATAAAAATGTATTATGATGATGATAGAACATAGGTTCAGAGGTTCATTACTGTCATGTATACAGAGTACAGTAAAATTCTTTTTTACATGTGCTAATCAACTTGCAACATAGCTGTCACTGTAGACTGGTGCCATTACCCTACTTTGACATTTGTTTCCGTTATCTGAAGTAACTACTAACACTGAAAATATACAACTTTTGAAACAATCTTCGACGTGTATATATATATGGATCTGATACTGGGCAGATAAATTCATTAACACAGAAATGACATGATTTAATTTGGAAATTAACAAATGAGGCTCTAGAACTGGATTTCTCAGATTTGAAAATGGATGGAGGTATGAATGGGTGGAAGCTTTAACTGAAGAGACAAAGATATTACAGCATGTGAACTGCAGGTAGAAAGTACACCATTTGAAAAAGGCTTGGGATCTCATTGATATCCACTAATTGGCTGTGAACAAAAGCAATTTTAATGGCTAATGGCATTAGCTCATACGTAACAGCACTCAGAATACAAGTCTCAAAGAGATTATCTTTAAAAGAGTATAGTTTTGGTATCAAGCAAAGTTTATTGTCATGTGATGTGACACCCCGTGTAGTGACAAGGTTAGCACCAGACTAGACAGTGGGCATCTTAAAGTTCACGACAGACTGGGATCAGACTCGAGAGAAATCAGACATGGAGACACAGACACAAAATGGTGCTATGTTCCAAAAACAAATGTGAGTTTTATTTATAGGTGCACAAAAAACACACAAAAAATGTCCCAATCAAAAATAGTGAATGATATTTACAGTGAATTGCCATCCCCAACGTGCTCCCTTTGCACAAGCCAATACGCTTTTCAAAAGTAAGTTAGTTTTCCTGTAACTTTACCCTGGCATCCCTTTCTCAAGCTAATCAATTCATAAACTAACTAAACACTCTACACCTTTCTGTTTTCTAAAGGTGGCTAAAAGATGCTCGATTTGACTGGCGCACACAGTGTCCTCCAGCAGGCCTGCCTGACTAGCTGCCGGCGTCCTATCGCGTGAAGGTAAAATCCTCATAAAAACGCACCCCCACACTTCAACGATTTAAACAGGTAAATGCTTCTTTTTATTTCATGTAAGTTGTCTTTTTAATATTCCTAGAACTTTTTTCTTTAAAGTGGTAATAGCTGGTAGACGGATTACCACATGTGTACTTAGTACAATGGAATTTGTACTTGTAGGTCTTCTCAGGGCACACAAGTTGAAAAAATTCAATACAAAACACGTAAACAAACAAACAAAAACAATACATAACTAGATAAAGAGTGTATAGTAGTTAGCATGCAACATGAAGTATGTACATACAATATACAGAGGTCAAAATACAGAATAAAATGGTCAAAAAAATCCAAACAATCAACAAAATACAACACTCGCAAGGAGCTACCAACATTACTAGAGCACATTCAATGAAAGAAAAGGGATTACTTGTTTCCTCAGCCTTTATATTACTGAGGGCAGTTAGTCCCTTGATGGAAATGGACAGGTGACCCATCTTCTTGTAGGACAACCCACAAAAGACATGGAACATGGTAACACCAAAATAGATACACAGAAATGACATTATACACAAAAAAAGCTAATAAAGAACACAGAATAATGTAAATGAACAGCAAAAGTAACAACATTAACATAGAAAAAGGAATAAAAAAGTAACAAAAAAGTTATAAAAAGAGGAATCTGAACCTCAGTTAAGGGACAAACCCTTGCTGGAACATAACAGTTATAATATTTGTTCTTATGACTTGAAACTGTCCCTGAATCTGTTAGTGTGAATGGCAATGGCCTTGTACAGTTCGCCATCAAAGGTAGGAAAAAAAAAAGAAAAGAAAATGTCCAAAGGAGAGCTACTGTACTTATTGCAAGGAGAGACTCAAGAAGCTGAATCTTCTGAATATTTTACTGAAATCCTTGCTAGCAAACTGTTTAAATCAAAGATCTGGCAATATCCTAGATGTGTGATAGAAAGCATCACACCAGTGACCTTTAAATCTCAAATCCACAGTTTTTATAACACTAAGAGAACACAAACTTGGCAACCTATGCTGCTGTTTAACTTCAGACTTTTCATCTATTTTATCTTTTAATGAATGGTGAGGGCTTTGGATCTGAGCCTTTCTTCTGTTTTAACACTACTCTTAAAAGTACTGCATATTCTAGTGCAGGGATTCCCAAACATTTTTAAGCTAAGGTGCCCCAAAATGTCATACCACCTAGTCAGGGTCCCCCACTACTAAAAAGCCAATGCTGTGAAGCTGGCCATAGTCTTGGATCTTGGTTTCAGGTAACAACTGTTTCATAGCACAATTTTGGACAAAATCAGGTCTGTTATTTAAAGCAAATGCTTAAGTATAGCAAACTACTGATGCATATCTGATCAAATACCTTGTGTTAGCCCTAGACTAAGCCCTTTCTTGCTGTACCACCTCCTGAAATTAAAGTTTATCTGCACCACCATTTTTGGTTGTAAATTGTGAACTACTAAACTCTAAGACACAGCTAAATGTAATAATTCTTTATTCTACCCACCATAATAATGCATTTGGGAATTTTAACAAGGGATTACTGATAATTTTGTGGAGGTCTGTGTCTTAATTGCTATGCATGTGCCAAATATTTTTTTTAAATTAATTACTTTTAATGTAAAACCAGCAATGGGATCTGATATTAAATAAAAAAGGCATTTCAGTTCTTTACATTTATAAAAATGATCCATCCATCCATCCATCATCTAACCCGCTATATCCTAACTACAGGGTCACGGGGTTCTGCTGGAGCCAATCCCAGCCAACATAGGGCGCAAGGCAGGAAACAAATCCTGGGCAGGATGCCAGTCCACTGCACAAAAATGATCCAGTTACCCTGGCAAATGGCTTCAAGTCAATGTAAAGGCTGAGCCTGCCTTATAGCTGTCCAGTTACATTTCTAGATTTCTCCCTGTTCCTGTATTTATTTTTACAGAAGGATGAAGGTTACTGAACATTGGTGACTGTCTGAAATAAAAGCTTTCCTCAATCGATTGATAACACTAAAATTAAATGTTGTATATGTGTATTTTATTATTAATATTTTTTAACATTCTTCTTTCATCTTCATTGTATATTATTCTGCATTACTCTTACAATTTCTAAAACTTTTCTGAAAATGATACAGCAGACAATTTTTACGAAACTTTGTAACTTTACCGGTTCAGACCTGAAAGAGAGAGGGAGACAGATGTTGGGTAGACTGCTTGTGTCGGGATGAGAAAGGCAGCATTCAACTGTTATGACACACATTGTTGCCAGTCTGTCTCAATTCTGGTATTGATTTGTTGAGAGCTAGAGAAGCAGCCCCATGAGCAGGAACTGAAATGGGTTGTGGACAAAGTGTGCAGACTGAGGTTAGGAATTGCTGCAGGAGCGCTGTGAGTGACGGAAGTTAAATATGGCCTAGTATTAAAACCAGTCTTTGGCTGCTGGGTAACTATTAATGGTTCATTTTCTAAGGTCCACTGCCCCTGCATCTTTTTTTTTTTGGTTTCCTTGCTTATCACCTTACAGCAGCTTGCTTACCGTACTGGTGGAGAAAGGTAGCACTAGAGTATAACTACACTGACACAGGACTATCTTCATGCAACAATTGCAGAACATTTTCTGTTATATTTAAAAACTACCTGAGGCAATTTAACAATAATCGACAAAACTGAAATTGATTTTTTTTTTTACAGAATGTCAACCTTACCAAGAGTTCCTCAGTCCCCCAAGCTTGGTGGGCTCCCATTGGGCCGCAGTGTAAAAACCTAGTGGTTGCTCCCTGTTATTTCTTGAACTTTTTTCCAAGACTGCCTAGTGTACTTAATTATTTATACATAAGTCTGTGTTTTCTGTATTTTTTTTTTTTTTTTACTATTTGTAATAAAATTGCTACACTAAATTATTAGTTTAAAACTCAGCATACTCTTATCGATCGGCCACCATTCAAAGTCAGCCGATTTTCACTACAAAAGACTCGATCAGATCAGTGATCGGCTGATCACAAAAAAATGATTTTTTCAGCATCTGCTTTACAGTTATTTAGTTGTAGTATAAGCACACTTGTCTGTTTGTTTTTGTGTTTTTTTTTTTGCTGTGAGCTTTCGGCAAACAGACAGCAGTAAGGCAGCCGTTACCAAAGAGAGAATAATGGAATCTTAGCCATTACATTAAAGAAAGTGTAGTAATAAACTGTGAAAAATGAATCGGAGGAGTTGTCCAGTGCAATTAGACTAGAGGCAAGAAAAGCTTCTTTAATTGAATTCAGATCTTTTTATTTTGTTCTTTAATTAAAATGAATATTGTTTGCCCGAGTTTGGATGGTTAACAAGCTTAAGAATAGCAGTCCACATATTCAATTAAAAAAAGAAGAGATAAAGAATTTGAAATTGGTAAACGATAAAAGCAAAATTTGTGTATTGTAGATGTTAGCCTTGTATCTTCTGATAAACATCGAATCAACGTGTGAGAATATATATATATATTTTTTCTATTAGACAAATGGTGAGAACTACTTTTTCAGTTAAGTACATTACAAAAAAAATAATTTTTTATGCTGTATGTATTATGCACAAATATTTTTATACATATTTTATTAGTTAATGTATGTATTTTAAGGAAAGTTTATTTATTTTAGCATTTTATGGTCACTAAACAAAAAGCCTGCAGAATTTCCTTGAACCGTCACCTTATCATGGTGGAGGGGTTTGCGTGTCCCAATGATCCTAGGAGCTATGTTGTCCGGGGCTTTATGCCCCTGGTAGGGCCACCCAAGGCAAACTGGTCCTAGGTGAGGGATGAGACAAAAAGCGGTTCAGCAAACCTCTGATGAAGAATAAAAACCTTGGACGACGTTTTCCCTTGCCCGGACGCGGGTCAGCGGGGCCCCCCTCTGTAGCCAGGCCTGAAGGTGGGGCTCGATGGCGAGCGCCTGGTGGCCAGGCCTGCACCCATGGGGAGTTGCCCCCGGTGAGAGGCGCCAAGCAGGTGTGGGCATACTTATTGCCCCCCGACTCAGAGCCTGTGCATTGGGGTTTACCCCGGTGGACGAGAGGGTGGCCTCCCTCGCCTTCGGGTGGGGGGGAAGGGTCCTGACTGTTGTTTTGTGCGTATGCACCGAACAGCAGTTTGGAGTATCCACCCTTTTTGGAGTCTCTGGAGGGGGTGCTAGAGGGCATACCTTCTGGGGATTCCCTCGTTTTGCTGGGAGATTTCAATGCTCACATGGGCAATGACAGTGAGACCTGGAAGGGTGTGATTGGGAGGAATGGCCCCCCCGATCTGAACTCGAGCGGTGTTTTGTTATTGGACTTCTGTGCTCGTCACGGATTGTCCATAACGAACACCATGTTCAAGCATAAGGGTGTTCATATGTGCACTTGGCACCAGGACACCCTAGGCCTCAGGTCGATGATCGACTTTGAAGTCGTGTCGTCGGATTTGCGGCCATATGTCTTGGACACTCGGGTGAAGAGAGGGGCGGAGCTGTCAACTGATCACCACCTGGTGGTGAGTTGTCTTCGATGGTGGGGGAAGATGCCAGTCAGACCTGGTAGGCCTAAACGTGTTGTGAGGGTCTGCTGGGAACGGCTGGCAGAGTCCCCTGTCAGAAGTAGCTTCAACTCCCACCTCCGGCAGAACTTCAACCACGTCCCGAGGGAGGTGGGGGACATTGAGTCCGAATGGGCCATGTTCCGTGCCTCTATTGTTGAGGCGGCTGACCGGGGCGGGGTGCTCGGGAGTATGGGGTACCGGACCCCCTGATAAGAGCTGTTCGGTCTCTGTACAACCGGTGTCAGAGCCTGGTCTGCATTGCCGGCAGTAAGTCGAGCCCGTTTCCAGTGAGAGTTGGACTCCGCCAGGGCTGCCCTTTGTCACCGATTCTGTTCATAACTTTTATGGATAGAATTTCTAGGCGCAGCCAGGGTGTTGACGGGGTCCGGTTTGGTGGACTCAGGATTGGATCACTGCTTTTTGCAGATGATGTTGTCCTGTTTGTGTCATCAGGCCGTGATCTTCAGCTCTCTCTGGATCGGTTCACAGCTGAGTGTGAAGCGGCGGGGATAAGAATCAGCACCTCCAAATCCAAGACCATGGTCCTCAGCCGGAAAAGGGTGGAGTGCCCTCTCAGGGTTGGGGGAGAGATCCTGCCCCAAGTGGAGGAGTTCAAGTATCTCGGGGTCTTGTTCACGAGTGAGGGAAGAATGGAGCGTGAGATCGACAGGCGGATTGGTGCGGCATCCGCAGTGATGTGGGCTCTGCATCGGTCTGTCATGGTGAAAAAGGAGCTGAGCCGTAAGGCAAAGCTCTCAATTTACCAGTCGATCTACGCTCCTACCCTCACCTATGGTCATGAGCTATGGGTAGTGACCAAAAGAACGAGATCACGAATACAAGCGGCTGAAATGAGTTTCCTTCGCAGGGTGTCTGGGCTTTCCCTTAAAGATAGGGTGAGAAGCTCAGTCATCCGGGAGGGGCTCAGAGTAGAGCCGCTGCTCCTCCGCATCGAGAGGAGTCAGATGAGGTGGCTCGGGCATCTGATCAGGATGCCTCCTGGACGCCTCCCTGGTGAGGTGTTCGGCACGCCCAACCGGGAGGAGGCCCCGGGGAAGACCCAGGACACGCTGGAGGGACTATGTCTCCCGGCTGGCCTGGGAACGCCTTGGGATTCTCCCGGAAGAGCTGGAAGAAGTGGCCGGGAGAGGGAAGTCTGGGCCTCTCTGCTTAAGCTGCTGCCCCCGCGACCCGACCTCGGATAAGCGGAAGAGGATGGATGGATGGATGGATGAATTTCATTTTGTTAATAAATATGAATAAGTAACATCTGTGCTCTGTAGTTTAATTTTAAAAATACCAAAGGTAACACTATTATATTGAACATAAGGCTATGTCTGGTTATATGGGAATTAAGTGTAAAAAGATTAAAAACACCACATGGAATTGGTATCGATCAATTCAGTATCAACTGTAAAAAACCAGATTGGAGCATCCCTAATCAAAACATAACTTTTTCAACATCTACACTAATGTATTTTATCTGATATATTTACCTAAAGTGACTTCAGAAATATTTTTTTATTTGCGGCATTCTTAAGAAATTTGTTGGCGTATACAGTAAGTGATTTTTGCTGGAGCCTGACCTTCTGGCCTTGTGGTTTATTGTCCAACAGCCTCTCTCTGACCTTTTTAATATTTATACTTTATTTTCAATGGTGACAGTTTTTCTCTTCTTTACTGTATAACCAGCACTTGCATCAGATTTGTGTTTCAGAGACATTCTTGAAGGATGAAGACAAAAGGTTAAGACAAGCTCTTCTGCACAGCACTGTACAGCAGGAAGGCACCCGTCGTCAACACGTCTGATGTACTGACAAGAGACAACTTCCCACTATGTGCATAACAGTACAAGCAGGCTTGCTATTGAGAATGAATGGGGGCGGCGAGGGGCGGTTCATCACCAGCCCACCTCACAGTCACCTCCACTACAGTATGGTACCTGCAGCGTCCGCCCACTGAGAATGAACACGGTGCAGCCAAAGGCGGGTAGTGAATCGTCCACCACTGCCCCCATTCAACAGGCAGCCATCCGAGGCACACTACACTGCTACCCCCCGCCGCCCCATTCACCCTCAATGGCCTCCGCTCAGCCACAACCGGGTCACTGCTTGCAGCATTACCAGCTGCCCACCGAGAATGAACAGGGCAGCCATGTGTGGTGGGCGGGCAGTGAAACTGCTTGCCGCTGGGAGCCGCACGAGGGACACTACACTGCGCGAGCAGCAAAATCATCCCCCTCCAGCCTCTGTCCAGCCACCGCTTGCCGCGTCCCCAGGCCGAAGATGACAGAGCGGCAGTTACTGAGGCGCATGTGTCGCAGCTGCGGCCCCATTCGTAAGTCAAAGGGTTGGATGTCCGTAACCTGGGGACTACCTGTATATGTAAAGTAGGCACCATTTCAAATCAACAACTTAATTCATGCACCCATTACCCCAATGCTTTCATGTCTAGTAGCACGAAGAGATTGTAATCCAAGTTTAATCTGTTATAGTAAGATGGAAAGGTAAGTCATTTACAAATACACATTTAGACTAATGACTCCATGCAAATGACAAGGATATTTTTTGTTTTTAATATAGCAGATTTCTTCATCCCAACACAACTGTGTCATTTTTTTCCACAGTTGTAGGGTAAGTGCGGCTGAGTGAGTTTGTTCTGAGTCAGTTATAACCCAGCGCCATAACTAGCAGCACACACTGCATACTAGACAGTTTTCCATTTGGAAATTTAGGGGGATTTGCTACTTGCCTACTCATGAGCAAAAAAAAAGTACACAAAACCACTGTAAAACATCTCTTCCAGCCCTAAAGTTCTAAAAATCTGAATGCTGTTAGCAAGTACAATAAATACACTCCTTTTTAAAATATTGTGAAGAAACTGGTGAAAAATTTCAAGTCAAATCAGTTATAAAGAGTTATGAAAAGAAATATACCAAAAAACATTACTAAAGCCTGCCTGAAAAAACCATTCAAAGAACTGCAATTTGTGTATCTTTATAAAGAAATGAAACTCTGCGCCATCAAAAGCCATAAAGCACATTTTCACACTCCACTGAGTGCTATTAATTTCATCTTTGTATTTTGAGCAGAACATGAAAAGACACAAAATCAAAGATTTCCCATACCTGTTGTAAAGCTGGTGATTTCCACATGATTAGATCTGGACTGGGCAGCAACCATCTGCTCCTCTAAAAATCATTAGCAAAAAGCAGCATGTCACGGATCAAGGCCACATTTTCACCGTAGCCAACAGTCGACTCTGAAGGGTCTGCACGCTTCTGAGCAGATGGTACTTTCACACTTTGTCATGTTCGATAAATCTGAGATTCACATTAAGTGTGTGTGTGTGTGTGCTTTGAAAGCTACACAATAGACAGTGGATGCTGCTTGTCCTGGATGCTCTACAACACTGCTTAATCTAAAGAGCTCAGTGAGGATTTAAAGAGAACAGGGATCATGCTGCTAAAGGCTGGTAATGCCTTTCAAAGCCCAGCCAAGACATCTTGATTGCACTGTAGCTACACCATTGTCACATTTAATTAAGCAATATCAATTCTTAAAGGTATTATTGGGACTCTGCTGTGGCACAAAACGCCTCAAGTAAAGTGATATGCTATTTTAGTGAAACGGTCTCATTTTGCTAAACAGTGTTGCACAGGGAGCTGGAGAATCCATTCTGCCTTTGTAATTTGTTTAATGATTTGATGTGATTATTTAGCAGATTACCTCATTACTGGCAACACATAGGTTGGTTCAATTAGGTAAAAGGAAACATAACAGGAGATGAAGCAGAACAGCAACTCAAAAAGATGCTAGCGTCAGGTAAGACAACAATCTTTAGAGTGTGTAGTGGAGGCTGTGGCCTCCTGAAAGGTTATCATGGTTGTTGTGATCTATAACAGATATCACCAAAGACCATCTCTGATAGAGCTGCGAGAGTTAGGTCAGAGCTTGATGGAAGTCAAACAAAAGATTATTAAATGAAAAGGTTGGGTGATTAGCAGAAGGATGATTAAGTTATGGTGAAGCAAGGGTGAATTATCATGCATCGACCATGCAAGAAAGATCCTGTTGACCCATTGTTAAAACAGGCTTCCCTAGGGGTCCCAGTTAATTTAGCATTCTGTGTTGTGTTTGTATGCCTCGTTATGTGTTTGAGAGTAATTCAAGAAAAAAAAAAATTCATTCTGAATTATTTCTTCTTCTGAACACTCCAAGAATAGCAATCAAGAGAGTGACTCTTGGTTACCCGGCAAAAGGGCATGATTAAAACTCAATAAGTGGGTAGCTTGTTAGAATGAGGTTCAGTACCAAGAAAGAGACAGCGACTGAGCCAGGAAAACGATCCTTTCAAGAAATATATATCACTAAAGAAGAAGAAAGGCACTGTTACTATGAATCATACTCACCAGGAGAAATACATGAGAAATGACTGTCAGTGTGTTTACAATAAGTATTCTTTACAGCCATGCTTTATTTACTGATGGGGGAAACTGCTGTACCTAAGCACACAGATTAATTCACAAGTGGAAGTGTTCCACACTCAATTTGTCAAGAGCAACATTAGGGGGGAAGAATTCATTTAGTTAGTCTTAGCACACTAACATCTTTTGACTGAAAAACACATTCTTGTCTTCTTCCTCTCAGTCATGCTAATCCAGATAAGGTTGGGTTTGAATTAATTCAATATGGACTTGAACGGCCAATCTAGGGTTGGTTCCCGATTTGTGCTTAATGATACAGGATAGACTCTGAACTGTACTCTGGGTCAGATAATGGATGGACAGATTTATACTATGACATTTACTTATGACTATGACCTATTATGAGTAAAACTAAATAAGTTTCAATTTTTAGCATAATCCCTGTGAACAGAAACCTATTTCTTATAATGTGCACACAGCTTTTTTTATACCACCCAAATAAAACATTTTCTTTTCATTCTGCAAACAATTTTCTGTAAGTAACTAGACACAGTTGTCATTGGTCTAGTGTGCCCCACAGAGCTAGGTAGACAGATAGATCTTTATTTGTCCCCAGGGGGAAATTTGGAACTTCAGACTGAGAGACAGGTGGTTGCCACATGGGGTCAGTTCTGAGAAACAATGTGGGTGGGTCACTGGTGTAAATTCACTTTCCAAGAAGACTTTGCAATGTGTGCAGTGTGGAGGCATTGTCAAAAGGCTACCTGGGGGTGGTGGACAGCTTCCCTCTGTGCTTTTCCCTGACTGGCTACCGACACTTGCTGGGACCTTGAAATTCTTTCCTGCTGTAGTATTGCCATGCTTCCATTATTTCAACTGCTTTTTAGAATCAGGCTCAAATTAATTTATTCATGTTTCATCCCCAGTTATGGAATGTTTTTAAACCTTCTCCAATTGTGTTTACTTGTGATTCTCTTTGGAACATTAGATGCAGTGATGCTTCATGGTGTCAGCATTCTGGGCAACCAACATACACAGACCTTGATCATGTTTAATTGTTCATGAAGAATGGATGCAACTAATCCATAGTGTCTACTATTTTACGCACCAGCATTCTTCAATACAGTAATCCCTCCTTGATCGCGGGGGTTGCGTTCCAGAACCCCCCGCGATAAGTGAAAATCCGTGAAGTAGAAACCATATGTTTGCATGGTTATTTTTATATATTTTAAGCCCTTAGAAACTCTCCCACACTGTTTATAAATATTCTCCACACAGTTATACAGTAAACCCTTGTTTATCACGGTTAATCCGTTCCAGACTCTACCGCGATACATGAATTTCCACGAAGTAGGATTCTTTATTTATAAATCTAATATTTTCGCAGTTACAGCATAGAAAACCTGTTTACCTTCTAAATACGTTTTTAACATTATTAGAGCCCTCTAGACATGAAATAACACCCTTTAGTCAAAAGTTTAAACTGTGCTCCATGACAAGACAGAGATGACAGTTCAGAGAATGTCAGAGAGAGAGAGAGACAGAGACAGAGAGAGAAAAGCAAACAATCAAAAATCAATACGAGCTGTTGGGCTTTCAAGTATGCGAAGCACCGCGATAAATCGGCCGCAAGAAAAAGGGAGCAATGTGAAGGTAGTCTTTCAGCATTTTTGAGAGGAGCGTCCATATCCTCTAGGCAAACAGTCTCTGTGCAAACAGCCCCTCAGCTCACACCCCCTCCGTCAGGAGCAGAGAATGACAAAGAGAGTGAGAGAAACAGAGAGAAAAAAGCAAACAATCAAAAATCAATACGTGCTGTTAGAGCTTTTACAGTAAGTTTGCGAAGCATTTCATGGGAAGCATATTGTATATCATTGAGGAGTTTTATTTAATACGTAATACGTGCCCTGATTGGGTAGCTTATCAGCCATCCACCAATAGCAGCTCTTGTATGAAATCAACTGGGCAAACAAACACTGGAAGCATGTACCATAAATTAAAAGACCCATTGTCCACAGAAATCCACGAACCAGCGAAAAATTTGTGATATATATTTAGATATGCTTCCATATAAAATCCGCGATGGAGTGAAGCCGCGTAAGTCAAAGCGCGATATAGCGAGGGATCACTGTACTCAATTAGGATTCATGCTATTTGCTCCATTTTCTTCTTTTGTCAATATCAAAGGCCAGCCAGATCTGGAGTCATCTGTGAGGAATGCCCCACCACAATGGAATTCTGCAGCTCATCTCTAGACTGTGGCAGGTGAAGGGGACTGGCCCTGGAACTCTGAATAAAAGCTGAAGTGCTCAACCCTATCACAATACATTTTGCAGTTATTAGTATATTTGTTGACTTTATTAAAAAAGAAGAAATACTCTCTATAAACCAAGCCAGAAATTTGTAATTCACATATTTTAGTATGGAGCAAAGTTTTGGCCACTTATTTGTACTGTAGAACAACCCTTTCAGATTCAAGCTTCAACCTTTGTCATCACCTTTCATATACTATATGCATTAGAATCCAAAACTATTGTCAAAACCAAGAGTCAAATGAGGGAAAAGGTGCAAACATAAAAAATTTAATTCTGCATTTACTAAGTGTACCTGTCATATAAACTGCCATGGTTCATAGTAAAAGGTTTGACAGCATTCCAGAATTATATTTTAAACTTGAAAGAAAAACATGAAATACAAACATTATAAAAGCAAAAGCGGACCACAGGTATTGAAAAATACAATAATCAATTTGTCAATTATGTTCTGCAAGGCAGGAGTGGTTATAACCAAGTAAACTTCTGCCTGCCATGGAACTTTTAAATGCCAAGAATGCTTATTTTCTGTATTCAGGCTATGGACTAAGCATTACCAGTCCATTTCATACTGTATTATGTGACCTCGTGCTCACAGGCATGGAATTCCTCCAGGACATTATATTTCCATATGCTTATTCTCTTATAAAACAAGCACTGGGCACCAAGCAGATATACCTGTGAAAGCTGTTGTTGTTCTTTTGCTGGACATACTTTTCTTTCCTAGATTCATACTTGATATACTAAGACTGAAGGGAATCCTTTTACCTGAAATGTCTTGGCAAAACAAGACTGTGCAACTCTCTGAATTAAAAATCTGATGGGTTCAATGAGCCAAAACAAATGGTGTAGTATAAGGAAACTCTGAAGAAAAAGTACAGCAGCCACTAAACACTAATTTATCTCTGGCTCACCAGTGACTGGGAATCTCAGCTGAAATACATGAATGTGAGCTGTGTGCCAATAGAGAAGGCTGAGACTCAACACCAAAAGGTTATGCATTCCTGATTAGGGCTGCCAATAATCAGGTCATCACCAGCCATTTAGAACGTTTACTAAGGTTAGGAAGTTGTCTCACAAATTTTTTCCTCCAATTTCTGCTGTCCTGGGCATTGCTTGGGGAGAGACCCAGTATTTTCATATTATCAGACACCTCCTCCAACCATGTCTTCTTGGGCCTCTGCCTTTTCACTCCACATGTCCAGATCACTTTCAGCATTCCCCTTACCACACATATTGACTTATCAGTATTTTTCATCATCCTCATCATCATCATCATGTGACACTCCACCCATCCACTTGATTTGCTCATCGCTGTTGTTTCCAGCCTTACTCCATCATTGACCATATCCCAGCGCCAGAGAGGCTTGTTTAGAAGTCAGAATGGAGGACCACTCTCACAATGTCCTCCAAGAACCACTCACCCCAACTATTACTGCCGTCCCTGCATGTCAGCTAAGTAGCAGAACTAAGTAGAGCTTTCTTTAGAACAACTCAATTTCAATATCTAAATGTAGACTCACTACATCAGCAATGTGTACCCAACTTACAATCTTTTTTTAAAGGTCACAGTTGCTGCCTGAAGGCTAGCCTTCAGAACATTACATTTTTTTCACCCACTTACAACAATCTCCATTGTAACAACTTTTTCTATATATTTTTTTTTCTATAGACGTCTACCCACATGGCCCACAGCCACCTTTTTCTATGCCATCTGCTCCAACACCTCCAACTATCAACATAAGCAAATGATCAATTATTTATAAATAAAATATTATGCATCTATACATTAATCCTCATCATAAAATATGTGACTGAAATTAACTTTTGTAGATGAAACAATTTAGAATGTGTTACATACAAATATTATAACTAACACTGAACAGCCTAAATAAGATATTGAAGCAGAGGCTGTTCAGCATCTGAGAAGAAGCTGCTCTAGTTAAGTAGAAGCAGTATGCTAATAGTTAACATTTTGCTCATGAGGGGATTCTGCCTTTTTTTCTGATGGAAACTTAGGCCTGGAATGGAGACCATAAACATGCTGTGGTTACAGAATCAAAGCCCACTCTTATGAGACTATAGGATGTTGGCTCCACATGAACAGACACACTGTTATTTAAAGAGACTGAAGATGGGTTTGAATAACGGGAGAAGAAGAGCGTGCAAAGCAGAAATGGAAGTCATTATAGCACAAAGTTACCCTACCCTTTTTTATTAACCCATATTTATTTTTAAATGCTGTGCTGTGTCCTGGTTTTTAAGAACCTGAACAAGAGCTTATTCAACAGATGCTGGGAAAGAAATGTCCCATTTTATACTGCATGCATTAATAAGCATACGTTGGATCTGTTACATGAAAATCAGGGGGGAAAAATGCAAACATGAAATCAGTTCCTAGCAAATTAATGGTATACTGTATTATGGCCACATGATATTTGAAGATGCAAGTGTCTTACATTGTAGTCATATCCATCAATTGATTTATTTTCTTAACATAACACTTTCAAACCTAGTTAATCCAATTTAGAGCAATGGGGGGCCCAGGGCTTATCTGGCAACACTGTGTTCGGATTCAGCGAGTTAGAAAATGGATGGATGGTTGCAAAGCAGGAACTGGAAATTGTGCTAGTCCATTTGCCATAGCTCTCTCTTAAGTTTGGCTCATTATCGCTAACACTCATCAAGTCTGCACAAAACCTTGGGGTGGTGATCAATAACCAGTTGTCCATCAGGGACCACATTACAACTGTCTGCAGATTCACTTTATACAATATATGTATTCCTGGTCCAGACTTTGGTCTTATCATGCTTGGACTACTGCAACTCACTGCTGGCAGGAGTACCAGTATGTGCCTGTGGTATACCGTGTTCATGGCTATCAATAGGTGGACAATTTTAAATAATTGCACCCTGAGAAGGTGCAGGCTCCAATCAGTTGCGGGTATGCGCATTTTGCTCTGCGGTTAATTGGGGAACTGGCTGACTTCACCGCATACACATGCAGAGGCAGGCAGATCAGGCAGGCACCTCAATGATGGCATGGAAGGATTGGCTCCTCACACCCAATTACGGAGCAGAGTTAAAAAGAGCCTGCACAGGACAGAAGGGGAAGAAATGGAGAGACACAGACAAAAAATGTGAAAGAGAAAGAAAAGAGCAAAGGTTGAAAGACGGGAGAGACGAGGGCAGGAGTGTGAGGGAGTCAGTATGGCGGAAAGGAAACAGGCAGATGGAAATGAAGCCCCAGGGAAAGGAGTGTGTGGCCAGAGCTAAAGAGGGTGCTGGAGGTTGCTCCTGCTGAGCAGCCAGGGAGCAGGAACAACCGCAATACACCGGAGGTCTCCCCAGGTAAGTTCGGGAAGTCAGTGGGAGTCAAAGGGTTGGAGGTACCTGTGGATCACCACAGGATGGGCAGTGGGGACATAAGCAGGTCTGAAGGGAGTCGCACCTGTTGGTCAACGTCTCTCTGAGCTGCAGGATCCTAATAGGATAAGCTGGAGAGATGTCAGTTTTAAAGGCAAACACTGGGGACTGTGATTTTAAAGATGAGACTCTTACATGATTTTAATGGATTTATGACTTGTTTTTAACTTCCATGATTGTCACTGTTTTAATGGATTTATTTATTTATCTGGAACACTGTTTTGTAAGATTGTTTTAATAAAAACATTTTGGCACCTTTATGCACCTACCCCTGGCTGTGTGCGAGTGTCCCCATCCGCTAAGCTTGTCCCTTGAGTATGTTATCGGCGATTCTAGAGGCTCCCAGAAGGACCCGGTAACGTGGGGTCAACTCAGACCATCCCAGTGCCGCCATACCACAGCAGATGGTTCAAAATGCAACGGCAGGTCTGGTGTTCAACCAGCCAAGGAAGGCGCATGCCACTTCTATTTTTGTTTTGTTTTTTTTTTTCAAATCACTACACTGGCTTCCTGTAGTGGCATGTATTAACTTAATATCCTTGATGATTGCCTACAGTAGTCGGTAGCCAATAGGTCAGCACCTGTACATATATGAGATCCCATGATCCCTCTCAACCACTCAGGTATGCTGATAAATGGTGTCTGGAGATGCCACCTGTGTGGCATCAAAACTCAGTTCAGACTCTCTTCATTTGTAGCTCCTAGCTGGTGAAACGAGCTGCCCACCTCCATTTGACATTCTCACTCCCTCAATGTGTTTAAGACTCCTTTGAAAACTCATTTGCTGAATTTCTGTCTAACTGAACAATCAAGTTTTGTAACCTAGGAATTGTAATTGAGATGCGTTTTGTTTTTGTCATTTTTGATAATACCGTACCCTTGTCCTGTAACAATTATTTTGCAACAGACTCCTAAACCGTTTGCTCGATTATGCTGTCCTCTTTTTTTTTAAGTCACTTTTGATTATTTTTTTCATTAAGCAAATAAATATTAATGTATCAAATAACCCAGAAGGAATGTCTTTGAAATGTGTGAAGGAAACAATATTATCATTCTTCTTTACCGAGTACTCTTTACCACAATCATATACAGTATACATACTGAGACACTTTTTAGGCATCAATTAACATGAACTGCATTTGATCAGGAGGTAAGCAGAACACTTGTAGAAAATCCTAAAGACAGAGATGAAGCCTGGAAATTAACACACACATAACTGGAGCTGAACTGAAATTATGGAATACACTGCATACTTTACGATACATAACAATCAGATCGATTTCAAACAAATCATCTTTAGTACATCAAACATGTTTAATGTTTCATGGGTCAGTTCTAGAGTTGTGGTTTGTTCCCTGGCCTGGTCACTGTCTTCTTGGAGTCTTAGTGTTCTCCTAATGACTGTGTAGTTTTGCGATTACTCTGGTTTCTGCCCACATCCCAGAGACGCAGGCTAGGTTACCTGGCAACATTAAATGTACCATGTGAATGTGTGTGTCCCCCAAAGACTGCTGTGCTGTCCTAGGCTGGTTCCCATTTTGTACCTGATATCAGCCCTCTGCGCCCCTGCTGTTGATTAAACAAGTTTCATAGTGGATGAAAAGATGTCCCTCTCAGGATAATGAAATATGTCAGTTGAGAAGAAAAATTTAAATCAAGACTTCAAAAAAAAAACAAGAATGTGCCACCTTGTGCTTTGAAATATAACTTAACCTTCATTTTAAGGTTAGACTACAGAGGCTCAGATTAAATGTTTGAGAAACTGTACAGTAATAATTTCAGCAGTAATTATACAATCTAGTGTGGTATTACAATGTTAGAATGGTTGATATTTCTGTTCTAGTTACAAGTTTTTAAAATGCATATTGCACAGCAATAGCACATGCTTTGTAAAGTTGCTTGTGATGGTGCATGCTGTGAATGGTACTATATGTATAAAATAAAAACTGATTGACTGAATAGTGTCCTTTTTACCACACTTTCCCGGACATTACAATGACACAAGTTGCCTAGACAATAGAAGCACTTGTTTAGATCAAACAGGCTGTTTGTAAGTTCAGTTCATGGTGGGGGTCTGAGTGAGGGACAGGTTTTAGGTCCACCAGGGGTACAGGGTCCACTCTAAGTTAAAAGCAGTGGCATGCACCACAGTTCACAGGAAACAAACGCAGCATCATCCCGTAGGATCTCTGTCAAATTAGGTTTAGTATTTAAGAATTTCTGGCTTTGTAAATTCCTCTTTGCCTTGCTGAACCCTCTAATTAGCTTATTTCTTCTAATCCATATTCTGAAAATCATATTCCTGGAGGAGGTTTTGTATGCATCTTTATTACATTAAGGGCTGTCTTTCAGCTACCACGTTTTATTTTGCAGTAATGTTTTTCCTTACCTAGTTTTTCATTCTATATGCATTCAATAATCCATTATTCCCCCTTGCTTTATTTGTAAGTAAACTTGGAGTGACTCATAGCTTAGCATGGCGTCCACAGAGCAGATCTTCAATTAGCTCATCTAACAGGAGGAGAACATCACAGCAAACTGACAAAGCTCACACATTAGGAGATTGTGCAAACACAATAAACACACACATAGCGACACACAGAGTACTGCTGGAGGTCTGATGCATCATCACTCATTACACACAGCCTCTGTTCAAGTCATCTGTTCCGGATTTTTTTCTTATTTATAATACAGCAGGACCTTTAATGGTATATGCTACTAACTAGCAACCTACAGTGGAACACAGGAAGTTTTACTGGGGACAGTTAAGCATATAAAGAGATGGCTGATGCAACTGTTAGCACTGTATCTTTAAACATTATTGATTTTGCTTCTACAGTGTTTACCAGAGAACTGCACATTATGTGTTATTAAGGTAAGCAGAGCGGAGCAGTGGTTGGAATTGAAACCTCCCATATCCTCAACTGCCCCAGTCAATATATGTGTGGAGTTAGCATAATATCCCTCTACCTGTGTGGGTTTTCTTCTGGGGCTTATGTTCTCCTTCCATATTGCTAAAGATGCTTTATTTGTGTGCCTTGCAATTCCAAAGAAGCCCCGTGGGTGTGTTCATGACATGACCATGTAATAGACTGGCTCCCTGTCTAGGGCTACGCTCTGTCCCTGAATTGGGTTAAACATGGTTGAGAATGTTATATTTCAATATATCCCATTCACGACAACAGTGGGCAATTGACTATATATAGGTAAACCACTTTTCAATCTTAAGGGAAATTACTGTAGGCCACATGGCATGCCGTGTTGAGTACAAATCAAAGAAGGTTATTCCCAAGGTATTCCACTTTGTGCAGGTTTAGTCAAATATCTAACACAAACGAAGAAGTGCACTTTACAAAATTCAGAGGAGACAAATTCCAGGACTGTTGGTGTGAGTTACAAGAAAAGATTGAAGCATTTTGTTCTGTTTGTAGGGGACAGAGGAGCTTCTTAATGATAAGTATCAGGATAATAGACGTGATAAGAAAATGTGCCACATTTGTAATTGGGAAGTCAAAATGATCTTTTAAATGAATCCTAAACGTGAACCAAAATTTAAAATCCTTAAACAAAGGATTACCACTAGAATTACACTAAAACAAATATGCACTGAAAACACTGAATATCCAGATCAGATGTATAGGCTGACCTTTAAAAGATCACTCCAGTGATGTCACACATGGCACAACTAACACTGTCTTCTGAATAATACAAGTTTTTAGTGGATGTATTTTACAGAATAAAAATTTAAATAATAAAAATAATTAGAAAATTATGTTTTCTTGGATAGAAGAGCACTGTGTTCAGTTCTCCTACTTGTTGAATTCAACTATTCTACTGATGAGTTAAATGGTTTACCATCTGCCTTTTGTATGTGTGCATTTTAACATGGCAGTATTAAGCATCAGTCTTGGTGTATTGTTATTTTATAAGCTTTTTACAGCTAAATATTAAGCCAAAAGAACATCAGCTGTGTCATTTTAGGTGTATGCAGTGGTAAACTAAGCTACTGAAGTATGAATTTGTATGCTTATATTTATTTTAGACATTCAATTCTGTTTCATTTTTTTCTATTGATCCTCCATTGCACTGAATGGTATATTCAGTATGGATGTGCACAGATAACCATTGGGGGCGCAATTATTTGAATACTGAAATTACCATCTGGGCATTCTATTTATGTTGCATGACAGGATGTCAGATATTTCCAGTGACTATGAAACAGAAGAGTCAGGTTTGGCAGTATTTTGAAACCGAAAGCAACAGCACTGTTATGTGCAAGATGTTCAATGCTAAACATTCCTTCCACAATTCAACCAGTACAATGCTCAGACATACAATACTAAATCATTCTGCAAAAATGTGTTAAAAAAATGTTTTAGTTGCCTCACATTTTTATGCAATCTTTTTGTTCAATCCACTGAATTAAAGCTGAAAGTCTGCACTTCGACTGCATCCAAGTTGCTTCATTTAAAATTCATTATAGTAATGTACAGAAACAAAATTAGAAAAAAGTTGTCTTTGTCCAAATATTTATGGACCTAACTGCACATTGCTGCATGGAGTTTGAGTCTGTGCTGTGTTTTGCTCATACACTTCAACTTGCTATTAAATGATGGATTCAAGGCTGCTAACATGAATTGTATAATGTGAGCCTACAGCAGATTAGCAAGCCACTTTCATCACAGCAGTGTTGCTAGTAATACACTGAAAGATAAATGAGTGCAGAATCTGCCAGAATTTTGTATATGCGGGTTTGAACACATGTATGAGCAGCAATGGGCGATTTGTGCAACATTGTCCGAGAGGAATGAGACCAAATTAACAAAGGCCAGAACACTGGGGCAAATGGATGAGTACTAATAAAGGAACACACACACATGGAATAACCACTTGAACCCACTGCAGTAATGTCAATGAAGTGATGCTCAAAGCAACTATTATGGTGACTATAACATCAATGCTAAGAATAAATAAATTCCAAGCCCAAATCATAAGTAAAGACCAAAGCCTACTGTTACTATTTATGTTTTGCTCTTCTTACCTTTTTTAATAATCTGTCACAATGTTTTACTGACATGCTTGAGCTACTGGACACCTGAATTTCCCTGAGGGGATGAATAAAGTATCTGTCTGTCATCTGTATCTAACAGACCTCTGAAGTCATGCACACTTATATGTGCTACTAATGCATCGTGCCACAAGAATGTGTCCATATCCTTGGTCTATCCTGTGACCAACACACTCCTAAATAGGCAGCTCACACCCTAGGATGGAGAATATGAGTTTACAAACAAAAGTTGCAAAATCACTTGGCAGATGGATGACACCAGATTCTGAGGGAGCAGCAAGACTTGTGTTGCTCACCAGTGCTGTTGATCCCAGGCACAACCATCAGAGTTTCCTTGATTCAGTGTTAACACGTAAAGCAAAAACGTGAAGGAAAATTCTGCACGCTCTCTGAACAAATAGAAGATAACAGCCAAAAGTGAGACACTCACTTGTGCTCTGAAACTAGCAAGAAAAAAGTAATGACTGAAGATGCAGTTGTGACTCTGTTTGGCAAGGATTATGGTACTGAAGGCACGGCTGCACTGGAGGAGTTGGAACTTCTCAGTAGAGCCCTGCATTCCACCAAAACAAAGAACCGCAAATATTCAACTTGGTCCAGCGCGAACTCTTTGTCCGTGCAACGTCAGTGCCCTGTGAAAGATTTTCCTCTAACAATGCAGACATGCTGATTTCTTTAAATAAAAATGCATCATCTGATGAGTTATTGTCAGGATAACGTAACTATGTAGGCTACTAAGAGTGTTGTTTACAGATGTATGAAAGTCAACATTTTGTAAAGTATAACTGAATAGTGTTCAAATGTTTTTTCTTTTTGTAAAATTAGTGGTAAATAGAATTTACACATTTTGTTCATTTCATAACCTTGGTCCATAATTCATTGAAGCACAAATGTTAAGTCTGAATGTTACCTTAGCCCAAGCTGACATTTTTTAATGTACTTTGTTTTGGTGGATGTATATTTGTTTAAATTCTCAAATAAACAAGTTTCATTTACATGTTAAGCATACCTTTCTGTAGAAACATTGCTCCAATAGTGGTGAAACACTTTTTTGTGGTTAACCGAATACTGGCATGTCAGCTCTACAAATATTTCAGTATCAAAATTTATCACATTGTACATCCTTAATATTCAGTTCTGTTTGTAGTATTAAATCTTTTGTCATGGGTATGGAACACAGTGAATTTTTTTATTTGGAAGTTTAACCACATGGGAGTTCCACGGTTTTGGAGGTTTGATACATACAATCTCTGCTTGGCTTTGAGCTTATCGAACATTACTTCTAACCTGTGGTGTTGCATCATGCAGGTTGAAGTCTGTTTGCTGTAGTCTATTGTGTATGCACTCTAGGTATATTTGTAACAAATTCAAAATACCACAGCCTTTTATTGTAATCACGCATCATTCCATTCCTCCATGAAAAAATTAATTCCCAATGCTAAATTTGTTTTGGCACCAACCCTGGCTAAACCTAAAATTTCTCCCAGAATTTACACAAAGCAGCTGTTATTTTATGCCCACAGATACACCCTCGCTCACAACCATTAATTTCCAATTCATGGAGCCTGCACGTCTTTCTCTACAAACTTCCCAAATACAATGACTAAACCCAGGACACTTATTGTGATTCTAGTGTGCATTCATTTTTCTGGTCTGCAGTTATGGGCCATTGTTTGCTTGGTCATCTGAGAATCTTTTGGATTGATTGTTTAGTTTTCAATTTTGCTCTAGGTAGAACTCATTATTATTTATTTTATGTTTGCAACCTTATCATTTTATCATTGGTGTGGTAGTCATTAAGCTAGAGACTCTTGCTAAGGAACTCGTACAAGCGTGCCACTTTATAAAAGACCATTGTGTGTTATGCAGCATTCCAGATTGTGGATGAACCTCCTGAAAAACCAGAGTGGTGTTCACGGTGTTGTGCGTATTTACAGGTTAAGAATTTAGCTTTACTTTCTCAACAATGATTTTCGTTTATGTATTAGGCTTTGGTATTTAGGAATGTAAGTTTCACAGGTGTGGACCTTGGGAGTATTTACTTCCTGTGATTCTAATCTAGTCCATCTCCTGATCCTCAAATTTCATTCTTCCTCATTCTGTCTTGATCAGTGAATCAGCAGCACTAACATGTCAACTTACATATGTTCTATACAGCATTCAGTTATCTAGTAAACTACATATCCAATTTTAGTGGGGTTAATTGTGTTTGTCAATGTTTAAGTGTAGGGGTTCTCTTACATTTTTGTATATATATATATATTGTGGAAGTTGACCCGGACACAGACAGGCGGACATGTTGTTTAAAACAACACACGTTTATTTACAATATATTATTAACAATAAATGGTCACACAGACCCAGTAATGGTCACTAAGACCTCAGTCACGTGCACAAACCCCAAAACAGTCCTGGCCACAATGCCTTTCTTCGGGCCGCCTCCACAGCTCCTCCTGAGCTTCGTCCTTCCTCCTCCCGACTCCAGCCTCAAATGAATGGAGACGGCCCCTTTTATATGGTACCCGGATGAGCACCAGGTGTTCCCGGCATTCCTCCTCTGGCCACGCCCCAGCGTGGCGGAAGTGCCGGCTGCTCTCCGGGCGCCGTCATAAATCTTCCCCCCAGCACTTCCTGGTGTGGCGGAAGTGTTGGGGTAACAGGTCCCCAAGGCATTGGGGCGCCTCCTGGCGGTGACCACGGGCCCCTACAGGTAGGGCTTCCATGCCCTGTACCCGTGGCCCCCAAAGCAACCCGGAAGGCAACCCCCACGTGATTCAGGGTGGGTGCAGACTCACATCCGGTCCTTCCCGTCGTCCCGGCCGGGTCATGGCCCCTGGCACCCTGACAATATATATATATATATATATATATATATATATATATATATATATATATACATACACACACCTGAAGAAGAATTTCCCCTTTGCATTTGCAAGAATATCTCCAATCACAGCACCCAACCTTTTTAGAGGTGGGCATTTCCTGTTAACTCTGGGTTGCATATATTAAAAGATAGGGCCTCACATATCAAGAGAAAAGGGAAGAAAAGGAAGCATCAAAAAAAAAAAAAGATCAATCAAAAATCTGCTATCATTTCATCAAAAGGAACAATAGATCATCACTTTTTATCCAGTTACACATGGCAGTAACGTGTTTTGGACTTTTTATTTTCCACTGTCCATAAGCTGTTGAACTACTGGCTGGACTCACTGGTTAGATTATTCTGGTTCACTTTCAGGAATGACCCCATTGGAATTGTGTTTTGCTGTCATTAAATCTTTTGGGACTTTGCTGGTTTTCATCCACTTTTTTAATCTCTGTAGTTACCACTAGTTCATGTTGAATTTTGGGTGTATACAGATGTTTGATTATAGTTTTATAATTTATATATGTCTCATGCTTAAGACAAGGGAGGTCAGGTCCATTTCTCTATTTTTCATTTCACTGTAAATATGTGCATCTGCATTGGGATCAGGATTGGGACATTCAGGGTGTATGCGCAGTATTTCACCTTTGTCTAATATACAGTATATTCATTTTGCACCTACTGAACATTAATCTTTAACAAATGCATCTGTTTTTGTCTGTTGACTGGGGAACTTGAGTGGTGGCTGGGTAAGAAACTGAAGGATAAGTACAGTTTGGTGTGAAGGGGTCTGGACTTTACTCAAGTACAGCTGGAGTGTGCAACCTGCCACCATCCAAGTGTGACTGTGGTTGTTACACACTGTTAATACTATACTGCTCAATCTTCAATGTGCTCCTCAGACTCAGACACATGCAGTTTCATGATATTTTTCTTCCTTACTCATATTTCACTCACAACATTTACGGTAGATGGGAATGTACAGTATTTTCATCTAGAAAAATTAAATTTCCTTGTTACTGTTGTCATAAGTATACATCACAAATTACAAGGTACATTTTCTGAAATCAAAAATTTCACCATTAATAAGTGGAAGCTTTCAGGAAGTTTGAAGGCCTGTTTTCATGTTTGGACCAGTGCCCCACAGACTCCAATTTAAATGTCAATTAAATGACAAGAACAGAATTTTTCAATTTATAAAAACATCCTTCACTTAAGAGCACAATTTTCTGAAGGAAATGAACGTGTATTCTCTTTCTGCAAGCATTTTATATTCCTCACCCACATGTGTGTGTCGCAGCCTTTGTACCTGGCTGCACCCTTTTACTGTTTGAGATGCCATTACTTGCTTTGCAATGGTGGAGCTGTGAACTCCTTGCTGTAGTTGGTTTGTTGATTTTACCCTTTACCATTTCACTTACGATTTTATTCTTTTGTATTACTGATTCTCCTTTTAACAGCAGACACCTTTATCCAAGGGAGTTTGCTTTCAGATATTTATAAATACATTTGAGCAATTTGAAAGTATAAAGTTTAGAAAAAGTACAAAACAAATTTTAAAGATGAGGACAAACAGCACAAGTACACAAAACTAGCAATCAAAAATGTATGCCATTAAAGTTGAAGTTTTCAAAAGGATTAGAATGTCTAAAGTGGTGTCATCTAAAAAGCAGCAGAGTTTTTTTTTATGAATGGCAGATCAGTTTACACTGACTAGCAACTGAGGCTGAATAGAGTGCATCAGTCACCACTCTAGCTTATACAAGAAATAAACTTCTCAATCAGACAACACCATAGCAGCAATTGCTTTAATAGATCAGTAAGATGCAACCAACAAGCTGTCTTCAGGTCAGACTGTCAAGTATTAGTTGTTCACGGTTCTCAACTCAAAGGGTACCAAAACTGCCAAGATCAGCCACAGGTGGGGAGAGATGATCATACGAGTGTCCATGCAAGTCTCGCAATATTTTGCTCACTCAAGGCAGGGCACCACAAGTTGCATTTTGGTAATTATTTTTCCATGGATCCATTTCTCAACTTTATCATGCAGCTACAACAAAGAAAAACTGAGAATTTATTGGAAACTTTGATAAAGTTCAATGAGCACTTCTGTTTACTTCTTGACTTAACTGTGAAAGTCAAGTGTAGTCATGAGTGATGTCAACCTGCCTGTTCTCCATGCCAAACACATGCTATGCTGTAATTCAAACAGCCTCTCTGGCCACCTGTCTTGCTGATGGTCTCTTCCAGAATACCACCATGATTCTATTTGGAATTGGGGAAAAAGTCCACTTGTTTTGTGCAGCAAAAGACGACGAAGAAGATAATGACAAAGAAGGAACGTACAAACTTCCCAAAGGGCAACCACCCAGTTCCCCACAACAATTATAATGAAATGTTATACTCTTATCCTCTTGAAAAATACTGTATATAATAAACAGATATCTGGCTAAGAATATTTTACTTATATTAAACTAGATTGCTGTAAACAACAAGACTGATGGTGCAATTACTGTGGTTCACTGTATAACACTTGAACCTTGAACTTTTTTGTTTTGTTTACATTTGGTCAACTTTTTCCATGAAGAGTCACGGGGAGTCAAAAGGTATGAATCATCCCTTGTTGGGGTACCAGTGCACTTCAAAAAAACTGCTGAAAACACATTATTTTAACATGGCCTTCTCCTAACCTCACAGTAATTTAAACCTGATACTCTGTATATCCAATTTATTATAATAACTATTCGTGGTGGCTCTAAAATCTGCACTAACTACTACTCTCTCTTCTGTTTCTTTTTCCAGTGTCTTTTTGGTGGTGGTGCATCTACTCAAAGCACCGTGATGTTCCAACAGTGATGGATTAAGAGCCAGAAGTCTGCATGACCATCATCATCAAGAGCGTCCGTGAGAATCCTAAATACAAAGAGGACTATTTCATTTAGGTTAGGTAGAATGCCCAGAGGGGACTGGGCAGTCCTGTGGCCTGGAAACCCTGCAGATTTCATTTTTTTTTCTCCAGCCGTGTGGAGTTTTTTTTTTCTGTCCTCCCCGGCCATCGGACCTTACTCCTTTTCTGTGTTAACTAGTGTTGTCCAACTTTAATTTCTTATTTTGTCTTTTATTTTTCTTCATTATGTAAAGCACTTTGAGATCATTTTTTGTATGAAAATGTGCTATATAAATAAATGTTATTGTTGTTGTTGTAGAGGGCACATTCACTCACTCTTTTCTGTTTTAGCCTTAGCTCTGCCCACAGTCCTTTTTTTGTATTGTCATTCATCCACTTGCGGGCATATTTTTGCATGAGCTCTCCTCAGAATTCTACTTTGTAAGTTGGGTTTGTAAAGAGATACAAGTTTGACTCTAATGGGGTGGGGGCTTAGTTCCAAAGTTATTGCTTCTTTGTCTTACACATTATCTGGTGAACTTGATTACTGGTAATTATAGTGTTGTCAAATTGATGAGGCTTACATTATAGAAAGGGAAGAAAGCTTTACTTGATTATGTCTTGAAGCATTTGCTTTTGTAACTCCATTCTGTTTTTTTTAGCTTTCTTGTCAGTTTAGTGGAAGGTGTTCTGCCTCACTTTTGAGTGCTCCTTATTGCTAAGATTCAGGTTCAGTTTTGCTTTGTTCCTGTATAGCTAGATTTGTTGCCCTGTGGGTATTTAGGGAATTATGTTTAGCTGTATGAGGTAGACAGCTTCAGGGCTAAAGGTTTTTGTATTGTGAAGTTATTTTTTACCAGTATTTTATGTAATTAAAGTTTGGCATCAATCCTGCTTTATTTGGCAAGTTATTCTATCATTGCCTCCAAGTATTTAAGAATAACATTGAAACTATTGATTTGAAAAGGATGATGATTGTAGATTGGTACATTAATTCCAGTAATTATTCTAAGGTGTTTAATATCTTTATTGGTAATTAAGAATTTGTCAATTAAATTTGTTTTTTTCCCTTGAGTTTAATGCTAATTTTGTTGTTAATTATTGAGGTTTGCTAAATAATAAATTGTTTTCTTCACCTGCTATGGCTTGCCTAGGTGCTACAGATCCAGGTCAACTAAATTACAACCATTTATGGTCCAAGTGCTCCAATATGCCTCATCTTTATATGAGAACTTTTCAAATTCCACAGCCAAAGTTAGACAGTTGAATTGATATGATGCTCACCCACTTTGGCTGGCCATGCATGTCATAATATATCAAGCCTAGGATACATATAAATCTAAAAATATACAGTACATGTATTCATATGTGAGAGAAAATGAAGTATCCAGAGAAATTACAAGCAGGTCCCTTGAAATGAAAATATGCAATCTACAGAGTTTTTGTGTTTGGGTGGCAAATCAAGTCCATATCCTTGTTGCCATTTGATAGCAATACTAACCACAGTGCCACTATATTATTATATCACGCCTGTTTAAAATCTACTATACAGTATGTAGTGACATCTCTGTATTAAGGGCAAATGGGCCAATGACCCCTATCTCCCAGCAGAGGGCACAGTTCTCCAAAAAATTACCTTCTTAGCATTAAGTTTACCCCTGGAAAAACAAGCCAAAAACGTTGGTATTTACATGTAGTAACAGTAATAAAGTAATAAAGAAAGTAAAGAAATAACTTTTTTTCCCCAAACCATCAACATAAATATACTGTACTAATGAAGATTTGTATACGTCCTCTATGTTACATGTTTTGAAACAATCAAAAATGCTAAGCTCGTGCATGTAAGGGTAGAATGTCAGGTCTAATTCACATCATCACCATGGCCTACTGTGTTACTATATGCTACCACATTGCAAGGCTTGGTGACCTCCACATTTCACCCGATATGAACACTGATTGCATTGTTAAAAGTGCTTAGGGGGCTACTGTGTTCCTTGTCCTTCTGCTTCATCACAGTCACTTTGCTGTTTTGCCACACAGCTACTTACTTGCTCATGCTGAAGTTTCATGTGGCCGAAATCATCAGGCATATCATGGCAGTTTGGTTGTACAGTGCCATCTGATGACAAATTAACATTTTCATTACTGTCACTTTCATTTCAATTAATGGTTTAGTTTCCATCCTACTAAATATTCATGAGTTATCAAAGAAAGGCAGAATACATAGAAATATTCATTATTTTTTTACAGCATGTTTCATCTCCTAGATGGGATAAAATTACTTAGGGTTACAGTTAGCATTACTTGGGCGTAACACTGTACATGTAAACAATGATTAACCCAAGGCCCACTCGAGGTTAACCATTTTTATACAGAATTGAGAAATGCTTGAGGTTAAATGTCAAGGAGGTTAAATAAGTAGTGAACGTCCCTCAAAAATAGTTTTGTTAAAATAATCATTTCAACTTGGTTGTCAAATTTTTCTAGTTTTCCATGATATGCTCTTATCTAGAAAAATATTCGCTTTTGAAGAATGTGAAGTGTTCTTTGTCCCTGGTACCGCTAAACAGTTTCTGGGTTAATTAGGCATGTCCTTTGACCCTGCAGTGTTCTAGGCATACCTTTGATCATGTGCAGCCTGAACTTTTCATTTCCACCTTGGGCCTTGAAGCCCAGAGTCATTTTAAGAGCCCTAGTATTTGATGTTTTTGTTGTAATGCAATTTGAAGCAAGCATGAAATTGCATATCTTTCTGTTTTGGTTTAGCCACTATTATATCATGAATTGCGAAGATTAATTATGACAAAAAATGTATCATTAGCCTAATACATTATGAAGTACATACAGTATCTACCTTGTTAAAATCAAGCTAGGTTTACTGAAGGTCACCCTATTTCCTGACCGCCCCCACAGCTGCTACCACCTATCCTATCATCCACGACTCCTTTCATAAGCCTCCAATGACTCTTTCTTTGCCATGTCCTTGCTCACCTGGGGTTCAAACAAGGATCCTTCCTGGGATTTGCTGGAGGCCATGTATCCAATCCAATGCATTTACACAGTGGGGCAGTTATTGTAAATGATGCTGGTCCATGTGGCCCCACCAGAACTTTCATGACAAAAACGAAACTGAATATATATTTTAAGAAAGTTTGTATTGAGTTAAGTTTTATTACTTTCGAGATTTAACACTGAAATCCTGGTTTGTTAAAAAAACAGCGCACATAAACAAAATATTACACAAATGTTCAGACTTCAAATTTATTGTAATTTGTGCACAATACAATGAAATTATTAATTGTATAACTCCACATAGTAGTGACAGTACTACAGTATCAAGAAAGTCATGAAAATTGGCTTGGATCCTAAAACAGAGGCTGTCTAAGCTTCAACATCATTTGTTGTAAATGTATTACACATTTAATTTTTTTTTAATAAATTTGCCAGTTGTCCATCCATATATTTTGGAGAATGCCATTTTATACTATAAAAAAACAGTTTTCTCCTTGCGTGTCCTGGGAAAGAAGACACCCAACCAGAGAAGGATGATAAGTAACTCAGGTCATAGTCCAAGTGAATTTGCACTGGTGAGAGGAGAAGCCCTGGGAAACTAAAAGTAACAATGGAGCGTATGTGTGTGTTTAGGGTCATAACTCAACTACACATATTAATTTTTTTCATGGCAGAAACAGTACAAGGGCTACAGATCTAATGTTATAGGGAGGCTATGATAATGGTAGCCATAACCAAGAAAACATCTGCCAAAACCATGAGTTGGCTTAAATTAACTGGCAGCCCTTAATTTCCTCCAAAACACTAAGTGAGTCAGAATGGCATAAGTGAGTGGTCAGGCCATCCCACAATGAGAGATAAGGTAAAAATGCTGCTTAAAAAGACATATGTGCTTATCTATTGTGTGACTTTGTGTGGGTAATATAATGACATACTTTCTTTCACAGAAAAAAAGAAACAAAAATTTTATAAGGCAAGTTGCTGTTATAAAAATTTCCACAACTTTAAATTAAAAATTAAATTTTATAATATTATGTAACAAAAATCTTTCTTCAAAATTCTATACAAAAAAAAAAACATACAGTAATTAAACCCTCCTTACCTATAGCTTGGGCAAGAGCTATGACCACCTCCTGGCATGTGGTGGATTCTGTGACTCCACAGACAATTCTCTGAACGCCATCTACCCATACTTTCAGCTCCATGTTGAACCACAAAGCTGCAGATCACCAACTTCAGCTACACTGGAGTTTCATTATTCCTTGCATCTCGGGACAGGGAATTCCCCAGCTTGTTTCCACTGTAAAAGCAAAGAAACAGAACAGTGACGTTTGTATATTTTTGTGTATTTATCATTATTTTGAAATACTTATAGTACTGATGACATTGGTTAACCACAGGAGAACCTGTAAGATTTTCATGTGATGAATTAATTAATGATTTAGAAGACAATGGGTCTTGCATCATGTAGAAAGAGCAAAAAAATAGACTTTAAAATGGTTACAAAGAAAAAAAAAGATATGACTATATCTTTATTAAATTAAGATTATGCCTTAACAAACCGAACACATTTTTAGCTGTACATTGTCACATTCCCCTTATCTCAGGTAGATCTCACTTCCTCAATCCCACTATAACATGTAGAGGACATCATGACTAATACTTCCCCCTATTCTCCACACAGGCTTGTCCAGGGGCATATTTTGGCACTTGCTCAATCCACCATTGTGTGTAAACAGATGCTACTTTTTTGTCCATAGTCATCAGTATCTCCTCCTATCAAGCCCATCTTTGCCATAGTAAGTTCTAACAGACACAGAGGCACAAGTACATTGATATATTTCTTTAGTGACAATATATTATGTTTATATTATGTTTGGTGTATTCTATGTACAGATCTGATCTAGCACTTGGGCTATGGTTTTCACTTTGTTTTTAATATTTTACACCATGATTGCACTATTATCCATGCTAGCAAGGTAATCTCCTCAACAAATACTATTTATCTATGGTATTTATCCCAAATGCTATTAAAAACACATTAAATCTTTGCAGTAAAGCAACTGTATGCATTTCCAACATCTAACATCCCATACCTGTAATCTGATAATTTTTTGTGGTTAAATACGCCTCTTCACCTCCCTTGCGTTAATGCAGAGGAATTCTGTGGAAGCTCAATTAAAACATGCAATATTACTGAATGTACCTATGGCAAAATGTCATTAAAACTAAAATAAATATATAAATATATAAAAACACAAACAACTTGCCTTTCAAACCAAACCCTTTCTGTAGGTGATGTCAAGGAAGCCCTTTAACCACGTCACTTTTTTTTTAACACTGTCTTAGAAAATCATAAGCAGTCTGTGAACTCAAAGAACCCCCAAGGTGTTTTGCACAGTATAAAGTCTGTTTTCATCAGCACCTCTCAAAAACTGGCTAGACATGCTTAAACTGATTAATTCATTCAGCAGTTATTAAACAAATTTGGAATAGAAATCGCAAATATGCATATGAGGTAGTAATATGAGGGAGCACTAGGAAAGATCTACTATTAACATAGCAAAACCTTCTTCAACCCTCATACTTAAGTGTAGGATCATAAGGGCTGTAGTCAACCTTGGCAGTGCAGGCCACATGGAATGTGCCAACCTCAAAACACACCTACACTTAACACTCACAGTGGGCTAATTTTGAATCACCAGTTAACCTAACCTGCATACCTTTGGGCATTTGGGAGGAGAACCCACATAGACACGGGGAGAACATGCAGACTCAGAGAGCAACTGGGAGTTGTACTTAAACCTAGGGCATTGGAAGATTCATTACTGTTACTAATTGGAAAAGCAAAAGAGATATTGAAAACAACTCCATCTTACAGCTCCTTTCAAATGGTGTTAACTAAAAAAATGATAATCAATAATTAAACATTAAAAACATACTCAAATCAAAACAAAATCCAGGCTGTATATACATTAGATAGGTAGGCATTATAGCATAAGAATTATTTATCTTTCTGATATCATTTTTAGATATTGAATTCTGGACGTTTGCAAAGTGTATATGATCCAGTAGAATCCTGAATGTCAGTCAGTCATTTTCTAATCCACTTAGCCCAGAGCAGGGTTGTGGGGGGTGCTGGATCCTATCACAGCTAACATAGGGCGCAAGACAGGAACAAACCCTGGCCAGGGTGAGTGAGCGAGCGAGCGAGTGAACAAACACACACCTCAGCACACACTACTGGACTGCAGGAGGAAACGGGAAAACCAAGAGGAAACCCTATAGACACAGGGGAGAATATGCAAAGACCAAGTAGGAAGTATATTGAATATTTTAATATTAGTGTACCAATCAGTAAAATTAAAAAAAAAAAAAAAAATCACTTAGTGTATGATCAAATCACCTATCACTAAAACAAAATAATGTATCTTAGTTTAATATTAAGTTTGTGCCTTAATATTTTACAGTAGATGGCAATATTATTTTAGATAGATAGATTGATAGATACTTTATTAATCCCAAGGGAAAATTCACATTTTTTTTTTTTTTTTGTTAATATCATAAAGTCCAGATAATGTTGATGTTCAATCGTTAACTGCTCAGTGGATCCAAACACACAGGAACTACATGACATTATGTGTTACAAAAGAGCAGCTGCAGTTTGTTATGGAAGCACACCTCAGCCAAAAAAGAACAATGTGGCATCTCATTATTTTAATTTACAGTCCCAAGGGTTCAACATAGCATCTGATAATTATGACATCTTGTAACTATGACTTATGTTTATACTTTCAACATATCTTGTAATTATGTTTTAATCACTTACATTTCCAATAGACCTTGTAATTATGGTTTTTAATCTTTTAAAGTTTAACATGTAAAGTTACTTTTTTTCTGACATTTGTACATTTTAACAGAATTACAATTTTGACTTTTAATCTATAAATTTTAAAATACAATAATAATGATTTCAGTTACCATACATTTTAACAGAGCTTGAAGTTTTTGCTATATGACTTTTGCTATATCTTGCAAAAAACGATTTAATCCTCATTTCAAAAAGATCTTTCAATTATAACTTGTAATATCTACATTTTTTTATTCATTTCCGAAAGCTCTCATACTTTTGTGTTGTTCTAAGCTTAAACAAACCTCAAACCTGACAGTATATACAATAGCTGTATTAGTTCAAGATCTGGAAATGGAGAAAGGGTTTGGGGGTGAAGGGTTACTTCATCCTTTCTTTATGCACATTATGTGTTGTGGAGGACTGCCGGCTTCGTGCTCCGGCCCTCACCCCCAGGCCGCCAGGAGGAGCTCTCCTGACAGCAGGATCGTGCCCCGAGTTCCAGCAGGGCCTAATGGACTCCTAATGGACTATGTAGTATTTATACACAGCCCTGCTGGATACCTTTGGGGCCACCGGGAGTCGCTGTAGGGGGGCTCGTGGGCTCTTGTGTGCCCTATAACCCGGGAGTACGTCACGGTCACGTGACAGGAAGGAACGACGTGCTCCCGGGGTGAAGAAAAGGACTGTTTACCCTGACCCGGAAGGAATAAGGAACTGTGGTCTGATTGGGCAGGAACACCTCCGGGTCAGGGTGTATAAAAGGACTATGGGCCAGTCCAGATACTAAGCTGAGCTGGGAGGTAGGAGGGCGAAGTGTCTGGGCGAGGAGGAAGAGTATTGTTTGTGATTTGTGTGAGGAGTGTGGAGAGTGCTTTGTGCACATTGTTAAAAACTAATAAAGAGTCTGGGACATTTACCTGGTGTTTAGCGTGGTACCTGAGGGTTCAAGGGAGCACAAGCGCCCCCTACTGCCACAGTCTCTATTAAAATGGTAAAAAATACCAACACCTGATTTCCCACCCCAAAAAAAAGTACTACTTTGTTAGCCTCACTGGAGAAGTTTACTACAAAAAAAGCACTATAAGTCAAAGGAAAAACAACTGATTGGCAATAATCTCAATATATGGTGTCACTTTTGCTCCTTCAGAGGGATGAAATAAACGTGTAAAAACTAATATAAAGTAAAATGCAACATTATAATTTAATAAATCAAATGAAAAGAAGAGTATAAGCAGCACAGAATCAAACATTTTTTCTAATATGACTGCAAACAAATGACAGATGCACACCTTGAAAGAAAAACACACTAAAAAAATCTAATGTTGTGGGATTTGCTGATTAAGGAGAGGGCTGGGGAACACAGAGATCATGAAACAATTTAACAATCTACTTTAGTTGTGGAGTTTTGTGAAACTCTCGCAAATTAAAGATTGACTTTAAGATCGAGTTTATGATGTTCTTTATAATACATTTGGGAAACACGCCTCATTTTGTTTTTGTATTATTCTGATTTTGTCTTTACTATATTCACAATGAAGATTGAAATTCAGTCCAAAAATGAGTATATACTTTGCAGAAATAAAAAGAATATTAGTTTTACACTTGTTTCAAAGTACCCAAAGAGATAGTAATGTATTTGTAATACCATGCCAGGTCATTCCAACTATTTGGTGGTATGGTAACATAATGCTTTGTACTGCCACAGCTGCCACCTCACAGATGTAGCATCCAGGGCTTGAATGCCATGTCCAGTTTTTCAAGTGGAGTCTGCTGATTCTCCTCAACACTTTTGGGAGTTTTCCTCCAGATACTTCCCTCACATTTTGAAATGTGTGCAGGTTAGATTAACTGTGACTTTCAAATTCACCCTATAAAAGTGTATAAGTGGGCCCTGTGCTGCCTTGTTCCTCCTGTTTCCAGGAAAGCCTCCCTGCAACCCTAAATGGGATTAAGTTGATATAAGAATGTTATATTAATCCTACAATTCATCCATTATTAAGATGTCTTGATCAAGTTTAGTGTCACACATCTTGATTATATCAATCTGTCCTAAATGTTCACATACTACACTGAGCAGTAAATCAACTTAGTTGTAAACTCATCAATGCACTAATGTCTTTGTTGCCCCATTCAATTAAACCGTGCAAACATTTAGATTGTGACATAGAAGCAAATGGAACTCTATCTGCTTCCATCCACAGATGCCCGAGTTTGGAGAACCACCGCAATTAGACAGTCAGTGCTAAATTCCAAACCCAATCATTATAAGGTCTCATTAGCCCCAGACCTGCTGAATGCTACAATTCCAATGAATTAGCCCAACAGACTGGCTGCCTTTTCCTTTGTTGTTTTCCATGGAAAATATCACAAACCACTGCTAAATATTGTATAAAACAATATGTAGACAACACACCTGATGTTCAGGCTACTAAAAAAAAATTTAAATTGCAGTATGAAACAATTTGAGCTCATAATATAATTTTGCAGTTAGTTACTGGCACCAGTATGACAATCCGCAAAGTTATCAGTGGCCAGTGTAGGCATCTCAAGACAAAAATGTGAATCTCAGTTCCCAGATGACTGTTCTGTATACTTGAAATAGAATGTCCACATTGAAAGAATGCTTTCAGCAACAGGGAGCTCCTAGAAACTGTGGCAGGCCCAAGGGTGTGTTAGGACTACATTTCTTCAGATTCCTTTAAAAACAAATCCCCTGAATTCATGCAGCTAAGCACATTATATAGCAGTCTGTAAAGTAAGAAATTACAGTAACAGTACTCTTCGAAAAACAGAACAATGTGAAAAATGAAACTGATAGGCAGATCAGTGGCAGTTACAATGCATGTAACTATGAATAATAATATTAAAACACGTTTATGGCTACTCCCTTCAAGTTGGTATTGCAAAATAATCCATGGTCCTTGTCACTCCCTTCACAGTTCTAGAGCTGCCACTATGTAAATTTAAAACACGAATGAAGACTGAGTTCTGAACCTTACAACATGGCCAGGACACTTACCCTTGAAATGTAGGGCTCCTATGCTTGCTACAAATGTATGAAGAAACCATAGTTGGGAGGTATAACCTTACCTTGGTTTCATATACAGTAAAGAACTAAAGTCCATGAAAATATCTACCTTTTTTCATGTTTATAAACAAAATGTATACAAATATGACCTTTTATTAAGAAAAATACATTTGAGAGAGTAAATGACCAAACACACAGCTCAAAGTATAGTTAAACAGAAGAGTATGGAGGAATATTTCGGACAAAATGAAATAAATAAATAAATGCGTAAATAAATAAAAGTACTGTGAAATGTGAGCATAAATAAATAAATGTGTCATGAAATGACAGCCTTAATAAATAAATATGTCATGAAATGAGAGCATAAATAAATAAATGTGTCACGAAATATGTTTTTCGTTGCTTATTTATTTATTTCATTTTGTCCGTAACATTCCTGCAAACCGTCATGAAATACGGCTTGAAATAAAACTGTCACTTTCACTCGTCAAAGTTGAGAGGGTGGGCTCTAACACGCCCTCTAGTTACTGATTGGTGAATCGATAGCACAAGAATTAATTAGAAAAATGCTTACTACTGCCGATGAAATGGATTCTGCCGAAGATATTACGTATTTCAGAGAGAGAATTGAAGATTTATCGGAAGAAATTACAATGTTGGCGGCCCTTTTAGACTCCGATATAGATGAAACTGTTTTGAAATTATCGAAGAACAGGTGGAACAGACTCTACTACACTCCAGTTCAGGTGATGCAGTACCCTGCTCTGGACGTCCATCCTTTGACATTCCAGCTGAGTCAATAGAACACCTTCTGTTATGCGGTTTAAAAGTACAACAGATTGCAGATCTGTATGATGTATCAGAGAAGACGATCACAAGGCGAATGAGCCAGTTTGATATACGGTAAGCTGTAACGGCTGTATTAGTTTAGGTACTTTGACATGGAATGCCCAAAGCAGCTCCACCTAATATTTTGAACTGAACAACTTTACCACTGATCAGAGCTGTACAGTTGTTTGAAAAAGTAGCTGCGAATATGCAACTGACTTTCTACTCGTAAAACAAGGGTCAAATACTCAGTTCTAAAAGGGCCGCCAACATTGTAATTTCTTCCGATAAATCTTCAATTCTCTCTCTTAAATACGTAATATCTTCGGCAGAATCCATTTAATCGGCAGTAGTAAGCATTTTTCTAACTAATTCTTGTGCTATCGATTCACCAATCAGTAACTAGAGGGCGTGTTAGAGCCCACCCTCTCAACTTTGATGAGTGAAACTGACAGTTTTATTTCAAGCCGTATTTCATTACGGTTTGCAGGAATGTTACGGACAAAATGAAATAAATAAATAAGCAACGAAAAACATATTTCGTGACACATTTATTTATTTATGCTCTCATTTCATGACATATTTATTTATTAAGGCTGTCATTTCATGACACATTTATTTATTTATGCTCACATTTCAGAGTACTTTTATTTATTTACGCATTTATTTATTTATTTCATTTTGTCCGAAATATTCCTCCATAGAAGAGAACCCAAAACCCTGTGGCGTCTCTCAGAATGTTGAAACAAGTCTTGAACCACTATCCCAATCTCCCTTCGACTCAGAAGAAGGTTTAAAGCCACAGCCAATTTGTTCTAGGGGCACCAGGATAGAACTTCTCCTTAACAATTCCTGGAATCCTTCAATTTCTCTTTAAAAAGGGAAAGTTTCTAAGCAGCACCCCAAATGTCTCCTCTACTAGAAAGACAGAATGATTCCTTTCCAGTATCACGGTTTTTCTATTGGCACCTCTGGTACTCTTCAAACAGACCTTGCACTCTTTTAGGTCATAGGCTGGATTTCTATGCTCAGTGAAGTGTATATATAAAACTCATTGTGCAGTGGTTAAGGTACCTTATGTTCATGGATCCCAATTCAATTCAGGTTTGTAAATAAATGAAGTAGGACAGTCAGATTAGGTTAACTAGCATTGCCAAACTGACCCCTATTATTGTGTGCTTTTGTAAATGTTCACCCTAGGATTGGCAGATGCCCTGCCCACTGATTCTTCTTATTTGGAGCCTAGTGCTTTCTAGGATAGGCTCTAGCCTCCCCGTGACCCTGCTTAGACACAAAAAAACAAAAAAGAAAAAAAAGAAGAAAAGGATGGATGGATGGATGGATGGATGGATGGATACTCATACTGCAATGCATTTGTAACTAAACTTGGGAATAAAATTTACCCAGATCTCTTAAGTAACAAATTTTGCCCTTCACTCCATCCTCACTGACTACCTGAAGACCATTCAAAATAAGGATAAGACTCTGTATACTGTGTGACCACTTTGGCGTTGCAGCACCTCAAATCCCAGACACAACCTCACAGACTCAAGTCCCGGTACAATAGAATGGTTTCTTTGGATAAATACCTTACAAACAGGCTTCTTTAATGAACATAATCCCATATAGTGTTTCTTCTTCTTTTCCTCTCTTCTTTCCACTCCTCCGGGCAAGCTTTATCCATCTTCCACCCGACTGCAACTTGCCTGGATGAGGTCAAGTGGCTTCTTTTATGTCGAACCCAGGAGTACTTCTGGTGCTAGGGCAAAGCCCAATGGGAGCACTTTTGGTCAATTGAAAGTCTCAAAGTTGGGATGATGAATCCCTACAGCCTCCCACCAGCAGCATCCCCGGAACTTGAGAAGGCTGCCCTATGGGACTACAATGCCCAGGGTGTCTTGTGGTTGTCCGTACACATAGCATCTCCCAGGGAGGCTGCCACCTAGCATGTCGGGGGAGCATGTACTTCTGCCAGGTTGTCTCCCACTACACTGGCCTCCTGGCTGGGCACTGTTGTTTGGTCTAACCTTGCTGGGATGCCACATGCCCATTGCTGTCCTGGCATCTTCTGTCTGAAAACGGATGATCTTTGCCCTGTGTCATAGCCTCCCGTCCAGGTAAAGAACCTTGCCCCATCACAGCCTTGATGCCCACTCATTCGTGCCATCCATTACACCTGACAATCTCCAGGCATTAAATTGTTTTATATGAATATTTTTTTTTTCTTTAAGTTTAGGTATGACAAGTAAATAATTGCTTTAGCCTCACAAGAGTGTATCAGTTCCACATTTTGAATGTTTTCAAAAGTTCCTTAAATCAAAGTGGCACCAAAAAATTAACAAACAATTGTGCAACCGTTTCCTGGTGTATACTGTGTATATTCCTGGTGTACAGTGAGTGTATATTCACTCTAGTCCTGTGAAAAGCAAGTAAACTCACTTTGTTTTAAACAAGCTTCATACCAAATTGTGTTACTCCTCCAAAGTGTCACATTTGTTACTGATATATTTAAAGCACAAGCAGGTGAAGTCACTCATTCAGCGAGCCTCACCCTGGACATTGCTGGAACAGTTACTCAGCCACTAGACCATGTAGAAATGACAGAGGATGACAAGAACTGGAATTATTTGGGACACATGTTAAAACTGTATGCACTTCCAGGTATTACTTTAAGTATAAACACTTAATGTTGCAAGACAATGAGCAAAAAATTTAGACACTAAATCATCAAATTTTAAAATTTCTTTATTTCAACAGCCTCAACCACAAATACGAGTACCGATGTCCTCCTTTAAAACTCCATGTTTTTTTTTTTTATTAATCTACATATCAGGCAAACTACCAAGGTAGTCATCTGCGATCACCATAGTCACACGGATTGTTTCTTCAAAATCTGAAAGGAGGCTGCACTTCATTGCACTAGCAAGCTGAGATTAACCTTGGGAGTGACCTTCACTCAAAAATATTTGTTGACCCCTTACATTTAGCAGACTAGAATGGGAAAAAGAAACAAAAATGAGTGAGGAATTAAAATAATAAAGGCACTGTTTTTTCTCACACTGATCTAGGATGGCAGTCTTCATTTTCTGTTGTTGGGCAGATAAGTAGTAGTGATGTCTGATCAAGATACTCCAAGACAAAACAGCAAGTAGTCTAAATGCCTGAACAATGTTGTCTAAAATTCCACTGTCAAGCATGTGAGCAGATGGATTGACACAAGCCAGTTCATTTATTTTCCAGTGTAGCAACTTACCCAGTGCTGGAATGGTATAATCTCCGAGTTACTTTGTGTTAATGGTGGTTTCTGTGAAGAGTTTGCATGAAAAACAGTTGCACAGTATAACTCTAGTGCCCACACCAACAACATCAGGTGCAAGGCAAGGACAAAAGTTGTACAGCATACCAGCCCATCCCAGGGAACACCCCCCAAACTCACTGATTTGATACAGTACCAGTTTAGAGCTGCCACTTAATCTAAGGGTCTCATCTTTAGGATGTACATGGAGAAAAGCATGCAGATAAGGAAAGATACTGGAAACTGCACAGACACAGTGCTAGAGCAAACTTTGTTGCTTTGGTGGCGTGGTGGTGCAGTAGTTGCGCTGCATTGAGCTTGGACAGTGGAAGGAAACCAAAGCACCTGGAGGAAACCCAGGCAGACATCGGGAGAACATGCAAAGACATGAAGGTTAGATGAACTGGCAACAGTAAAAAAAATAAATCAAAACCTCATGCTTAATTTCAATGGGTCAGGCCAAAAGTGTACCAGGTAAAAAGAACTGTGTGTCAATAAGGGTACTGAAATCAATTCCAAGATCAGTTTACCCCTAAGAAAAGACACACATCTTTCCAACTTCTTTTTTATACCTCTATCCACTTTCTAAGCCTGTACAGTCCCATTCAGAATACTGGTGGAGGTAGTGAGTGTATGGCAGGACTCAATCTAGCCCACCTCAGGGCATATGCTCATGTCAAAACACACATCGAATCACCTCATGCCACATTACAGTCACTCGCTAAAATAACCTGCACATCTCTGGGGTGCGAGTACACAAATTAAACATTACTTAGTACTCTTCCTAAGTCCATATGAGCTTTCCCACAGGTATGCTGGTTTTCTTCTTGCATCACAAACACACCCATTATATGTTAACTGGAAAATTTGTGTGACTGTGTGCGTGTGTGTCCTGTGATGGTCTGGCATCCTGTCCATGGCCATCTTCTTAATGGTATTGTATCTGTATCTCGATCTAATCTCTAACGGTTTTGGAGTGTCCAGCAACAGCAGGACCAACTGTGAAGTTAGCACCTTTTTATTATAGAACATCTTCCAAATAGGTAAACCACTAGTGTGCAGTATTTTCATTATTTTTTTTTTGTTTTTAATATACATACATACATACATACTAGGCATGTGATAAAATTTCATTGTATCAAGTTGTGCCATACAAAATACTGTCAATATGAAATGTGGCCTTGTATCATGTATTGTGTGATGCACACTAATTGTTCAAAAACGGAATTACAACATTATTTCATAGGTGCACCACTGCATTCACAGGCTTGTTTTCAAATGGATTGGTACTGCCAAAGCACAAACTTATCATATTGGAACAACTCTCATGATCTATCTATATATTCATACACTACTTAGAGCAGCAAGCCGGAGTTGCTGCAA